>NC_081773.1:7939589-8281256 GCF_963082965.1 Carassius carassius
ATGTCATTCATTCATCAGTTTGGCGTTGCCATGGAAACCCTGGATGGCGTGGTTTTGGTTTGGCCGTTCTGTGAGACTGTTTGTTATCCTTGAGCATATCTGACCCTCCCTCTGCATAAGGTGTAGTGTAGTCGCCCCCCAATCCTTTGTCAGCACGTGTGTTCTGTATGTTGGGGGGAGGCATGTAGGGGGTATCCTTGTTCAAAAGCTGGACTCTTAAGGGGTAAAACCCCCGAGGCACTCAAAGACGGTGTGTTTTATCCAACCACTAATCGAGACCCCCTACATTCCTCATCCAGGGTCGAGTCTCATTATCCCTTACCTCAAAAACCCATACACACACAAATAAACTCCTCATTCTGACCCCACCTTATTGATTACTCCGGTTTTTTCAGTCACCCACAAATAGACCACAAAGCCCCCCTACAGCCATGTCGGGGTGCTCAGGTTAAGCTCCGACATTCTCGACCAAGTCTCCTGTAATGAATAGTTAATGGGACTGCCCCCCTTCATTATGGTGCACTCTCTGATAGTCTCGAGTCTGACCTTGGGGGATCTACATCTTCATACAGACCCTGTACTTCCTCATATTAATCATAGTCTGTAAAAAAGATAAGAGACTCACCAGGAACCACCTCCCACCCACTTATTACTGTCTGGACCAGAATATCATCAGTCTGAATAATTCCAAGCAGAAGAGTAAATTACATTTTCTTGTGGAATAAAGAAAATTGATTCTGTAACCATAAGGCCATATTTCCTCACTGGTCCTACATTACGGTAATATAATATAATGTGGATAGCATTGACCTTGTTAAAAAAATAACTGGATGACATTTTTCTATTCTTTATCTAAAAAGACCTGGTTGTGAACAGTGAAGACTTATTCACATTGCATGCCAGTCGAGCATTGTGAAGAGACGTTCATTTGAAGTATTAATGAAGTATGAACCGTTTGCTCTTATTTGACCCAGACCTTTTAACCACAATGGCTGCATCTAAATATTCTTACTTCCCTACTTTATAGTAGGTGAAAAACAGTATGACCAGATTCAAAGTATTTATAAAACAAAAAGTACCTGGATGTCGAACTATTTCCAATGAGACGCTTTACTATCCCATGAGGCCATGGGGGAGGATTAGTGAATGACCATGTAGCAACGCAGCTGATGCTTAGGTCACATGACAATGACGAACGTAGTCACACTTTTTTTTAAAGTGAAGTGACGTGTGGCCATATATCACGACCCATACTCAGAATTTGTGCTCTGTATTTAACTCTCTCTGTTTACTTTTAATGGAGTGATGTCAAGCAATGGTGAAATGAATTGTGGGTCCGTTGCTCGCGGCAGAAGTTGAAAACTTTTAAACTTTTCAAGCGCCAACACTGGCATCAGCCAATCAGATCGCCTTATGCAAATGCCCTAGCGTTGACGATAGCCAATCACTATTTATGCAAAACCAAAAACATTATGTGAGTGGCTGTTGTCACTATGACGGTCGCGTCAGCACCAAGCTTCAGAAACGCCCTCCGTCAAGCATTAACACATAGGTAATAACAAGCAGCCAGTTTGTTATAGGCATGCTAATAATAAGCAACTAGTTAGTTCACCCAAAAAACAACAATTATTTCATTCATTACTCGTAAACTTATGTTTGAACCCCTGATGTCACATTGACTATTTTACAGATGTCCATGCTACGTTTTCCCTTGCTGTTGATGGAGGGTCAGAAAGCTCTCAGATTTAATCAAATATATCTTAATTTGTGTTCCGAAGACGAACGAAGGTCTAACGGGTTTTGAATGACACAAGGGTGAGTAATTACAGAATTATCATTTTTGGGTGAACTATCCCTTTAATAGTAAGAATTGGTCCCTATAATAAAGTTTTACTTAAAATGTAGAATGTCAAAACTTCCACGTTCATACTACACATATTCATATTACAGAGAGTAAGTGAGCCATATATAGAATGAAATACTGTATGTCTGCTTAACTACTGTATGTATTACTATTAATGTTTTAGATTATATGTAATGTATAATAGTAAATACCAAGTTATAGATTTAAAAAAAAAGAAAAAAAAATTAATTTTTTTGAAAAAAAATTTTTTTTCAAACTAGCTTAGGATACGGTTAGCCTGTTGGATTATTAAATCTCATTTTACAGTACCTCTAATCATTTGGTAGAAATATGCAATAATAACATACAAAGTTATACAATTTTACAACTTTATGAATAGATCTTAAATGCATCATAATTTATTTTTTAATGATTTATATTTCCTTTATTGTTTTATTTATTTTTAATACGGTCTCATCCCTTGGCAAGCTGTCATCTGAATCACTCCTTTTTTGAAGAAGAAGAAGAATCAAAGCAGTCGCAAGGACCTTTTTAAGCTTACAAAGATGTCATTTTCACTGTGAAACTATTTATACCTTCTGCTTTCTTGCTACCTTGGTGAAGCTGACCAAAAACCACCTTTGACCTCAGCTGTCTGACAGAGGAAATCTTTTGCAAAGAATACCACATTTCCTTAAGTACTAACAACATATTGCATTAATATAGTATAATATATATATATTTTTATATATATATTTTTTTTTAAGTGAAGTGAAGTGGCATTCAGCCAAGTACGGTGACCCATACTCAGAATTCGTGCTCTGCATTTAACCCATCCAATGTTAACCCGCCCGGGGAGCAGTTTGGGGTTCAATGCCTTGCTCAAGGTCACCTCAGTCGTAGTATTGCCAGCCCGAGATTCGAACCCACAACCCTAGGGTTAGGCGTCAAACTCTCTAACTACTAGGCCACAACTTCCCCTAAGAGATTCAGTGATCCTTCCTAGTTTTCGAACTGGGGACCTTTCGCGTGTGAGGCGAACGTGATAACCACTACACTACGGAAACCCGCTAAAACAACCACTTGGCACTCTACCATCTGCGCCACAGAATATATTAATAATATATTGAATAATACATATTTGTTTATATAATTATATATAATATAATGTATAGTAAGTATAGTATAAGTATTATATTAGAATATAATCATGCATTATTATTATGTATGCATTATTGAATGTATTTTCCAGTAAATTCCAAAATACTTTTGTTTTGTAAGAGAAAGTCTCACTTGCAGAAAGGAAATCAATCACAGCTCTTTATCACGCTGTGACCAAAACTAAATAGCAATGCATGGATGACAGAGCATGCAAAAACAAATGGTGTGAGGCAGCCAGACAAAAGGATTTAAAACAAAGCATTACGTTTCCTTTTTATTTTTCATAAATTTTCCAACGTTGTGGTCATTCTGACTCCACTGGCCCTCTACTGGTTTTCTTATGTCATAATCAATCTGTCAAAAAATGGTTTACGTGTGTTTAGTAGCCTACGATTGACCATATATTTGGTCAAGCATCAATTCACATGTTTGATTTGTGTAGGAGTTCATGTGAGAACGTATTACATGATCATAACTACAGTCAGGATGAAAATGATCTTGTAACTGACACGCTAAACCTGTGATAAGTTGTGTAAAGTGTGCATTGACATGACATCAAACAAAAAACTCAGTGTCTCTGCACAGGGTGACAAGCTTTAGTCTATTAGTTTGAACTTGGCATAAAGAAACAGAAGTCTACATCAAGTATATGAACATGCTCTATTTTAGAGAAAAGTACTGTAGAACTCAAACTTTGCCTTTCTTCGAAGTGTGATAAGGGTAAAAAGCTCTCAGATGTATTTTGGGGTTTTACTTTGCCTAATAATAAAGGAATGAAAGATTTTTTACAAGATGAATCACGCTGTAATCAAAGTCTTTTTTAAGTAAAGCAAGTTTTAAGCTCTATTTGCAATGAAACTGAAAAGCTATTTCAGTCAAGTCCAACTCCTGTCTACTGGGGAATAGGAAAGTACTGAAATCTCATAAATGTATCCATAAATGTTGTTTCTTATGCCCAAATAGCATTACAAAGCATGCATTTTCAAGTTGGTACACACAGTGCAGTCCCAAGTGTGCATTGAGCACACTGATTGTTTCTCTTTGAACTGGCATCTCATGAGTTCACCAGTTGATGATTGGCTTGTTTATTTAGAGGGCAGGACTTATTCCACAACACTGTGTTTTTTACACTCTCATATTCATAGTAATAAGAGTAAACCTTGGTATACAGTCTTTAGTGAGTATACAATCACTAAAAGGCTATTTATATTCAAGACAAGAGATTTATTCATGACCTTCAATGCCATGTGTGCTTGTCAGAAATATTTCTGTCACAAACAAGCCAGGGTACAATTACCTTCAGCAAGAATCCCCTCGTGTTTTCTCTGCCACTAGACTGAGCGAACTGCGAAACTGTGAAGTTACTTGACAGTTTTGCAAGAAAACTGCAAGACGATCCCACCAAGCAGTAACAAAGCCTGATGGGTCGTTTAGACCTTTTACATGACATGTAAACAAAGCTCATTTGTCCATCAATTCTCATCTAGTGTACCAGTGCTGTGCCTTTGATACCAATAATACAACAGATTATGTTTCTCAGTCGCGCATGAATGAATAGTTATATAATAAATTGGCTGGCTAAATTAGATTCAGTGTTTTTCATAGTGAGATAATGTCCTCCCAGGACAGTGTTTATGAAATTGATGTCCATAAATCTGAACCTCAGTGGGAATGGAACAATGTATTTTATGAAAGCTACAGACAAAGCACTTCTTGAGGGGGAAAACACTACAAAATGGTGAGAAGAGATATAACGGAACAAAAGTAGGTCAGATACACATCCCAACCAACCCACAGCAGAGTAAAAAGACATCAAATAACAACGGATTGTAGGAGAGCAGGAGCTAAAGCTCAGAGATGTGAATGATTTATGAATTGATGCTGATCAGTCGCTTTGAGCTTCAGATTCTACCAGCTAAACAAGACCAGAGAGAATATTTCCTATGCAGATAATTCCCTGGATCCTAAATTCTCAAGGGTTCACATTCCTGGGACTCTTGTTCATAAGCACTTGTTGAGTTAAAGAAAATGAAACGCTACTGGGTTCATCTGGGTTCGGTGCTCATTAAGGGGACCGCTTACACTACACAGTTTTCAACTAAAACCTGAAAACTTTTAATGGGCTTTGACCATTCATTTACACGACAACAGGGGACTGAAAATACAAACTTTTGAAAATGTGTTTTAAAGTGCATGTTTTTGAAAACAGCACCATTGTCTGTGTGTGAAATACAAAAAATGTGACTTTTGTGAAAATGGTGATGACATGCGCATACATATTATGTGTTCAGTGTATAGGTACTGTATTGGCACAGATGCGTAGTGTTTCTTTACTCGGTGACATCACCAATTACTGGTCTAGCATGCATAACACAATGTTTTTAGTGGTTATCACAAATCTGCGTGAACAGGGGTCATTTTACAACATTCTTGTCTGCACGTGAAAATTTACAAAAATGCAAATGAAAAACATTTCTG
The DNA here is from genome assembly GCF_963082965.1 of Carassius carassius. Classification (NCBI taxonomy): domain Eukaryota; kingdom Metazoa; phylum Chordata; class Actinopteri; order Cypriniformes; family Cyprinidae; genus Carassius; species Carassius carassius. The sequence continues at coordinate 7,945,072 of NC_081773.1, forward strand.
TTTTTAGTTGTCCTGTAAGCACAACCTAAGTATTAAATTGATAATGGCTCTTCCTGCATCCAGGATTTGCAACAGTTTGGAATGTAAACTCCTAAGAAAGTCCCCACAGACAGGAACTGGTGAATTTGTAACAGGAATATTTCCTCATTTACTGTATAAAACTAGTGTATATGCACAGTTAACATATGTGACCCTGGAGCACAAAACCAGTCATAAGCAGCACGGGTATAGCTTTTTGTAGCAATAGCCAAAAATAGATTGTATGTGTCAAAATTATCGATTTCTCTTTTATGCCAAAAATCACCACGAGGATATTAAGTAAAGATCATTTTCTATGAAGATATTTTGTAAATTCCCTATCTTAATTATATCAAAAGTAAATTTTTTGATTAATAATATGCATTGCTAAGAACTTAATTTGGACAACATTAAAGGCACTTTTGCCAATATTTTGATTTATTTGCACGCCCAAAATCCAGATATTTAAATAGTTGTATCTTGGCCAAATATTATCTTATTCTAACATAACCATACATCAATGGAAAGCTAATTTATTCAGCTTTCAGATGATATATATCTCAATAAAAAAAGTTATAAAAAAAAAAACAATTGTCCGTTGTGATTGGTTTTGTGGTCCAGTGACACACACACACACACACACACACACACACACACACACACACACACACACACACACACACACACACACACACACACAAACCTTAAAAAAAAGAAAAAAAGAAAGAATAGAAAAAAAAATAATTTTCTAAGCCTTTGTTTGTTTACACAGGTGCTCCACAGTCAGTAATCAATGATGAATTCATGATTATTTATGATAGCCTATTTTGTAGATGGGTATTGAAGTGGGTAAATGGGCAGATGAAAACTCCCAGTTCACTCATTCATTTCAAGCAGAAATTCTGCAGCAAGCTGTTTTGCTGCATCAGTAGTCTGCAAAGCACTGCATCACCAATCAAAAACCCATTTCTGTCATTTAACACCAGAACGCTGATATATGACTGAGGGAACATTGGCTTGCTGTCAGCGTTTTAATGAGAAGATGAAGCCTTTAAGGCACTATGATTGGACAAGCTCTAGGTTTGTAATGAACACAAATATTTCCGGCTGGTGTCAGCTCTAAAACAAAGACACAGCAACCAAAAGTCGATTATTTCAAAAAGAGTTTGTGATTTTCAGTGGCTTGAATCATATGTCAGGATGATACAGCTGCCCTGATATCATAAAATATGTGTGAATGCCACATACTGTACATGAAATGCAAGTGTATGTGAAATGCTGCTCAATAAAATCTAATTAGCACATTTATCCCATAATTCCAAGTGTCTCATGTTCCTTGTCAGTGTCTGCTGTGTGATAAGGGTTTGTGTTTTGATTTGTTGCAGTGACACGCTCCCTCCCATGTAAATGCTCTTGCCCTGCTGTTATGTGACAGGATTGATTTCTCTGCTGTTTTTGTTATGGCGCCGCATGGGACGGTGCTGGAAAAGGTGAGCGTAGATCCCTGTTATTGTATCAGATCTAAAAGGATATTCCATCATATCATGACAGATTTTCTCCAAGCGTGCTAATGCATTTTATATCACCAGATAGTTCACTGACCAATGAGATTAAATGTCACTACAGGCTGAGAGGAATTCATTTCACATCAAGAAGATTAGAAACTTAGCTAGAGTACTTCGGAGGAAAACTGCAAGACTGAGAGGGCGATCATGGACAAATTCTTACAATTTCTTCAAAATCCCTGTGAATAAGATGACAAGAGAAAAGTAAAAGATCTGTCACACTGAAACTCATTTTCTGAGGGTAAAGCTGTTCTACAGGAATAGGATGTTTTATTCACAGAGCTCCTTCTTCATATAGAACACAAATATAAAATAATGAACCATAAAAGTATAAATGTAGTCAGTTCAACTTATGCTCTATATATGTGTTTTGAAGACATATAATAGCTCTATGTAAGGAATAAAGCAGCAAACTGAATTATAAATAGTTAATCATTGGAAAATCTTTGGAATTACGACACGAAGGACATGGGAATATTATTATCATGAATTTATATGCTGAGGTATAACTTTATGACTAGATATGTTGTATGGATCGGTTTGAACAGCCACAATATTTTCAGTCGCATTACACTGTAATTTAGATATTTTTAAACACCTAACCTGATCCTTAGCCCTAAACCTAAAAACCTCTCAGTAATATAAAACATAAAATGAAGATAAAAATAAAGCCACAATATTTTTTAAAAATATTTATTGTTTATTATGTGTTTTTATGTTGTTGAGGTTTATTTATTTTATATATTTAGGGTCATTTAGGTTCTAAAAAAAAATTACTCTAGATTATAATATCATCATAATGCATAGTTTAATTTCCAGACACAAGAAATGCTAATGAAAATAATATCTAATACTTAATTTTTATTTATTTGTTTGTTTATGTATTTATTTACCAAGAATGGGTAAATTTTAGCTATCAAAATGATCTAGATATGTTGAGAAACTGGGTTTATGATCATAAGAATGTTGATGCTCTTCAATTCAGTCTATATAGATGCTCAAGGTTTCTCACTGAAAGCATTAAAATACACATTAGTTAAACACACAAAATGCATTATTTGGTGCATTGGGAGTGAGTAATTGAAATTAAATAACCACATACAGGTTTACAATGACCCGAGGGTGAGTAAATAATGACTTTTGTTTCATTTGTGGGTGAACTACTCCATTTAACATGTCACTCACATGGAGAGTGTAATAGAGAAGGAGAAACAGATAAAGAGACCGAGAGAGCAAGACTCTAGAAACAATATATGAATATGATTGTGCCTTTTGTGTGACTATGTTCCCCCAACTGTCTGTTCTTTCATAGAGGTGAATGTTCATTGCTCTGCATGTGTGTTGGGCTTGAGTGGCCAGATCACAACATGCAATGAACATGTAAAGAAGACAGACGCATCCCAAATCTCCTGATCCCTCCTTTATCCAGTCAAATATGCCTCTTCTGCTCTCTACCCATCTGTTTCATGCACACACACACACACACACACACACACACACACACACACACACACACACACACACACACACACACACACACACACACACACACACACACACACACACAAACATATTCTTCATGACTTTGTTCCTCATATTTCTCTGTCACCCACATTGTTGTGAGTTCTGAGAGCTGACGCGAGCTTTTCTCTTCATCTTCTTTCACTTAGTTCCTCTCATTTCATATTCCATCTTCAGCTCATTTCCAGAGCTCTGCTATCCTCTCATTCCGCCATCATCTGGCATTCTCTCTTTTTTCTGTCCATCCCCATCGTTCCTCCAACCATCACTAAACTCAAGAGAGACGCCGCTGAGAGCTGGAATATGTACCTTGTTATCTTAAAAATTAAACTGATTCAAGCCTGAAACAAGTACCCAGAGAAAAGATGTGATGCTCAGAGGTTACTCTTGCATCACTCATGAGACTTAATAGCATACTCTATTACGATTAATTTAAAGCTCAAGCATGTATTTTTTTAAGTTAAAATACTTATATTCCACAGACCTTTATAATTAAGCCATTCTTTACAAAAATCATTAAAATAAATATGTCTCTCTGAACATCTCAATCAGATCAACGCATACACATTTGTTTAACCAATGGAAAGCTTTTGGGGGCAGGGCTATGTTTGACTGATCAAAGGCAGATGGGGGAGTGTTAGAAAAAACTGTTTGAAAGTAGTAGTTTTGCATATTGGGACAGGGCCTTCTTTCAAGACTTTTTCTAAAACATTTAAAAATCTTAGGGTTAACATACATCCTCTTTTTTTCTGGACATGTTCTGGCCAGGATTTCAAAAGTGTCCAAAAAGCTTTCGGTATTGTTTTCAAGTAGTTTAATCAATAGCAAGCAGGCATTTGATCTAATCTTCCAATCATTGCATGTAAGTAGGTAGGATCTACAGGGATCAGTCACACCAAAATAAATAGACCGTAATATACTGTACATATAATGCCTAAGGATAGAGATGAGCATGTCATTAAGAAAAACAAAGCCAAAACCTGGTAATTTTAGGCAATTTATAAATCTGGTAAGTGGTAACACTTTAGTATAGGGAACATTTAGTTGTTTATTAACATGCATAGCATTTTGGCTGTTTATTAGTACTTACAAAGCACATATTCCTCATTCATACCCAATACCTAAACCTTTACAACTATCTTACTAACCTAATAAGCAGTTAGTAGTTTGTTAACAGTGAGAACTGGACCTTAAAATCTCAGCCAGGACATGTCCAGAAAAAGGAGGACGTATGGTCGTCCTAAAGTTACAGAGCCCAAACTTTTAAACAGTAGTGTATATTAGAGTTATTGTTTTACAGATTTTACACAGTTCTATGCTAGAAGTGTAAACAAAGGAGGTTGCTTTAACTGTGTACATGTGGGTGTGTGTGTGGGCCGTCTGCTCTGTGGACAGTCTGTGTACGATCAATGATGCAGGATACTCTGCCAATCTGCTCCACGCACCTGCCCGTAGTTACATACCATTCCAAAGTCCCGAGAGGCTGCCAGCTGCTCCCAGAGCCCCTCTACACACACACACACACACACATACTGTACACACCACTCCTGTTGGCACCCAGACCTTTTCAAACAGCTCCATCCAAATCACAACAAATTTTGTAAAAACCACCCCCCCCACCCCCCAAAAAAAAAAAAAACGAAAAAAACAACAACTTAGTAGCAGTAGCAGGATGGACCATACCAATGCTTGGATGTTATGTCAACAGTCAAAAACTGATTCCTCCATTAGGCCAGTCTCAGAAATGAGTCATATATTCAGCTAAATTAGAATTTCTTTGTAATGTACATCACTGTGGATAAAAGTATCTCCTAATGTAACACTCAATAACAAACATGACCCTCTCTCAGTCTCTCTGCATGTCCAGACGGGCCCAGACGTCAGCCCTGACACTGTTACGCAGCCAAGACAGTCACCAATTTTAGCCTGGAATGGGAAACAGAGTTAGCGAGGCCACCTATTACTTGCCAGGAACAGGTGAACCATGAGACTATTCTCTCATACCTTCTGCAGGAGCTAAAATCTGCTTTTGTACGCATATCTCTGCCTCCTTTAGAATATTTGCTTTCAGAATCTAAATTTTATTCACTTGAAATTATTTTTCACATAAAAACAATAAAATAAAAAATGAAAATTCGGTCATCGTTTACTCACCCACACATCAGTTCAAACCGGTAGGCTTTTATTTCTTCACAAAAAAAGACATTTTGAAGAATTTTGGAGACCAAACATTAGAGCCCAATGGCTGCCATTGTGTGGGCAAAACATTTCAAAATATCTCCATGAAATGCATAAGAAGTGTAAATGACTATGTCCATATTTGGGTAGAGTATCCTTTTAAAGGGGTCCTATTATGCTCTTTTACAAAGTCTTGATTTTGTTTTGGGGGTGTACTAGAACATGCTCTCATGCTCATAATTTACATTATTTCAATACTTTTCTCCCCAGTCTGGCATAAATGGCTCAATTGGTTTCTGGTTTGATGAAGGCCCGCTTTCCGAAAAACAAAACATTTTGTGATTGGTTAGCTGTCTCAGTGCATTGTGATTGACAAACAGATTAGACAGTGTTTCAGTACTGCCCCACCCTTTGCCAAAGCAGCAAGTTCCGTCTGATCTGGTATAGTTAAGGATGGCGTAAATATTGTGTAGGGTATCAGACCCGAACCAGACAAATTAAAGATTTGATCGGGAACATGGTTGAAACATGAGGAGCCAAATTCCACAGAAAGGCTCAAGACAACAGGATGTTGTAAATCAATTCCTAGCACCACAAGTCGGAAGCAAGTCCACTAAATAGCAGCTTGAACAGCTTTCAATATTAGAACAAAACAATCATTAACAATTCCAATTCAGAAAGGAGATTGTCAAATTTGGGGCAAGTAATCAAGATTGATGGTCAAAGAGATGCACAGCATGACCATCACATGTAAATCCATGATAGTAATCATGATCACAAGCTCTTTGGATTGACTTCCCCCCACCCAGAAGAAAAGAACCAGACTGAAATTCCTAAGGGGACCTTTTAACCTCTGGTCTACACAGAACGTCCTTATGTCAAAGAATGGCACAGAAAAGTGTCTTTTACAGATGTAGATGCACCAAAATGAACTCAAAAAGACTTCTAAAGGAATATAAGTCCATTGCTTAATCCATATTCATTTATATGCAACCCACACATTTGACTATCATGTTTCTAATCACTTATTGTGAATGCATTTTTAATAACTATTGAATAGCTTAAGAATTCATATTCATGTTTAGTATGTGTGTTTGAATCTTCTTGCTTGAAACGTTTCTGACAATCAATTATTTGTCAAATGTATCATATTCTTGTTATAGGAATCAAGTCCAAAATTATACCCTGTAAGAGCGGGAAAATTCGGACCACATGATTGATAAGATAACATTTGATTTATCTATAGGGGTGGAGAAACATCGCAACACCCTGAGCAAAGACAATATCTAATTGGTCAAGACAACATTTGAGGTGTTTAAATACTCAGGACACCATCAAATTATGCTCTTAGCTTTTGCTTTAGTCATCACTTTCAGCCATGCTTTTTGCCATTACTTTTTATGTTCTTTGAGCATGGTTCCAGTGTGCTTCGGCATGCACGACTGCTGCTACTTAGCCACGACGAGAAGAAACACCACATAGGCTCGTCAAACTTTACTTCTGTTCTGTTCTGTTCTTTTACTTTATTTTATTTTATTTTCCGCTGAGAGTTTCGTATTCTGAGTTAAGTTTTGTAACACTGTGTCTCTGAGTCGGACCTCGAGTGCCCGCCTAAAACCACAACCAGGCCCCAACTCTGCATCTTCAGACAACTCCCAACTATGGCTTCCCAAGACATCACTTCAACTACTACTGAAATTCCAGCCAATCAGCAACCTCTGGAAACCCCCTTTTCGACAACAACAAAGGGAACCCCTTTTACCCAAACTTACCTCCAGACTCTGAGCTGCACTGGTGTGTCTAATATAATTTTAACCTCATTGAGGAACTCAATGCGAGGGTTAATTAAGTGATTGATGGTTGTTAATGTCTATGCAATTTCACATATTGCTGTAAACTTTCACATTTTCACATTTTCATTCTCTTAAACTCATTCTTTCCTCACTTTCTTTGTTCCTGCAACTTGTGTGAATGTGTGAGTTCATGTGCTTATGTGTTAGATTTGCTCATGTGTCTTAGATTTATCTAATAAAGCCTTATTCATATTGAAAAGAGATGTATCTTGTGTTTTCTGCTTACAAGTTAATGTCTTTAACTGCCGATCTTGTTACTGTGCTAATTGATAGTGTTTTCACTATACTTTGGATATGAGTTGATGTTATACGGCTCGTTCAATGAATCGCAGGGCGTCTTAGTGATCAGGCGTAAAACAGTGATTCTGTCCAAGTTACCTTTAAAATCTTAAATGAATCCCTTTGAGCTAAATTGACCTGTTTCCCTTACAATTGCCATATCAATTTTAGCCGGATTAAAACCCCGAGAATATTGAACATGGGGATCGTGCAGAACCTTTGCATGCAAGGATATTGCAAGAGAGTTGGTAAATCACGTTTGAGATATGATGTCAACAACAACTGCTTAAAAATAACTGCATTTACTACATACAGTGCAACAGTAATATCTATTATGTTTATTGTTCTTTAATTCTAACATTATAACATGAAGACAATTGAAGACAGTCAGTTTCCTTCAGAAATAGAGTGATATAAAAACTATAAAAACATTATATATATATATAATTATTCAGATGCATGTGTAATAACTTGCAAAAACTTGACACTACATTAGCACTTCTTCTTCATCGTCGTCTTGTCTGATGCACTAAACTCATGACCTCGCCCCTCCCCACCCCCCAACCATTCAATGATATTCTAATTGGCCGCTTTGTGATCGCAAAACCCGGAAAACAATGCTGTAGTCCAAACAAGCCGTTTGTTGTAGTTCTTGAAAAGGGATTTTGTTTTTTTAATTCTTTAACTCCCTTTGGAGTGAACTTTTGGATTTGTCATGCCCAAACATGCACACTACACACTGACTAAAATTCAAAAAGTAAAAAAGCATAATAGGAGACCTTTAAAAATAAAAGTTGGCCTTGATTGAATGGGCATGGAAGATTAATGCCTAAAGGCATCTATATGTATCTCCATATAGATAATAACAATATTGGATACATTTGAAACTCACAGTTTGTAGCAATATTTCATGATTCACTCATCCTATCCTCATGTTATTCCAAACGTGTATTACTTTCCTTCTTCTGTGGAACACAAAATAAGATATTCAGAAGAATATTGGCAACCAAACAGTTTTCATGACCATTGAAAATAAGTTATGCACTATCCCTTTAATGAAAACATTTTCCAGCAAGTAGAATTATATTTTTGTTTGAAACACAACAGAAAAATTATGAGAGAACATAATTATATTATAAAACAGTCAGTGGCTATCTTTATCGCTTTTTTTTATTCTGTTCAAGTGTAAATAATCATGCTATAGTGAATTAATTTGAAGTGCCTGATCTTGACCAAATCATACAATATTTACAGTATGTAAGAAGCCCAGCAGGAAACACAGTAAGCCGATCCACTCAAGCCCAATAATAGAAAGCAGCCCAAGCCCAAAAAAGTGTCTGTGTGCCATGTCAGGAATGTAACAAATGGCCAAACTCCTGAAGCGTTAACACTATCAGTTTAAACCAAGTTCTCAGCTACAAAACTCTAATTCAGAGCAATTAAGCCGCACATTTCCCTCCTTCAGCACTAGCATAATCTGTCAGAAAATTCCCACATTTCTCTCAAGTAGCCATCCATCACCCACTCTCTACTTTCTGTCCATTTCAGAAAGAAAGAGAGAAGGCTGAGACCTATTTTGAGCTCTCTGCTCGAATTATGTCATTACAAATAATACCATTATCAAAAAAAGAGGTCAACAGCTGACTGGAGAAAACCAGCATAGACTGTAAACATGAGTTAAAGTCTAAACTAACATCAGGTCTCCAAACAGCCACTGTTGATGGATAACTGAGGAAAGATGTGAAGAATATGGCTTGAAGAAAGAAAGGAAGATATCAGTCTTCTGATAACTTCAGAGAAACATATTCCTCACAGGCAATCGCAGGGAAGAGGGAGAGAATTCGATTAGACTGTCATGGCGTCTCAGATGCCTTAGCTGATACAGAATGAGATGGAGGACAAAAAGTAGTGTGAAAGAGGGGGAAAATATTAATAACATGATTGTATCTGTCCAAAAGAAACTGTTTGCACACTGTGATGTAAAATAATAGGAGAAAAAGTCATACTCTGCATACTCAAAAATCAAAAAGTCACAAGAGAGATGTAAGCTATTTATTGAAAAAGACAAGGAAACAAGGCAGATGTCACATGTTCACCACTTTCAATGCCAAGCTAACAATGTTGGAAGAAGAAGCATCTTGATTTAAGAAATCACATGATCAATCAGAACAAGCACAAATCCAAAAAAAAACAAAAAACACCAAATAATTCATCAATATACTAAATTGCACAATATAAAGATATAAGAAAAGAAATCAACATATTAAATTACACCAAATCAAAATATAAAGTGATAAAGAAAAGAAAAAAAAAAAAATGACCACAACATGTAAATCAATATACTAAAACACCAATATACTAAATCAAAATATACTTAATGATCAATATACTAAATGACACAATTTAAAATAAATAAATAAATAAATATATGGCAAGGAAAACGGTGAACATGTGCCTTGTCTTTTTCACTAAACTGCTTATACTGTTTCATCTTCCTTGTAAGCAGTGTACACTTTTGGTTGTAGTATGCAATAGTGAATATCCACTGACCCTATTGAGATGTTCCACTCAAAGTAAGATAGTGTTTCAGGATCATGATGATGAACTGTTTGACAGCACACACACTGTTTATGTGACAATGAGGAAAGCAAGTGAGGGAGTGTGAAACCTAAAAAAAAAGGGGTCGCATTAGTTGCAAGCGACCCTCTAAATCAGGTTAATGTGGTGGATTTGTTCCAGGCCCTCCAGATTTTGAGTTTGAAGGCATCTGTAGAAACCATCACTCACTGATATTGCCTTTCTACCACCACCACCAGCCGTGATAGCACACGCACAGTTACTCCTGACCTACTTTAGTACACCAGAATGCTGCATTCTGCATTTCTTCTGTGTTAAGGCTGAATATTTAGTGACATACTCTTAAACCAGGTACACACTGCTGCTGAATGTGCTTATCAGTACTCAAACCCAGTTCTGTTTATTATATTCAGAAATTAGGTTACCAAACACAATTTGATTCCAAAAAATTACAGTCATAAATTGAACTACTACTTGTTAATGCAGTGATAGCAGTTTCAATTACATACTGACTTTCCGTAAGTCATAAGGTGCAAGACAGTAATAAAAACAGAAGAATGTCTTGACTCATTTGCAAATTTTGATACTTTATCTCTCCGTGTCTCCCATCAGTGCTGCAACATTACACTCCAGAGAGAGAACACTGTTAAGACGCAGCACCTTAATGTGCTTAAACAAAACACAAAATGCCTCTGTTGACACCAATTTAATAACAACTGCTAGACATGAACACATCATGGCTGCTCATAATTAATTCAAAACATAGAAACTCATATAAAGTGAGCTCCAGTAATCAAAATCCACTGTGATTGGTGCGGCCTGACCAGTGCTGAGAAAAATAACAGGTACCATGTCAACACTTTCAATCTGCTGCAGCAGTCAAGACCGGACAAAAATCTTAATAATGTTACTCAACAGCCATATGGATTCAACTGAAAATGCACAGAGAAAATTAAATACGAGAAGTACTATTCATATAACCATGCCTAACCAACTAAGGATATTTAGGGCTGCTAAGCTCTGCCATTATTCAGTTATTATATCTTTGGACACTGTGAGCATATGGTGGGGGGCTTGAGGACCCTGCAGACAGGACAAAAAATAGTCTACTTCTGCAAAATTCATTTGAACAAGCAAATAAACATACAATTCAATAAGAGCAGAAACACAGCAGTGCAGATAGAGGGACCTCCTCCTGTGTTGAGCTAAGTTTACCTATGGTCTGGATTCAGCCTCCAAGAAAAGTTATCATATACACATGCTTATTTAAGGAATAGTTTACCCAAAATGAACATTTTGTCATCATTCACTTTCTTTCTTATGTTGAACACAAAATATATTTCAAAGAATTTTGAAGAAACAAACTGCTGTTGGTCCCCCATTGACTTCCATAGTAGGGAAAGAAATACTGTGGAAGTCAGTTGGGAACATCAACTGTCTGATCAATAAAATATCTTCATTTATGTTCAACATAAGAATTTATACAGGTTTGGAAGGACATGAGGGTGATTTTGGGGTGGTGAATATATATAAATATATCTATATCTAAATGAGGACAATCTAAACTAAAATATATAGCATACAAATATTATAACCCAAACATTACCCTAACATACATTTTTTTTCAATAATAATAAAAAAAAATGTATTTACTTTTTATATATTCACATTTTTTTTTTTTATTTATATAGCCAGGAGGGTATAGACGGTTTCAACGGCAACAACATAAACAAAAGTTACTGCGCATGCGCTCTTTTGTGGACCTAACTTAACTTCCGGTAGACTTCCAAATAGAATCAATAACAACAACCAAGTCCCTCTAGAGTAGATTTTTTTGATGACAAACAAAATATGTTTGCTGCGTGGATCAGGCGGACTTAATGAAAATGCAAATTCATTCTTTGCCAGCAGGAGATGTTTTAAAGCATAGACATAAAGCGCGAGAAATAGAGGTTTCCCCAGTAACAGCTGTAAACAAAGCAGAGCTGGTACGCTCACACACTGCTTTATCAGGCATATAACATGATGCAAGTCTTCCTTCAGAAATACAGCGATATATAAACACCTGTGCCTCGTTTTGATATTTAAACATATAAATGTAAGGAATTATTATTATTAAACGTGCAGTACATAACATTACTCATGTTTATTCAATGAAGCCTTTTTGAAAATCGATCAGTTTTAAAATTGTGGCGAGTCTCCAAAAATAAATAAATGTATGGGAAACACATCCCGCAGCACAACCACCTGAGCCCAACTTCAGTCTACTCATCACCTTGACTTAACTGAGTTTGTAGAAGGCACCGCAGCCATACTGATATACACAACACATGAAACCGTCTATATATATATATATATATATATATATATATATATTTTTTTTTTTTTTTTTTTTTTATGAACTTTTATTCAGTAAGGAAATTGAGCAAACTTAACAGTAAAGACCTTATTAATATTACAAAATATTTATATTTCAAGATATCCTGAAGAACAAACAATCAAACAAACAAAAAAATTCTTAGCAAACCCCAAACTTTTTACAATTTTATATTCACTATCAAGGATTAACTAACATCAAAATGTCATAATTAGTCATAATTATCACCCTGAGTAATAGACCTACCTTAGATCTAACGCTAACCCTAATCTTAATGGTGTATAACCATAAACCATTTTAATTATGAATCACATTGCAATTTTGTTCCCTAAACCTTGTGAGTGTGGATAGTTTTGTTCCCAAAGTATAGTCACATAAATACAGTAAAACTCACACTTACCTCTTAATCCTGATCTCTTCTTCTTGTGTAGTTTATAATCCAGAGATCTTCTGCACTGCTTGAGACACTTCAACTCTTTGTATGTCACATGCACAGAGAGCTCTGTGATTTAATAAGCTGCTTCCACTCCACACAGCTCCCATGGGCTGGTGTCTTCCACAACTTACTCATCCCACTGAGTGAGCCGTATCAGAAAAAGAGAGAGAGAGAGGAGAGGGGGAGGAGTCACAATGGAATCCAATTTGATAAGAATGAGTCTGTATTAAAAAAAGAAGGGCACATTGATCGTAACAGAGCTGTGTGCTAGACCAGTGGTTCCCAAACTTTTCCATTCCACGACCCACCTAGACAAGTGTAATATATTTCACGACCCACCAAAATATTAAAAAAAAAAAAAAACAACGAGTGAAATTACTTTAAACCTAATCTTACTTAAAATTTTTATGACAGAAATTAAGTATTTAAGAAAAATAACCATTTTATTTTAGAGTACAACTGAAAATTTCACTACAAATTTACAAGTTTTAATTTTTGTTTACTGGCGTTAAAATATGTAGTGTCCATAAAAACGTGAAGCAGGCTCACTCCAGTGAAGTGTGATCTGCGCTGCTGTGTTTTGTTGCATTCATGATCCTTCCGTGTGTGTCGGCGAGAACGGAGCACAATCCAACACTTTTTTAGAAAAGCATAAGAAGCAAAGCAGAACTATCTAAAACAGTTTGGAGATTAAAATAATTGTGAAATAGGTAAAAAAAGACCGATTGAACCTTTTAATGACATTGCTCTGAGACCTTCAAAACACGCAACGCACACGGACTTAATTGCAATTTGAAAATCACACTAAGGATATTGCAGTTCATTATTAATGTTGGTGGGCTATATCGTTGTGATGAGTGGGTTCCCAGTTCCCGCCTCCTTCTTCCTGTGATTGTGAAGATTTTAATGTTTTACACTGGTGCCGAAGCCAGGGAGGAAGGAGGGGCGCGCTGCCGAAGATCCTTCGCCGCTGGGGTGAATCCGCAGTGCCATCGAGCAGGGCGAAGGAGTCTGCCGCCGAGGGTGCTCGATGTGGTGGGCTGGAGTGAGTTGCCGGGGGGGGGGGGGGGGGGGCGAACTCACTCCAGCCCACCGCCTCGATGACTCCTTCGTGGAAAGAGGTGGGAACCGGCGGACAATCAAACAAAGTTTTAATAACCAAATAAACACAAAACAGCGCGACAGCCCCTCTCGGATGACTGCCGTGCACAAATAAAAAACAAACACAAAATAAAACCCAGGCCTGGTCCTCTCTCGTCCTTCACTGTCATCGCTCCTCTTTTGTATCTTTCCGATCTCCTCCGTGGTTCTTGAGACCGGTGAGTGTTGCTCATTTCCCAATCACTCCACCGGCCTAGCTCTGTTCCCATGGCACTAGGCCCCGCCCCACTCGTCACATTCGTGCAGCCCTAGACTGAACTGTGTTAGTGTCTGTGTGTCATTGAAACGCAAAATTAGCTGCAGCCAAGTGACTTTGTGCGACCCACCTTGTTCCATTCCGTGACCCACGAGTGGGTCGCGACCCACAGTTTGAAAACCCCTGTGCTAGACTACAGACGAACTGAGATTGACAGGCACTCCAAATCTCTGATTACATCTGCTTAACAAAGAGCAGCTGCTCTAAAACAGTGACACAGGACTTCTGCTGGCCATGAAACTGTAGCAGGGAAGGGGGGGAGGGGGGGGGGGGGAGGGACGAGGGACGAGGGACGAGGGCTGCTGAAATGTCTAACGTACAAACATACTGTATACACACAATATGTAATTCAGTTAGCAAACATACAGTGCAGGACAGGAGAGATTAGCTGTAAACTGGTATAGCAGTCACTCTTTAACGTTCACAGGACTGTTGCTGGTCACCATCTGCATAACAAAGACACTTCGCCCTCCTACACTGACAAGAAGATGGAAAAGTGATGAGAATGAGCAAGAAAGTTTTGAATTCCCACAAAACTTCAGTCGACCAACCAACCGATGAAGTAAATAAGAAAGAAAGAAAGAAAGAAAAAAGAAAGAAAGGTACAAAAAGACAGTTCTGAACAAGAAATAAAAAGAATTACAAAAAGAAAATTGTGTACAATCAATTCACAAGATAAAGCTATGGAATGAATGAATTAATGATTGAATTAATGAATTAATTAATGTAGTTGGGTTGCAGGTTACTACATAAGTTGTCCATACAGCTCTTATTCTCAATCTCTGCATCTATCTGCCCTCTAAAATAATAAAATAATAAAAAATGACATAACACTAAACATTTTTATATTCTGTTTATCGAGAAAATGTCTGGCAAGAAATGTTGTTCTTGCATTAACCTTACCCAGAACTTTCTTAATGTAACGACTGGGTGAAGGAGTGGCAGGAAGCAAGTGCGAGATTAATGAGATTTAATGAAGACAATGAGACAATACAAAACTGAGACACAAATAACGCTGGGAGGATGGCACAGTCCAAGATGGTGGTGAGGAATGACGAATCCGGAAGGCGGAGGTGAGTTGGCAGCAGGAGAGGGTGACACAGGAACTGCGGGGAAGCGAGCCGAAGGTAAGTGGTGTTGCTTGGTGGTGGGTTGCGTAGAGTGGACGAGGTTCCGGGGAGACATGGACATCCAACGCAGAAACACACAAGAAAGCAAGGCATAGGTTACAAACATGAAACAACGCTCTCACAAACACAAGACGCTAGACAATATATAGGGATGAGTAATGAGTGACAGCTGTTGCTGATGACAATTAATGGAGACACCCACAAACTAATCAGTGCTAACGCGTAACACACAGACTTCACCCACAAAGTGCAAACCCAGTACCCCCCCTCTAAGAACGCCTCCTGGAGTTCCCAGAAGGGCCTACCTGCTGATTGTAATCATCAATAAGGGAGTGATCCAGTATGTCCCTAGCAGGTACCCAACTCCTCTCCTCTGGACCGTAACCTTCCCAGTCCACCGAGTACTGGAATCCTCGTCCCCTCCGTCTCGAGTCCAGAATACGATTTACCGAATAGGTCGGTTCCCCATCTACGAGACGCGACGGCGGGGGATCCAGGGTAGGCGGATTAATACGTGAATAAAACACGTGTTTAATTTTGGACACATGGAAGGTGGGATGTATTCTCCTGTACGCTGGAGGCAGTTTGAGGCGGACTGTCACCGGACTAATGATCTTGGTGACAGTAAACGGCCAATGAATTTGGGAGCTAATTTGTTAGAAACGGAACGGAGAGGAATATTGTTAGTAGAAAGCCACACTTTTTGACCCACAACGTAAACGGGAGGCTTTGACCGGTGGCGATCGGCCTTGGCCTTAGTGCGCTCCCTCATCCGGAGCAGAGTCTCGCGGGCTCTGGTCCAGGTGTGGTGGCACTTCTGGACAAATGCGTGAGCGGAGGGGACTGCGACTTCAGATTCCAGACTAGGAAAAGCTGGTGGCTGGTAACCTATGCTGCACTGAAACGGAGAGAGGCCCGTGGCTGACACTGGTAACGAATTGTGAGTGTACTCCACCATAGAGAGTTGTTGGCTCCAGGAAGAAGGATTCTTGGAGACCAAACATCGCAACGTTCTCTCTAAATCTTGGTTGGCTCGCTCAGACTGCCCGTTACTCTGGGGACGATAACCCGAAGACAGACTAAATGTCGCTCCTAGCAATTTACAAAATTCCTTCCCAAATTTGGATATGAATTGGGATCCCCTGTCAGAAACCAAGTCTACCGGGAGGCCATGTAACCGAAAGACGTGATCTAGGACAGTGACCGCTGTCTGCTTGGCTGTAGGTAATTTGGGCAAGGGAATGAAATGTGCCGCCTTCGAGAACCGGTCCACTACAGTCAAAATGACCATCATGCCATTAGAGGGTGGGAGGGCGGTAGCAAAATCTAGTGCGATATGTGACCAGGGTCTCTAAGGGACAGACACCGGTTGAAGAAGCCCATCAGGAGGCCGGTTAGATGACTTACCACTGGCGCAAACTGAGCAAGCCAAAACAAAATTGTGGACGTCACGAGCCATAAGTGGCCACCAGAATCGTTGTTTAACTAACCCCTTGGTTCGGCTTATCCCCGGATGACAAGCAACGTTAGAGCAGTGACCCCCCTGAATAACTTCGGAACGTAACTCTTCCGGCACAAATAAATGATTCGGTGGGCAACCGGGTGGAGGCGTTACCCCTTCTAAGGCCATCTTGACCTTCGATTCAACCTCCCATTCGAGTGCTGAGACGACTATTTTCTCAGGTAAAATACACTCGGGAGTCACCGGGCGGGCGGCGGGATCAAAAAGACATGACAAAGAATCGGGGTTGACTTTTTTTGGAACCCGGGCGGTACGACAGAGTAAAATCAAAACTACCGAAAAAAAAGTGCCCACCGAGCCTGCCTGGAATTGAGTCTTTTGGCAGTTCTAATGTACTCTAAATTCTTGTGATCGGTCCAAACAATGAAAGGTACCCCTGACCCTTCCAACCAGTGACGCCACTCCTCTAAAGCTAATTTGACGGCCAACAATTCTCTGTTACCAATGTCATAATTGCGTTCAGCAGGAGATAAACGATGAGAGAAAAACGCGGAGGGATGCATCTTATTGTCCGAGGCAGCCCGTTGGGAAAGAACTGCTCCTACCCCCACCTCTGATGCGTCGACCTACACCACAAACTGCCGTGTGGGATCAGGGGCTACAAGGATGGGAGCAGAAACGAAGCGGCTCTTGAGGTTGGTAAATGCAGTTTCGGCTGCATCCGACCACCTGAACGGAGTACTGGGGGAGGTCAAGGCCGTCAGAGGTGAGATGAGTTGGCTGAAATTAAGAATGAAACGTCGATAAAAATTGGCGAACCCCAGAAACTGATGTAGGGCCTTACGGGAATCTGGAGATGGCCAATCTATCACAGCCTTAACCTTGTCAGGATCCATACGTATTCCCTCAGACGAGACGATATACCCTAGGAAGGGGACAGACTGTGCATGGAATACGCATTTCTCCGCCTTGACAAAAAGCCCATTCTCGAGTAACCTCTGGAGCACTCGTTTGACGTGTTGAACATGTTCCTGGAGAGATGAAGAAAAAATCAGTATGTCATCCAGGTAAACATATATAAACTGATCTACCATGTCTCTCAACACGTCATTAACTAGTGTTTGGAAAACCCCTGGCGAGTTAGAGAGCCCGAACGGCATCACCAAATATATTTAAAGTGCCCTCTAGGGGTGTTAAAGGCGGTTTTCCATTCATCCCCCTTCCTGATGCGGACCAAATGATAAGCGTTACGTAAATCCAATTTTGTGAATACGGATGCTCCCTGTAACCTCTCTAAAGCTGAAGACATCAACGGTAACGGATAGGGGTTCTTTATCGTGATGTTGTTCAGCTCTCAGTAGTCAATACAAGGTTGCGGAGAACCATCCTTCTTACCCACAAAAAAGAATCCCACCCCCGCTGGAGAAGAGGAAGGGCGGATGAACCTCGATGCCAAGGAATCAGAAATGTATTTCTCCATGGCCTCCCTCTCCGGAATAGAAAGAGAGTAAAGCTTGCCTTTAGGCAGAGACTTACTTGGCACTAAATCTATAGCACAGTCGTAGGGACGATGCGGAGGAAGAGAAGTAGCACGGGACTTACTGAACACCTCCTTCAGGTCCAAGTACTCTGCGGGCACGTTTGATAACACCATGGTCTCTTTCTGAAAGACAGAAACAGGCACAACAGGACAAGCAGAAACCAGACAAGACTCATGACAACTTTCACTCCACAAGGTGACTGTGTTGGAACCCCAATCCACTCGTGGATTATGTTTGATTAACCAGGGGTGACCTAAAACAATGGGAGCTACAGGGGAGTCCATGAGGTAAAAGGATATGGTTTCACTGTGGTTGCCTGAGGTGAGCAGAGTTATGGGTTCAGTGTAGTGGGTGACATGTGGCAGTTCCTGGCCATTGAGTGCGGTGACATGGATGGGATGAGACATAGGAAGAACTGAAAGGTTCAAGTGACGTGCAAGGAGAGAGTCAATGAAATTACCTTCGGCCCCAGAGTCCAGAAGGGCGTGACAGTCGTGAGTGTGGTTCTCCCACCGCAGTTACACCGGAAGGAGAGTCTATGATGTGGTTGAGAAATTCCCGGCAGAGATCCCACCCGATAGTAGCCTCGAACTTACTACCGGGTTGGCTCTTTTTACCGGGAAGGAATTGATAGAATGCTCCGAGCCACCGCAATATAAGCATAGTCCTTGGGACCTCCGCCGCTCTCTCTCCCTCTGGGAAAGCCGAGCTCTACCCACCTGCATGGGTTCGTGATAGTCGACGGGACGACCATGTTCTCTCGACTCGAGCGGCCCCTTTCCGGAGAGGCGTAATGGCATGTAGGACTGGCTTGTCTACCAAGGCAGTTAATCTGAGCATCCACCTGGAGTGCCAGGTCGATTAGGACGTTGAATGTTGGGGGCAGCTCGAGGAGGAAGATCTCGTTCTGAACACGGTCACCAGCCCATGCAGGAATCAATCCCACTGCACCGCCTCGTTCCACTGGTACGCGGACGCCAGGGTGCGGAACTGAATGGAATAGTCCGCCACCGATGATTCTCCTTGTTTGAGGTCTGAGAGCTGGTGAGCGGCCTCCCTCCTGACTGCGGCTCAATCGAACACCCAATTCATCTCTTCGGAGAGGGCGTGGAACGAGGCGCAACACGGATGTTGATTCTCCCACACCGCCTGCCACTCACTGCCAGAGAGTAGGGTAAGAGCAAACGCAACCTTGGAGTCCTCTGTCGCGAAGGTGCAGGGCTGCAATGCAAAATGCATGGAACATTTGTTAAGGAAAGTCTTGCAAAAATTTGGCTCACCGGAGTAACTCTCTGGTGCCGGAAGTCGCGGCTCTGGCCGGAAGTGGTCCTGGGAGGTCTCCCGGGGGACGGGCGGCGCAAGTGGTGCGATGGGCGCAGTGGGAGAGGTGAGTTGATGAATCCGCTGGGTGAGCTCGGACACCTGTGTCACCAGCGCTTGGATAGCGCGTCCGGTGTTCACGATGCTCTCCTGCTGCTGATCCATGCGGTTGATGCTGTGGTGAATGAATTCAGACAGTAAGGAGGTGCTCGCTGCTTCCATGTTTGGTGAGAGCATTCTGTAACGACTGAGTGAAGGAGTGGCAGGAAGCAAGTGCGAGATTAATGAGATTTAATGAAGACAATGAGACAATACAAAACTGAGACACAAATAACGCTTGGAGGAATGCACAGTCCAAAATGGTGGTGAGGAATGATGAATCCGGAAGGCGGAGGTGAGTTGGCAGCAGGAGAGGGTAACACAGGAACTGCGGGGAAGCGAGCCGAAGGTAAGTGGTGTTGCTTGGTGGTGGGTTGCGTAGAGTGGACGGGGTTCCGGGAGACATGGACATCCAACGCAGAAACACACAAGAAAGCAAGGCATAGGTTACAAACATGAAACAACGCTCTCACGAACACAAGACGCTAGACAAGCCAATATATAGGGATGAGTAATGAGTGACAGCTGTTGCTGATTACAATTAACGGAGACACCCACAAACTAATCAGTGCTGACACGTAACACACAGACTTCACCCACAAAGTGCAAAACCCAGAGATCACGGTTTACCAACCGTGACAATTAACCACAGTTACACCACTTAAATCAAGGACATACAGTGTATCTGAGATAATTAACTATAGTTCTGTCTGATATTAAACAATCCCCTACCTTAATAGACATCTTAGAAACCGTATTCAAATTCTTTCTAGACCCAAATAATATGGATTCCATTTTACCTAAATGGAACATCTGTTTGTTTTAAGAATGCAAGTCTCTTACCTTACAAAGCTCCTTACCTAAATTCAGTTGTATCCCAACGACCAACATCCTTGTCTGAAATTAATAAAGCAGAATTATCAGCATATAAAACAAACTGCAATCACAAACTGCTTGCATGTCAGTTATGTACAAAAGAAACAAAAGAGGACTTAAAACACTTCCCTGAGGGACCCCATTTTTTAACAATTATTTCTTAAGAAAGAACCTCACCAATTTCTAACCTCTGAACTAGTTGAATAAGACCAGGCTATAAATAAATCAAATACAAAAATAAAACTATGAACAATAAACAAACAAATAAATGAATAACAATATTAAATAACCAAAAGTATGAAAAATATACAAATACGTTCACAAAAAAAATAAAATTATGAACAACAACAAAAAAAATAAATGCACAGTAAGAAAACTATTATCAATAAAAATATATATTTAGACAGAGAAAACTATGAACAACCAACCAATCAAATAAACAAACAAACAAAAAGTATATAAAATACATATGCAGTACATAAATAAATGAGTTCACAAAAAAGAAAGAAACAACAAATATACATACATACAAATAAATAAATTTAATTAAAAACCGAAAAATATGGCCAACAAACCACACAAACGAACAAATAAATAGAGAAAGAGTATATCAAAATGTGTAATCACTTGCAACAAAAACTAATTTGTGACAAAATATTGTGTTGTGTGGAGAATAATTGGCTGCTGACAGTATGATCATAAACAATTATAAAAAGGAATACAGAATAAAAGTACATGTACCATTTCCACTTCTCTATCTGACTGCGCTTTTCAAAAATTATTTCTGAATAAATTCCAAGATAAGCTTAAGCAGCACAGATGCTACCTTCTCATTCCCAGAGATCTACAGCTGCTACAGCTTTGCTTTTTGCCTGGTTCAACTTGGCTGAAGATACGACACTAAATTCCTAAATGATGGACTATAAAATGTGTCAGTCTCTTTGGCACTCAGCAAAAATAATAATGTCATCTGGGCAGATAATAAGCCTCAAAATAAATCAGTCAGATATCAGTCAATATACACAGCATCAATGACATCAAACCTCTCTGTGTAATTTCTTCAGTAATTATAAAAATTTCATCAACAATTTTAAAAGTGCTTTTCAAACCATTATTAAAACCAAATTTTTAATAAACACTTTTTGACCATGCAAAAATTACATCAAGGACAAGGGAGAACAGAACGGGCTTGAACTCAAATAGGGCAGATAACGAGGTGTAGACAGGTGATGAGGATAACTAAAAACCAGTAACAGGTGATCTAAAACAACGAAGATTGAGAACAGGAAATTAACCAAATGAGGACAGACAGGAACTAAAAGAAAAAAAAAATCAACGTGACAGATCAATTTTCTGGGTGAGAAATATGAAATATTTGGGTCTCTCAGGAGGAGCAGGCGCTGGAGGGCACCCGGGTCAGGTGCTTTTGAGGAGTCGGCTCTGGGGGGGCACTCAGGAGACGAAGGAGGGCTGGACGAGACCAGCGGAGGCAAAAGAAACTCAGGAGATAATTACTTGAAGATCACAGTGGATCGTCTCGTTGTCCAGTCCTAGCTGAAAGCACGCAACAAGGGCAGCGTTATGTGCCAGCTCAGCTGGTTAGCAAGCTCAAGGAAATCCTCCACATACCGCTCCAACCTCCGACCAGCCTCCTGCAAACCCCACAGCTTGTTCTCAGCCATCATCATTGTTTGTTTTCTTTTGGGTCCTTGATTCTGTCAGGCAGTTGTGATTTCAGTAAAAGGCACAGAAAGAAGGAGTAGGAATAAAGGAGTTTTTAATAAATACACTTTGACCATTTAAAAATAACATCAATCAAGGACAAGGGAGAACAGAACAGGCTCAAACTCAAAAAGGGAGATAACAAAGGGCAGACAGGTGATGAAAATAGCTAAAAACCAGGAACAAGTGATCTAAATGAATGAAGATTAACCAAATGAAGACAGACAGAAACTAAACAGAAATCAACACGTGACAGATTTGGCATCTGAACTATATATATATATATATATATATATATATATATATATATATATATGTATATATATATATATATAATAAACGTAATTTCTAAAATGCTCAATTGTGTTTTGTGTTTGCTGAATAACCTTCATTATTTCAGCAGGTCATGGTCAATAATGACCTGAGTAACTACATGCTGTACTTTTAGCTAAGAGTACATCTACTCCCACCTTATTAGAGCATTCATTATGTGAAATAACCTTTGCTCTCTTTCATCACCCACTCATTCTCATTATTATAGCTGTGGGTTTCCTAGACAATCGTTACAAGCGAGTTTGCTTTTGCTTTTCTGACTATTTGAAATACATAATTATTTATTTTCATATATTATTAATCCCTTTAAGAAACAGATTTGTTGAGCACATCCAGCATACTGGGCACAAGATATTATAAGACAATAAAAATAATAATAATGAAATATGTAATATGATATACAAATGTATTAAAGCTTATTGCACAAAAATAAACTCATTTCAAAACAAGGACAATAAACCAAATATTAAAAACCAAAGATTAAAAGCATGTTATTTCAGTTTCTGAAAAAAAAAAGAAAAAAAAATCCTTTGATCTATGCTATTCCCCTCTCCCCCAACACTTCACACAAATCTATTTTTACGACTTTCATTCCCTTAGTGGTGTAAGGGAAGTTTCTCAAGTGTGCAGCAACAATCTCTCTGAGGCAGGAAGACATCAAATTATGAGAATTTGATTGCATTTCATTATGCTGCTAAAACACTTTTTTTTATGTTATGGAGTGGTATTACACGGTATAAATGTGCAAATTTTAATTGTTTTATGAGAAGTTGCTTAACTACTTGCTTCCAAATTTATTTATGAATTAATTTAATAATTTGTTTGTCTGTTTGAAATTAGATTTGGAGAGTATACGTGGGCGTCAGTAAAAAGTGCCAGACCTGGACAAGAGTATCTACAAGCAGCTATGAAAGAGAAACTGAAGAAAGTTGTCAAAGCAACCATTTTTGTTGTTTTATATTCATTCCCCAGTGTTGTTGCTTTCTATCCTTTCCTTCAAGCTAAAGGCCTTGAATGGAAGTGTGGCGAGAGAGTGATTTTTTCATTGCTCTGTCCTGTGACAGAGAGTTTGATGAATAGGCTTTAACTTCCCCTCCTCACAGACACATGAATTATTAAATCCAATTTCAGCGGCTCTGGCGGCGGCGTTGAAAATGTAAAACCACAAACAGCACATGAATAAACAACCAGCAGAGATACAAACAAAATGTAAAGTTTAAAGACACGGACCATACATGAACGTTTCATTACATTCGCCAGCATGTTATTATCCAATCATTACAAGCATACGTCTCAAAACGGCTGCAGTTATGAATTTGGACTCGCTTCACTGAATTTATGTTTCACATTATTTTAAGCATATTCTGGTTTAAACGATTTTTTATGGATTATTAATGGATGAATTATACTAGACTGTGGTATGTAACACTGACCCCGTTGGTCATTTGAGATAAACACATGCTTGGCATGAAAATACTTATGGGAGAATGAGTAAAGATTGACTCTGGGATTCATAACTAGCCAAACTGTGTTTGGCTGGCAAGACCAAAATCTGGATGTCTACAACAATATAGCAATGACATTTATTTTAAGAAATCTCATATGAACACATGAGGCAGCTGACATATTAAAGGTGGCATAGATGTTGGTGTAAATGCATGCAGCACAGGATGTGGGGCTATGTAGAACAGAAATTAGGGTTGGTGTCAGGGGACTTTGGTGGGAGAAGACTGATGTAGAATGAAGGACAAACCAGTTTCAGGACCGCCTCATAGTCAAGAGAATACAAGAACTAAACAATAGAAAAGGTGCAAAGATAGACTCATGGGGATGGGAACAAGAGGTATGATATATATATATATATATATATATATTGCCCAAGCTGTGGTATATTACATTGACTTCCACCATATAATGTGGAAATATCTTGCTTCTGCATACACTGCTACACAGTATTTAATGTCAAATGAACAGCATGCCTGAATACTCAGTAGCCATGACACAACCTGGATGACAAATTGCATGTGCTGAGATTCTGAAGTGTGTGACCAGTGGGCATTTTACTATACACAGAAACAGGAGCCATCAGATTCAACAAGAAAAATTACAGAGAACTTACCACACTATGTTATCTAAAAAAATATGAACACGCGGGAAAAAAAGTAGGCTAAATCGTGTGCACGATTTACTAATTTGTTCCCTCAATTTGCTAAATTGTGTACACGATTTATAAATAGAGAGAACGAATTAGTAAATTGTGCGCATGATTTAGCAAATCGAGGGAACAAAATAGTAATCATGTGCATGTTTTAGTACATCGCGAGAACGAATTAGTAAATCGTGCGCACATTTTAGTACATCTAGGTAACAAATTAGTAAATCGTGCGTACGATTATTATTTTTTGTCTTGAATGTCATGTGCAGGGCTCCATACAAAACATATTTGTTACTTGTGGTACAACTTTTGACTTTTAGATTAGATAGATAGATAGATAGATAGATAGATAGATAGATAGATAGATAGATGCATTTTATTTATTTTATTAAAACATTTTTTGTAAGTGTGAGGACTGATAAAAAGAGAAATCGAAAATCTCCTTTGTAGAACCCTTTAAATGAAATATGTCAAAAATATAAAACAATATTTTTTTCCAGTTTCTGTTCTGGAATTGTTCCTAACGTAAAGTGATATTAATCCCCTATTGTTCCAGTTATTACAGAGGAAGAGACAGAATAAAGTAAAAAATAAATAGAGGAGATGTGGGCGCAAACAACAACTTGGATGCTGATTTGGGGAAACAAATGGAAAGCAGGCCAGATTTTTGTGTGAGAGTGTTTATGTAAGTGAGTGTGTGAATGAGTTCATCAGTGATTGGCCAGCCGCAGTGTGTGCACAGCTTGTTTCATTTCCTGTGGGACAAAAATGTCTCCGCCATTCCTGCTTTCTCTCCATCAGCCCATTCGCCTCCCTTCTCCTCAGAAGCACATTCACAATGACATCAGCTTCCGCCAACACACCAGCAGTTGCCATGGCAGCACACAAAGACATTTTTGGGAGGGGGGGGGGGGGGGGGCGTTGCCTGGCTGACACATTCAGACATGAGGCCGACCAATCCCCTCACCCCATGCTCAATAGACATTTGCACCGCCAGATGCTCTGTTTGTAAAGCCTTTGAAGACATTGGCTGATTGCATGTTTGGCCTTTCAGTTGGCCCGGCCTTTTCTCTGCTGTCCGTTATAGTTTGAACCACAGCCATCCCCAGAGCACTCTGGCCCTTTCTATTGTTTTTCTCACTGTGCTTCTCAAACTGTGCAAATTCACGCTCAACACACTGTTCACTTGTCTCTTCTGCTTATCTTGCTTTCCGTTTATCACATTAGGAAAAACTAACTAAATTTGGTACAAAAATATAAAAGAAAAAAAAGAAAAGAGTGCTGCTTTCATAATAATAATAATAATAATAATAATAATTCCTTACATGTACTGTATATGGCGCCTTTCTAAACACTCAAGGTGCTTTACATTGTTGGGGGTATCTCCTCATCCACCAGCAGTGTACAGCATCCACCTGGATGAACGTTAGTGACAAAAAAAATATGTGCAAACTGTAACGAAGCAGTTTGATCAGGTAGTTCCTCACTATCCGTGCTGAATCGCCAGCTTAAAGGTACAGGTTGTAAGACCTGCCACCAGAGGGCGCACTATAAAAACAATAACAATCGTGTGGTTTGATGACGCTTAGAAGGAGCGTGGAATAATGGGATTTGTTGTCTTCTACCCAAGCGATGACTGCCATCAATCAGACGGAAAGATAAATCACGGATTTAACGCGAGTTCAACGATTTGCGCGTGTAGATTACACACAAAGTCAATGCAAAGCATGATCAGACTATGGATCAGAGGCTTCCTCGCGCGGGTCTAGAGACGCAATGCCCCGCGTTTGCCGTGTATGCTCCATAATACTAATCTTGTTGATCGTTATAATAGCATACGTTTTCTGTAAAGATACGAATCAAAACAACTCACCTGTCGAGTAAAACACAAGCGAGATCGGCATCTCTTTCTAGTTGAAGTTGGTCGCGAAGCTACTTCCGCATTTGTCCATGACACTGTTGTCATGTGGTTTCTACGTCAGTAAAGGCGGTAACAAAGGGTAACTAAGGTCATTGACAGGCGACTGCACTGCCCCGTGTCACGGTTTAAAATGGGAATTTTCTCATAGTTGGAAACATTAGAGATATTGTTAGTAATCAGCTGGACAAAATATATAACACTAGCCTAGTGGTTTTTGGATATTTTACTGCAAATATGTTACAAATTGTACCTTTAAGTGAAAGTTAACGTGCCTAGCGTTTTCGACTCGTACATTACACGTCACATCCTGATGTCATGTGTCATTACAGGTCCTTTACGGGTTGTGTGTGAATGCACACACAGTTTCCGGGAAATCACTGGAAGTGTGAATGGACCAAAATCTAACAATCCAGGAACACTTGCCAGGACACATTACCCGTAATCTCAGTGTAAACGGGGCTATTGACAGTGATTCCCTATGGATACATATTCCACATACTGTCCTACAACACACACCTACAAGACATTGCATTCGAATTTTAGGTGTGCGTTAAAGAGGCAGCCTTATCAGTGGCGCATGAGATGCGATGACGATGTAAGTGTCATTGAATTTACATTTTTATGTTAGCCTATCCAGTTGCATGAATCCACTAGATATACTGTTGCTGTGTTGTTAATGACACATATTGCGGGAAAAGAGCACATCAAAGCGGAGATCATCTTGTTTACATCAAAACTTAAACCAAGCCTTTCACACAGAATGCATATTTCTCATATTTACTAGAGGGACATCTATCACCATTTGCACTCGTGTCTCGCACAAAAGAGTGGCATTTTTAGAAAGCCATGTAGAATTTCAGTTAGGGTGAAGAAAAGCTTTTGGCTTTTCCCCTGAGGACACAAGAGGGCGCATAGAGCAAAATATTATTAATGCACGTTTATTCAAAGCATAATTAAACATGACTATCTATGAAAAAGGGCATAATGTTTAAAATAATGTTAATAAACCAGTTATAATTAAGTTGCTTAAACAACTATAAATGAAACAGCATCATGTATGTATGCATAGTTTAATACAAAGGGCCGAAAGCCAACCACATAGAATGCATTTTTCATTAAAAAACATGAGTTGCAGTGGGATGGGGAAAACCCCCCCGCCATAAGTCTTGAGCTATGTTTTTTCAAAGTTGAACTAGCAATAATTATGCATTTTAAATTCAAATATAATTAGAATTTTGATAATATTTTAGTAAAAAAATTCTAATTGAGTTTTTCAGCCAATTTGACAGCCCTAATATATATATATATATATATATAAGTGAAAGTGACATGATGGTGACCCATACTCAGAATTTGTGCTCTGCATTTAACCCATCTGAAGTGTGCACGCACACACACACACACACACACACACACAGAGCAGTGAACACACACACACAGAGCAGTGAACACACACACCCGGAGCAGTGGGCAGCCATTTATGCTGCGGCACCCAGGGAGCAGTTGGGGGTTCGGTGCCTTGCTCAAGGGCACCTAAGTCATGGTATTGAAGGTGGAGAGAGAACTGTACGTGCACTCCCCCCACCTACAATTCCTGCCAGCCCGAGACTCAAACTCACAACCTTTCGATTGCCAGTCCGACTCTCTAACCATTAGGCCACGACTTCCCACACATACACACACACACATACACACACACACACACGCACACACGCACGCACACGCACACACACACACATATATATATATATATATATATATATATATATATATATATATATATATATATATATATATGCATGTATAGAAATAGGGAGAGGGAGTGAAGAGACTTGGTTTGGAGTGTTACGATGCACAGGGATCAGCTGAATAGCAGGAGAGGTGAACATCAAAATGATCAGTACGACTCCCTGTGAGGTTTGCAGCAATGACAGTCTGTTTTAAAAAGAAAAGTCATAATTTTGAGAGCAAAATCAATAGAGCATGCTTTTAAAAACCCAGAGTCTCAGCTGAGCAATCTCCTTTTTGAAAAATAATCAAAAGAAAAGGAGCAAAAAGCATTGCTGAACACTGCTCATTGATCTTCATTCAGCCTCCCAATAGAGTCCAAGTGTGTTTGACTGATCTGATCTCTGAATCTTGGGTCGTCCCTTCCCTGCAGAGGAGTCAACACCTCAGCTTGAGAGACAATCTTAAAGTACCCATCACTTACTCAGCCTCCCCAAGCGACATGCTTAAAGGTGTAGTCTCTCTGTGGGTGAATTTTTCAAGGATTGGGTCATATTACATCAAGACTTCGCCACACTCTATGCATGTCTCTCAACAGACCATATAAAATCTCTCTCTCTCTCTGTCTTCCTTAGGCTTGCTCCCTTTTTTATCAGCTTCGCCACAGTGGAGTGATCTGCCTTGGAAATAGCAAAGCAAGCACATTTGTATGAAGGCCGTTAGAGATTTAATTGTTAGAAAAGTCCCTCAGCATTTTTTGAAAGACACATAGGAACTGTATTTTTTATTTCATTACTCGAAAATAAAATAGCAGTAGTGGTCTGTCTGTCTGTCTGTCTGTCTGTCTGTCTATCTATCTATCTATCTATCTATCTATCTATCTATCTATCTATCTATCTATCTATCTATCTATCTATCTATCTATCTATCTATCACAGTATTCTTGCAAATGACAAAAACAAAGTTTAAAAGGCTGATGTCTCTTCATTTTCCCAGAAGCAAAGCAGCAGATGTTCTAAATAAAAACAGTTAACAATGTTATTGAATAGAATAGAATAAACCATTATTGCATGACATAGGCCTATTCTATACAGACAAAACAGTCAGATTTATGTATCTTTGTGTTTTTTATTTTACGCATTATTGGTAAATCAAGACTTTGCAGGTTCTTTTGTAAAAATAAAATAATTAAAACAACATTGAATGTGTACAGAAAGCGAGTAAAGAACTCTCAACATTAGGTTACTAAAAAGGTCAGTTTAATCTCACAACCCCCATTAATAAAAATAAAAAACCTACACTGTACAATTCATCTCTTACACCGCATCCTTGTAGTTTAAGATGAATGTGGTGCTTGCACGTACACCGCTTTTATTATTGCAGCTTAGATGTTCAAATATCTGCAGTACTCCGACTTTGCCACAAGGAAAAGTGCGTACGCCTGCTCAGACCCTGGCGTGGCTGTAAGGCAGCTACTTTTCCACATAAAAGACAATTTTTATAAATATGAACATTGTCATGGATTTTAGCATACGCGCACTCTAAAATCAAAATCAAATAATTCCAGCATCTCAAGGCCTGTGACACTATGTTGATTGTTTCTACAGTATGTGTCTTTATGAAAGCTGTGTGAAGCACTCAACACAAAGCAAGTGCTTTCCAATGCTCTTCCACAGTGTGATACAGTCTCCATCTGCTGGTAGAATCATGGAGGCTACATGTTCAGTGCTAACTTTAAAGGTATATATGGGTTAATATAATGTTATAAAGGTCAAAATATTTTGTTAAAACCAAAGCACATGCTGAGGTGTTATTCTGCAACAGATGTTCTAAATAATAAAACATTAAATGTATGTGTGTAGGTGCATGTTCACAACCCAACAAGAAATGGCATTTATAACTATCTGAGAGTAAAATGTGTTATGCACAAAGTGTTTATTTAAAATTTCTCATATAAAAAATGTTGAGCGGGACATGATTTTATCCATCGGGAACTGACTGGATTGTGAAAAAGTGGTTTTTACACACCTGAAACGAGTTGTTAGAGATGTGAAAAACAAAGAGGGAAGTGATTTCTGAAGCGTACATGGAACTCTATTTCATAAAACATTATGAAGACTGATGAATCATGACATAGAGGAACTTCAATATGGGCAATAATGTTAATGTTCTGCATGGGTGATGAAATGCCACTGAAGTGTGAACCAAAGTAGCTGGATACAAAGTAATTCGATGAAGACATTTTTAGGAATACTCCACAACATAAAGCAAGTATGGTATTCATGGAGTCCAGGGAATGTCAATAATTATCCTTATGAATAATTATAATAAAACATATTCAGTCTCATTAAGTGTCTGATCCTAAGTCGTTCTCCATTGTCAGGCCAGTTTTATTGCTCCCAAGAAGGTGGAATCCCCATCCAGAGAGATATTTGCATTGGTACGAGGTATCAGAAGCTCCAGTCTGTCCCCAGAGTCCAACTTCACTAGGCCTGCAAATCACATGCTCAGTTACATTCATTTGTAATAACAGGTACATTATATATTTATTAATATATGCATAATACCTCTCTATAAAACATTTACATCACATTAATAGTATTCACAGCAGTACATTACATTTAAATACACAATTTGAAAATAAATAGTATTTACAAGTAAAGTGTCCCGATACAGTACAGTAATGAGAATTTGCACTCTTTTGTAACTCTGATAAGTAGCTCACCTCCAGTGTAGCATGTGTTGAAGTGATTGACTCGATTCATGCTCTGAATACAGCGGAACAGAACAACGTGCTGACTCTCGTCTCCTACGACGTTTTTCTTTATACGAATCACGATGTGGCCCATAGCGAACGTAGAGTCTGTGTAGTAAACCTGGGAAAAGGAGAGCTGAGCACACACTGAGCACGGTGTTGGGATGTCTCAAAGAGGCCAAAAAACTCAAGAATGTGTCATACATTGAGAATGCATATACCTGACTATAGATGAAGAAGAATCCTTCCTCTTTGATTAAAATGGTGCCCTGCTCTTCCTCCAGAGCTGTGCCACGCTTCAGTCCGACTTGCCATGGGATGGCTGTGCATATTTCCAAAGCAAACTCTGACAAAATAAATCAATAAATAAAAAGTCATTTTTGCTGTTGGGTCAGATAAAGAATTTAAATGCCTCTTCCTTCCATAATAGTCTAAATATTATGATAGGAACATAAAAAAAATCTGAGCTGGCATGTGCCGCACAAACTGTAAAGATCCAACACAATATCATGGTAGTTCATGGGTATTTTAAGTTTTAGCGAATTACATGTTTTTGTATGATCTGCTCACACACTCCAGTGACAGTAATGTGTAGAGGTTGAGTAAGGAGTAGGCCTTTATGCTCATTTTTTTACTTAATAATCAGGGATTTTGTCCGAATTAAATGCTGTGCCCTATTTTAACACTGGGATTTCTTATATTGATATGCAGAGTTGTAGGTGCTACACCTCTGCAGCTTTCCTCTTATTACCTCACCATGTTTCTAGACAGACATCACTGATGTTATGGATGACGTGTTGATTAATTTGTCGGTGAATTTTTGAGTTCTGAAAGTTAAAGTGTATTTTCATAGTCCAATTAACTCTTTCCTGACTCTAGCAAAAAGCAAGGTCATGACTAATATAAAGGATCACTTGAATTTAATTTAAATTGCAAATTTTTTTTATATAGCAATACATTTACATGCTACAATTTTACAAACTCCTTTAGTACCTTTCTGGAAGGTTTTTCTCCTGTTGTTTGCCATCATTTGTAAACAGGGCTGGGATTCTGTGGAAAGATGTTTTCATAGGGGAAAAAAATGACTGAACGTAAATGCATTGTTATTAAATATGTCTTAAGAGTATTGTCTTTAGGGGAAGAATGATTATGGCGGTGCAACTTCAATAATGATATTATAAGGGTTTTGCATTCAGTGACTCATAAAGCAACAGGATATGCAAATGTATAATGATGCACTTTTGCACCATGTGCATGTTTTTGGTTTTGTTTTAATTTATTAAATGGTTTTAATCTTACACCATCTGTGCTTCTCACAATTCCTGTCAGTATACACACACACAAAAACCACAGCTCTTCTCAGTTAACACTCAAAAAAGAAAAGCCGAGACAAGCATCATGGAATAAGCAGAAGTGTGCGCTTGCCTGCTTTGCTTGATGTATGACCCAGGCTCCTTTTTGACAGGACAGTATGGTCTGTCACGGTATCATCCATCTCAGTTTGCTGCAGATACTGTACACAGACAACCAGAAATCCTGCTGAATATGAACAGCTCAGACATCTTCTACAAGATTACATTTCAAGATGGTCTGTTACTGGCACAGAACTCATAAAGTTGGTCACTGTGTGTTGTAGATTATAACGGACAATTTGACCAGCATGAAAGTGCTCAAAATATATCTGCATTTAGGTAGGTCATTAGCTAAACCAGTTTAGCCATTTTTTTTCTTCACAATTAGTTTGAAACCTGTTGATGGGACTGGAGCTAGTTGTCATACATTTTACTCTAGTGAATATTTCTTATTTCAGAAATCTTCAGGGACATACCTTAATGTCTTTTCACTTATTCAAAATGGGAACCTGTTATTAAACAGGCTATTAAATAACTTTTAAGCAAAACTGAAACAGTAACTGTGACACCAGATAATTCCACCAGCAATTCATTAAAGAGCAGAAAAGTGCACTTTACTGAGCTGGGCAATGACACTATTGCCTTCTTTTGAGCTGCTTATAGTAGAACGGACCTTGTTTCATAACTGATGATCAGAGCTGGGTAGATTACTTTATTACACATTATTATACATGATGAAAACTGTAGTTACTAATGTAACCTAGGGTAGGTAATATATTCAGACTATTTTTAGATTATCGATTTTTAAACATACCATTGAATGTACCATTGTGATATAAAAAAAAACAATGAGAGAGAAACTATATTCCTTTTTTTTTCAACATCATAAAATGGATTACATTAAACCAGGTTTTCCCAAACTGGGCTTAATACATTTAATGAATGAACTGTAATTTAACTGTAATGAACTTTACAACATTATTATTGAACTGACTGAATAATGACATCGTTTTATAATATTTTCTGGTTTAGAGGACATGGGTTCTCTAACAAGCCATAGGATATTGATGTACATGTATTGTGGTCCAAACCTCAATTGTCTCTTTGCTCTCTTCATCTTTCTGCTGATGGGTTTGTTTTCCTGCCACTTCTTCTAGTGTCCCGCTTTGCTCCTCTCTCCTGCGGACCACCTCAGCTCTCAAACCCTCCACCTCGGCCCGCAGGGCCAGCATATGGTACAGGGAGATCACAGACAGGGAAGAGGAGGTGATGGCAGCAATCACCAGAACTAGAAACATCCAGGGCAACCTTCTCCTTTCACCCCGACCTGGACCAACATCTTCAACAGGCATGGTGGAAACAAACTTCTAGAAAGTATGGTTATTAGTGAACAAGTGCAGCCTGAACAGCAAATATAGATCCTGAAGAAGCTCGATTTCTTTAAAGATCTTAACCCACCTCAAAACATCCTCCTTACTGTGAGGTTTCTAATCAGAAAGAAGCTTGACTGGAGTTTTTTGTTATGCCTGCTGAATCCAATTCACCCTCAAATGGCATGAATATTCCTCTGAAACTCTTAGCATACATTTCTTTAAGAAAAATCCTGGATCAGACTCGTACACACAACTACCCTTCCTCTTCAAGCTGGTATTTGTTGATGTGGTATAGAGGAAAACTCCCAAGACTAAGACTCCTAAGACAAACGCAACTGTACTCAATAAAAATGTCAGTGCTCCAGCTAACAGTCTGGTTTTTGTGTCCCTTTCCTGCCGAGCTGTCCACACCCACCGTATTTAACACTGCACTGCAACCGAAAGTTGCTTTGTCACCACTTACTTTGTGGCTGTTCCAACAAACTGCGTCAAATGTGCAAAGATAAATAGCAGATAAATGAAAATGTCAGACATGGACTTGTTGACCATAAATTAATAGCACATGAGAAACTATATAAATAACAGTGACAAGGAAAAGGAATGGTATTCTTGGTATAAAATCAAACATTAAAAAAAAAGAGCAGTTTCGTTCTTTTTAAAGTGGAGTTTCCACCGTGAAAACCAGAAACAGGAACCAGTGACTTCAAAGTACAAATACACTCATGCAGCCAAGTTATCAGAAGGGTTTGATTTCTTTATTGCATGTCACCACACAGAAAATAGAAAGTGTGATTCAACTGTATGTACATGAACAAATGATTTAAATAGAAAACCCAGAGCTCAAAACACAAATGTTGAAAGAATAAGAAAACCCTCCTTGCACATTCAGAACTGAATCTTTCTGCTCTGCTATTTACTGTAAAGAGCAAATATAAAACATGAGCAGCATTTTATATTATTTCATATATTCAGTTCATGAACAAGATGAAATGAGATTTCAACATACAAACTAGCCCCAGAGAATGGCCAGAACATGCCAATGGTGTGTTAGCAAACTCTTAAGTAGTATTTACACTCAATCACACAGACATTCAATAAGGTATCATGGCACATCACTTTGAGTTCAACTAAATGTCACATTGCAAAACATTTTCATTTGAAATTATTTCCTATAGGGTTTAGAGGCAGTTATGAATTAGGCTTATATGATCAATATTGACCATTAGGAATATTTCTTTTAAAATGAAAAGGTCAATAAACTGATGTACAAAAGTATCTAATGTATTGAAACCATCCAAAAACTGACGTCTTGGGAACTTTTTCTCTTGCATTGGCTGGTTCCACTTCTTACTCAATTACAAATGTCCTTTTTTACTACATAACTAATAACCATTAAATAATACTAGCCATAACTGAAGACATCTAGAGCTCAGCTGTGCTATACTATACAATCTCTTGAGAACGACGGGGCCCAAAAGAGCCTGTAAAATCCCGAAAGGTGGACTTTGGAAGCCTGACATAACCTCTGGTTTGAAGATAGCAATATCTGCATGCAAACTGACATAGGATCACTCTGCCTTGAAATCTGTCATCTTAAAATTCACAGGCAGTTTTCACGCATTACAACAGATGTGAGCGTAAAAGTGCATCAGAGCTAAACGAAATGTGCTGAGCATCTAAAGCATGCAATAATTACAGACTTGGATCTTTATTGATCCAACACTACATAATGGGCCAGGTTTGCAAAGTCCACCGTTCACTTTTAATGGGTGCTTGACTGTCAACCATCAGTGTGAGACTATAGAAACACAAACCTCATGTCCTTGATTCGATACATTAAATTGTTGAAAAAAAAAGAAGAAAATTTTGCCAGCATTTACTCTTCCAAACAGGTATGATTTTCTGTCTTCTGTGGAACACGAAAGGAGACATTTCAAAGAAGGTGCTGGTTGCTCTTCAACTACAATGAATGAGGACAGAATCTTTCAAGATGACTTCCGGTCTACATTCCAAATCTCCCATAGACATATTATAGCTTCTATAAGGGAAAGACTGAAATTTCTCTTCACTGAATAATCATGAGTTCATGAGACAACCTTCTGAATGCAACAAAGATATCATAATTCTGACAGATTCAACTCAAAACTTGAAGCAAAACTTCTCAGCTGTCTATCATTGTGTGACTTCAATTCATATGACCAACTTTTAAGAGTCTTTTTTAAGAAGCTTGAGTCTTCTACCTGCAACTGCATGGAAAAGGGTGACTAATGTACTCTTCAAAAAAAAAAAAAAAAATCATACAGGTATGAAAAGGCATAAATGGTGAGTAAATGATGGCAATTTTCATTTTTGTGTTAATAAATCATTACATTGTTGTGAATGTTTCTGCTTTTTAAAGGAAAATACAAGAAAATGATGAGACACAGTGCAACAGTCACCAATGGGCAGGTTTTTCAACATGATCCAAACAAAACGGGTCATTGGTAAAGATCTGATGTTATGCACTTGACTTTATTAAAAGAAAGGAAAGACCTTATTTACAAGTTGTGCAAATGGACTGTGCTTGGAACACTGTCAAGCAGCTGCTATGTGCGATTTCACTCTAACTTTCAGAAGATCACTAAGCCTGAGATAGAGTAAACATACTTTAGGCTTGTTGTGTTGGTATTTTCATACAGTGCTCACAGTAAACTCTGGCCCACATGAAAATCAGTATAGAAATCTATACTTCTCACACACAGCTCCATATGCAAATTCAAAACATGGGACCAAACCACAATGAGCCGATTTCCTGAGTGGATTTTAAACCTTCTGTAAAAAAAGAAGGCAGTGTGATAAGATAAAGCTCCAACACATTACAGCCGGGTACAGAAGATTGAATGCATGAAATGCCATAGACAAAGATGAGTGAACTAGGATCAGTTGCCCCTGTATTCACTAGAATTTAAAAGGCAAAAAATATTTTAATGAGCCCTCTGTTCCATTTAATAAAAAAAGTGTGAATATATATTAAATATAAACAAAATAAATAAGAATATAGCTTCTCAGCTTATTTAGTTTGTTAGAATTGTTTATTTCAGTAATCTTAGGAGTTTTTTGAGTAGTTTGTCATTCATGAGTAAAACAAAATTTCAAATGTGAGAATGTCATATTTTATTAGCAACTTCAAGCTTGCTGTTACCAACTTTATGTATGAAATATAGTGGTAGAACAAATGTGACAGTCTGAAGTAATGTTAATCACAGACATTATGATGTTACTCGTGAATTTTAAACCAAAACCTCTAAAAACCGATACCTAAACTGAACTGTTTAAGCTCAGAAAGTAGTTCTGACCAGTGTGATTAGGCAAATAACTATTTCCAATTGCATTTGCAGGTGGTAGGGATTTAAGTATACTTTTGAGGGCAAACATTGTCAGCAAATAAAGAAAAGGACTGAGAGGGCATTAAATTCTTGAGACAGATGCATTCATACTTAATATAAAATATTCTGAAGTCTTAAAAAATTCAGCCTTCTCTATTAAATAAATCAAAATCTAACTAATGAATTATTGGTGTGTGAGCAATGGAAAGAAAGAGCTTCTGAAGTTTGGGAAAAGAGAAATAATAATAACAAGAGAGAATAAATTGTACATTCTATCTGAGAGGCTCCAGATTTAAAGCAGTCAATAGTAGTTAATGTTCTAAATTATGGTAACGTTGGTCGTCCCCTGGGCCGTCTCTTCTCGGGCATGGCTTTTAAGAAGCTCCTTCAAAAACTGCTCTAGGGCGGCAAAATAACCCTGGCACTGCCAGGTGTCATTGTGCGTACCCTCGGGAAAGATGCCGAGGCGTTTAGTCCGAGACGGCGACAGTTCGTACAGCTGTTTCATCATCACCGGAGGGATGAGTTGGTCTGATAAGCCCGAAATGAAGAGAGATGGCATATGGCACAGTGCAACGTGTCTATAGGAGAGAAACTTGTTCTTGTAGCACCAGAGCGGTAGGTAACGCATGGGGAAGAAAGAAAACAGTGTGGCCGCCATGTGTGGGATACTCAGGAAAGTGTTCTCCACCATGATGGCAGCCACTCGATGTGGGTTGCATGATGCCAGACGGATGGCCACCGCGCCACCCAATGAGCGGCCGAATAGTACCACCTTGGTCTTGTCGATGTCCGGCCGGGTCATGACGTAATCCAAGGTGGCCTCGGCGTCCTGGTACAGTCC
Organism: Carassius carassius; assembly: GCF_963082965.1. Lineage (NCBI taxonomy): Eukaryota > Metazoa > Chordata > Actinopteri > Cypriniformes > Cyprinidae > Carassius > Carassius carassius. The sequence continues at coordinate 7,983,269 of NC_081773.1, forward strand.
CTCTTCACTAGGTTCTCCTTCGCTCTTTCCATAGCCTCTGTAGTCCACCAGCACCACGTTGGCCTTCAGATTGACCAGCATCAGCAGCGCGTTCGAGACACGGTGGCCAATGTTCCCTGCATTGCCGTGGAAATATAAAATGGTGGGAGCAGAGATGGGGTTTTCGCCGGTGTAACGGAGCAGGATGAGGTTCAGCCGCACACCGTCTTTGGTGCGGATGTACACGTTCTCATGGGGGATTCCCGTTGGCATTGGAACGTAAAGACGCGAGGATGAGGGCTGGTCGGGAAAGTAGAGCAGAATGTCCTGGAACTTGTACAGGATGCCGGCCACAGAGGCCAGGATGAGACCCAGCAAAATGAAGCCTCCATACAAGTGGAAGGTCAGAATGAGGGCCAGCAGGGACACACGGCAGACTGCCCAGGACCAGGCGCACATGGTCAGCAAACACGCCTCCAATGCCCCCCATAACCTCCATGGCTTCTCCATGACCACTGGGATGACAAGAGTCTCCAAACTCACTGCAGACGTAATCTGAGGAAACACAGAAGGTAGGTTTGTAGGGCTGGGCGATATTATTATATTTGACTATAGCACATATTTTTTTGCATTTTTAAACTATATTACAATTTAGATATGCTTCAATGGCATGTGTTTCTTCCTATTTTCCTGCTACTTATAGTATGGCATGGTCAGTGTTGGGGGTAATGAGTTACAAAGTAATGGATTACAGTAACTATTACTTTTTTGGGTAACGATGTAAAGTAACGCATTACACTAATAATATTGGCAACTGCATTACTTTACTAGACTATAGGAACGCGTTTTCCTGGGTTACACATGCCGTGTTTGCCTGTGTGTAAAGTTCTGGGCAGGGTTTCCCGATAACGATTGATCTTAGCGCTTAAGAGTGTTTTCTACGAGTAATTTCACGATAGTTTGTTATTGTTTGACGTGCGTTTCCCAACATTGAACGTAAAGCAATTGCACAGCTGTGCTTCAAGTGCTACGTAGGAGTCGCTCTCCGTTTGTCAAGTGCTGAAATGTCATCTTATAGACGGTTTCATCGGGCGCACGCGCCTGGCCCTAAGTTGACTTCCGGTCTGTGTTGTGTATATCGGTCTGGCTGCGGTGCCATCTACAAATGCAGTTAAAGTTAAGGTGATGAGTAGACTGAAGTTGGGCTCAGGTGGTTGTGATGTGGGATGTGTTTCCCATACATTTATTTATTTTTGGAGACTCTTGGAGACTGGAGATTTTAAAACTAAACGATTTTCCAAAAGGCTTTGTTGAATAAACATGAGCACGTACTGCACGTTTAATAATAATAATAATTCCTTACATTTATATGTTTAAATATCATACGAGACACAGGTGTTTTTATATCACTGTATTTCTGAAGGAAGACTTGCATGTTATATGCCTGATAAAGAATTTTGTGAGCTCAGCACTGCTTTGTTTACAGCTGTTACTGGGGAAACCTCTTTTTCTCGCGCTTTAAAGCATCTCCTGCTTAACATTTCTTCCGTTTTATTTTTAATAGTAAATACCCTTTGTTTACCAAAAAAATAAAGTTTGTTTAATTTTCAATATTTAAAAGAAAATCTAAATGAATGTTTTATGAATTCATTTGATAACCAGAAAAATGTAAATACACAACATAATTTCTGAGGGAAAAAAAAAACATTTCATAAGGCTATTGTAAGAAAAAATTAATAAAATAAGTTGTTTTTATGCTTTTAAATGATTTCACATGATAAAAAAAAAAAATCAAACATATGGTGAAGAAAAAATAAAACATTTCATAGGGCCCTAAACATGTACTTTTTAAAAAACTTTTAATAAATTGCTGTGAAAATGTATGTGTTATGATTTAAATTAATCAGACATGCTTTTTGATTAGTACAATTAAATTTAACCATTAAAAAGGGAGTTGAGAAAAAAATTAAACAGAAAAAAAAAATGGAATCCAGAAAAATTAAAACGGAAAACAGATTTTGGAAAAAATTCCCTAAAAAATTTAAAAAAGTAAAGTAATAAGTAGTGAAGTTACTTTTCAAATGCAGTAACTAGTAAAGTAATCTCATTACAATTTACAGAAGTAACTAGTAACTAATTACATTTTTTGAGTAACTACCCCAACACTGGGCATGTTGGGCCAAATCAATGGTCATAACAGGCCAATTTTGACCTCAGAATGAGGAACAATTTGTGAAGTCAATCACAATGTATTTCACTTCCTTCAGCGAGAGGAAATGTAGAGTAGAATTTAATTTATCCATTGGGAATTGATTGGCCAATGAAATGTGGGCATCACAAAAATTGAGCAAGACTGATTATGACTGATTATTCAACTCCACTAAAACGAAACTTAAACAGCTATTTGGCTGTTGGATAACATTACCCAATTGCCTAAGATTTTTGTTTGTACATGCTTTCAATTATAGTATATCAACTATAATATAATTATATAGTTCTTAGAAAGAAAACATGGATAAATTGACTATTTTATGACAACTTCTTGTAATTATGGCACATCCATTCAGGCACATCCAATCAGAAAAAAAAATATTATTATTTGTTTTATAACATTAGTCTTAATAATTTTTCTCTCTCTTTAAATTTTCCTTATTTTCTTAAGGGAAATTTCCAAACAGAAAGAGAAAATTATAAAATTAGATAAAAATTGAATTCACTGGATAATCCAAAAACAATATATTTTTACTATATTGTAATTTACACAGTTGCCTTGATATAAAATCAATTACAATGACCTTTACTTAAATACCATGGTATTACGTTCTGATACCATCACTGCACCACAGGTTGTGTTTTTTTTTTTTTTTTTGCAGAAGCAGAGAGTAGGTGCACATATACATTGTGAGTCATCTAAACACACAGACATAAATTATTTAATATTATGCGATGACACAACACAGTGCTGTCTAGAGCCAGACCGATATATCGGCCGGCCGATATTATCGGCCGATATAAGCTAACTGCATTTAAATCGGCATCTGCATTTATAACGGCCGATGAAACATGAGAAACAGAGTATCATGCTTCACTCATGTTATGAGTGTTGCATAGTGTGCCCACCAGAGGGAGCTCTGCAGCTCCAGAGTTAACAACAGCGCCAGAAGTCCACTACAGAAGAAAGCGATCAGCCAAGGAGATGAAGGAGATGTAACTTACTGTTTTGACGGTGAGTCTGTCGTTCGTCATGTGAAATGATTGTAGATTCATACCCTGTATATAAAAACTGTGTGGTAGTTCTAGCTAACGGTCCTATCATTATCACTTCTAAATATTCTGTAACATCACTTACAGCCGCTAATGCATTGCTATATTAGATTAGCCACAAAGCTAATACCATGTTTATCAGTGGAAGAGCGCGAACGTTAATAGGAGGTAAAATATTACGTTAGCGTTTAACTAGGGATGGGACGGTATGAAAATTTAATATCACGATTATAGTGACTAAAATTATCACGATTATCAATATTATCACGGTTTTGTTGAAACGAGATGAAAGTGTTCAAAAATAGTTGATGCTCACACTGAAAACATTTCAGCAAGTTTTATATTTAATAATCAACAAAAAACCAATAAAACAAGCAACTCTATGCACTTAATTTAAAGAAAGATTAAATTCTGTGGCATTTCCTTCCTTACAATGAAAAGTGTAGAAGCATAGAAAAGTCACTGACTTTCGCCATTCCTTCTCGAAAAAAAACAAAAAAAACATTGTGCGCTGCGCTTGCGTCAGACTGTTGCTGGCTGGACATGATTTAATAGTGAGTTAAAACCGCGATAATCAAACACGGTTTTAATGATAATTCATTTTTAAACGATATTACTAACCTTCAGCACATTTTATCACGGTTATCAATAAAACCGGTTATCGTCCCATCCCTACGTTTAACTTATTCTTATTCTATTGCGGTGTGTTTCCCACATAATGACCGCGTAATTGGGCCTTTCACACAGGACGCGGTATGCACGGCGCTTGCCGCTGGGTTCAGCGTTGCCCTTCAGATACAACGTGATTTGCGCTGCGCTATGGCGTAGGCGGAGTTTTAAAAACGTTTAGCGGGAACTCTTTCATAGTCTGTTCCTCCTCCTTTCGGTCAGCAGCAAACATGTATCTGTCCCGTTGTAAGACGCGAGCGATAGCGCTAGTCCTGCTGATGAGAATTAAGAGAGAAGCAAGGAAGAAGAGGCTACCCTCAGGTCCAGAGAACAATTTGGTGAATTCAGGCTGGTTACGTTACTCTAACGCTAATAGCTTCCTTTTTAGCAGGCCCCTTAAATGCTTGCTATTAACTTGTTTGAAGGTGGTTCTTCTCAAAATTGACAGCGGTGTGTTCATGACACTAACGTTAACCATTCAACTTCAAATTGATTCCGTAATCTTCCGGTAATAGTAGGCAAGACGATGTTCTGTGAGAGCAAATATAGTGTAGTTACAGTAACTACAGTAGGTGCGTCAGAAATGATTAAACCAGAGGGGACATGTAAATAAATCTGAGCTGAACTAGCGCTTTTTTTTTTTTACATATTGTTTCAAAGCACATTTACAGACATAACAGGAAAATTTTGAAATAATATTGTTAAATATAAGTAGGTAATACCTATTGCTTGACAAATAAAAAAAATATATATATTTCTCATTTTTGCCTATGTAGGAGATCCCAGTTTATTATTATTATAATTCTAATGATGACATGAGTAATGATACATGGTGATATTATTAATACACATGCTTATTCTTTCTCTGTCTCTCTTTCTGCCTACAGATGGCTGAAAAGGTGAATGCTGTAGCAGCAAAGTGTGGGACTACTTCTGCAAATACTTTAACTTTAGTATTATAATTTATTTACAGTACACACACAGACTGTTAAAACCAGCTTCAACTGGAAGAAAGTAAAAGTGTTAAATGTTTAAAACCAGACTGTTTTTTGATCATTAAAAAATATATACTTTTGATGTGCAATTGTTTAGTCATTGAGACTGTAATCTAAGGCTTTTTTTTTTTTAACATAATCCATTCTGGAAAAAGGTTTATACAGCCCACATACATAGAACAGGCAGATATTTTGCTATTGAAAGTGCAGTTTATAGGAAATGGATCTAATATCCAGATTATTTTTAAAATCAAAATATCGGCTTATAAATCGGCTCTTTTCGAATTAATATTGGCATCGGCCCCCAAAAATCCATATCGGTCGGTCTCTAGTGCTGTCTTGACCAATCAATTACACTAGAATGCAGATGAGGATCCGTATTCACTCATTCACCTATACTGCACAGAGAAACATTTTAGAGTTCACACATCGAGCTTTTTTTTCCAGATTACCATTACTTTTGCCATGGAGTGCAATAAAACAGACGCTGTAACGTTACCATGATCTGACACCAATATAAAATTATCAACAGATCCGCACTAAACCCCGCACATTTTTTTTCCCATTCAGCTGTTGACATAGGGAGAGAGAAAACACCCTGAAGTCCAAACCCAGCTGACACGAATCATAAACGCACTGATGACAGATTGATGTTGACAGCGGCTCTTTCCCTCTGGACTGCATGTACTGCACAGCTAACACTGCTGCTAGCTATGTCTACAACACATCTGCTTACAGTCTGATACAAAACTACTCACATCTATCGCATTCTTCAGCGGTGCATCTTCAGAGAAAGGAATTGACGAGCAGGTGAAGCGGTCATCTATACGAACAGCCCCTGAAATATCAGCTGATCCACAGTGGCTAGCAGCAAATCTAGCCAGACTGCTGCTGTACACTGGTGTCGCTCCAAGGAAGTTCCGGGCGGAACCTTCTGCTGACGGTCAACACGTAATGCTGCTGCAAGTTCAACGTCCCTGCTTATAAATGTTTATTCTTGTAATTGTTACAAATATGTATCCAATAACCTTGCTATTTACAAATCGTATACATTTATAAATTTAAAACACATGCGACAACTCGTGGAAATTAAAATCTGGCAACTTGCCCCCATATTTATGAAAAATACCTTTCAGTAGGCTTTTAGTAGCTGACTCGTCTGTGAATGATTGTTAGTCTGTTGTGTTTACTTATTAAAAAGCAAAAAGCATGATGATAGTAGATGGTCTGTTATTTTTGGGAACAAAAATAAAAATAAATAAATATGTAATTTAAGAGAGAACTAAGGTGGTGATTTAAAATGTGTTACACACAACTATATGTGACCCTAGATCACAAAACCAGTCATAAGGGTAAATTTTTTGAAATAGAGATAACCTGAAAACTGAATAAATAAGCTTTACATTGATGTATGTTTTTTATGATGTGACAATATTTGGCTGAGATACAACCTATTTGAAAATCTGGAATGAGAATGCAATAATACAGTATATTAATATTGAGAAAATAGCAAGTTGTACAAAAAAAAAAAAACTCCTTTGCAATGCATATCAAAAATTAAGTTTTGATATACTGTATTTACGATAGGAAATTTACAAAATATATTTAATAATATCTTTACTTAGCATGCTAATGATTTTTGGCATTGAAGAAAAATCAATAATTTTGACCCATACAATGTATTGTTGGCTATTACTACCGATATACCCATGCTACTTATGACTTATACTAAGGTAGTCCAGAGTCACATATTATCTTAAAAATATTAAATTAAAAAATAAACAACGATTTAAATAAGTTTAATTTGAGTTAAATAAGTTGTTTTGATTTTTTATTATTATTTCTAATGCTTTATTTGTACATTTCACTGTAATGATAAAACTCAAACTAACTTTTTCTTTTCATTTTCTTCCATTTTAACCTCCTCTTGTAATATGGCAAACAAAGGTCATCTGAGGGCCCTGGTTTGGGAATCATAGCTTTTTCTATGCAGTTAGTGCTCGAGAAACCTCCATGTCACCAACATATGGCCAGAATCGCTTGTTATCTCTTGCAGAAGGAAAGCGGTGGTCTCTTCTGCTGAACTCACGTTTAATTGTAGTTTCTAATGTTGTTAATTTACCTAAACTCCAATGGCTTTTAAAAATGGTGCCTTTTAAACTGCGGCATGAATTAGAAGTTCCTCTAGCTGATGTTCTCTTGATCAAGACCAGCAAGGTTTCATGATGGTTTGGAACCAGGATCTGGGCACTGGCCTAGGAATAATGAGTTATTATTAAAAATATATATATATTTTTTTTAATTATTTATTTTTTTAGTGAAACACTCAGCCTAGTTCCCAAATGGATTCTGGAACCAGCCACAGTGGAAAAGCGAACAGTGTCATAGAGAATCTTCAGTGCAGTGTCTATCATCTGTGACATCAATGTAACTGGAATCTTACCTGAAATCTGTTACTGTGCTATTGCCCTCCCCACCCCATAAATATAAAAGATGTATTGTATTTATGCATATGTTCAAAAAGGAAAATAAAATGCATTTCCTTATATGTATTTCAGCTGGTTACTCACTTTAATATTTTTTTATTGTAAACTATAATAATAGATAGCCTATAAAATATACAGTAGCTACATTTTATTAAATGCATTTGCATTCAATGATTTTTCATTTGATCTTTCAAAATTTGCATGTTTATTTTTCCTCATGCACAATCACAATGAAATAGTAGTCAAAGTGATAATTTGAATGCACAAATAACACAAGTCTGTGACCTGATATAGCAGGAAAGTTTAACATAAGCTTTTCATGAATGCTTTTTCATTTAAAGAGAAACTAAGACACTTATTCACTTAATTGCTACTGCATTGAAGAAAATATTTTATTGTTACAGTAAGTCTTTTCAAAACTGCCCAGTCTTGGATATTTGCATTAATAATTTTAGGGCAAATCTACGTTCAAAAAGGTATAACCTGTGAGGTCCACTTCTGTTTCAGCTTGTAGGACTGTTGGCTTTACTTTTGTCCCTTCATCATGACTGCTCTTTGTTACTTCTGTTAAAGCTCAGGTGCGTCAGTCCGGTTGATCAGGTTCAACCTGTAAACCTGTTTAACTAATAGGTCACTTCAGACAGATAAACATGCATACTGTACCTCACTGAAGAATTATTGTATTATCTCTTCTACACAAGAAAACTGCCATGAACACATGATTCATATCTTCCTCTGAGTCAGGTTACAACTATTTGTTCAATTCTCAGCCAATTTTCACATATATTAACGATTCTGAAAACATTGTTTTATGCCTTATCTCGATTTAATCTTTTTACATAATGTAGACTAAATTGTACATTTGTAATTCTTCTTTTTGTCATTAAACTAAAACATAAAAATAAAAAAAATATATTCATTCTTATTTTGTGGAAGAAAAATGTGTAAGTGGTGTAAAGTTTTTGATATTTTGAACTCAGTGATGTGTTATGTATAAATTCTTCCATTATATTATGTCAAAATACAGTTGTTTTAAATAGTTATTATTTTACATACAGCTACATATGACACCCAAAACCTAAATTTCACACAAAACAATGGTTTGTAACCTCTTTTGACCTTAAAAGAAAATTTATCTGATTGACAACACACTCCAAATGAAGGAACATCCTGACACAAATGAACAGACGATATTTGTTATTTCATCAGAACACAACTTTAATCATTTTAGCAGTATAATCATACCTTCGAAAAGATCATAACTTGTGAGATTGTTTTATAAATTATTTCATCAAAGTTGCTTGTAAAAAAATTAAATAGGTTACTGAACTAAATCATCTATAATATTACAATATACCGGTAGTATATAATTTTTTTTTCAGTAGTCATAGTCATAATATTATCTCTATATGCCTTTAAACCTTTATCTTTTTTCTTAAAGTCATTGCTTTGCACATACCATCACACACAGCATCACAGCCTGCAGGCGCCGAGGGTGTGACCAAGAGGACAGTTCATGTGATGAAACCACTCCGCTCTCAGTATCCATCTTAGCACAAACCACCCAATGATCTCTGACACTTACAAAAGAGGATTTAAAAAAGGACACCAACTCAGAACACAAGGAAACCTCCAAATCAAACAGAGACACACATTGTTTAGCATTCTCGTAACGTATTTACAACAGAAAAACAACTGAGGTCGAGGGCTGCATAGGTCCACAGGATTCAGAATAGAAAGTATTTCTGCTTGCTAAGTGATTATGCAGTGTGGAATCCTACTTACACAACTTGGAAATGACCATAAAACATGTGCAAGCATAAAATACATCTTATAGTAGGTTTGGTGGTGTTTAGCGATATTAGCAGGCATCTGTTACATTCAATCTCGTTGGTCACTCAGACAAACTGTATGGTGATTGAATCCCAACAAACACAGAGAAACATGTTCTAAACCTGACAAATCTGAGCAACCACGACGCCGCTCTCAGTTTAAGAATATGTTTTAGTCAACACTTTGCTGTGAATGGTGTTGTCTGAAATACGTTTGGTGACCGATTCAACATGTTGCATTAGAACAAATATTTACGAGGCAAACCAAATTATTATATTGACATAAGTGTTGCAACTGACGGAACTCGAATCCTTCCTGACTTGTAGAGCATCGGCCAAGTATATATACAAAGGATTCCAGAGTGAACAAGCATGTATGTGTGTGTATTAGGGGTGTGTGTGCATGCTTGTCTTGCTGTAACAAACATCCAGAACTTCAAAGCAAATGAATAATAGTGCTACGCCACTGTCATTAGCCCACCTCTCTCTGACTATCTCTTCCTTCACCGTCAGGCCCAGCTGGAGAGGCAGAATTAGTTTTGTTTGGAGATGAACCGAGGGAATCATTTCGGTTCCAGAGCAGGTGGTCCGAGCTGAATGTCCAGGGTTATAAACTAACTAATAAGCTCTCGAGAGGGTATACTGTATCTCTTAGTGCTTTTCTCTAATTATTATTTAGCGAAGTTCTCAGCAGAGCAAGCCAGACTGCCCTTACACATTTCAAATAGGTCAGTTGTGCCTTGTCATTATGGTCAGGATTTGCTGGTCAAGCTGTCATAATAAGCGTGGCATAGCACTGTGTACATATATTACTAGTTATGGTATTTCTGGTAACATATTGGTTTGATATGAAACAGAGTAATGTATTAATAGGAGATAGGAAGAATGAAAAGATGGGCCTAAAGTCAGAGCTGTATGGGTAAGGATATTAAAAGTCATTATAATCAGATATGTTTGAAAAAACTAAGCTTGCCCAATTCCACAAACAGCCAAGAATTAGTGGTTTGAGTACATTTAGTGGAAAATCCTGAAATTTAAAAACAGTGTAATAAAAGTAGCTACTCTCCCAGCATTTGACCATTCAGGTTAAATGCTTTTTTATCATCTGAACTGAACTGCATTAGCAGTCTATTTCAGAAAAAAAAAAAATCACTTTGTGCTTCTGACGCATAAAAAAGTCACCGCTAATGGTAGTTTAAACAGCAAAAGGGCAAAAGGATTGATTTGTTCTCTTAAAATCCAAGTTATTAAATTTGCCTCAGAGTCATTATTCAGTGTTTAATGGTACTGCATGTGATGGTAAAACAAAAGAGAAAATCAGCTTTTTTAAGAGTATACTAAAGGTGTGGTAACATTAGCAAAACATTTCCAAACTAAGCAGCTTAATGTTGGAAAATGCGATGAATTTGCATGTTCAAAGTTGAATCCGATGTGAAATTCGCAATTAGTTTGAACGTTCAAAGTTTAAGTAATCTGAACACGATGCAAAATTCACTACAGATTTACACTCAAATTTGACCAAACCTGATTCAGATGCAAATTTTGCATGGGAAAAAAAAGTTTCCCTTCATGCGAAATTCCAGATTAGGCTAACTGACTACACAGAATGTCACCGTACAAAGTAAATCGGACCGCACATTAATGCAGACAATCTACAGAAATGTACAGGGAGGGAATAAAATGATATGAAATTAGATTGCACCATTTTATTCCTATGGCATGCATTATGTTAGCCTGCTTTACACAATTGAAATATGGCTGCAAAACACTTTGTGTTTCTTTTTAGTTAGCATACTTAGCCTTAAAGCTAGCTGTGACTGATATATGACATATGAATGTGTATCTAACATTAACGACTATTAGTCATCCAATGAGATGGAAACACAGGTGTGAGGCCTGCTATTTCAACAGGTTCACACTGAGGCTGTCTAGAGAACTTCGATAAACTCAATGCTTCGTTTTGTGTCACAGTGACACATCCTCATTAGAGCATACCTGTAGAAAAGAAGAAAGAAAAAAAAACAAAGTAATATATCAGCCCTTAACTTAGCCTCTCCTCCACACAAAGAACCAGATTCCTTAGCCCAGCCACCTGAGTCGGGCCTCCGTTCTTCTATCTGGAGCCTCGAGATTGAGCTCCTCAACTTCCTGTTGGCATGACTATCTCAAGGTTTGCAACAAATGAACATTATTTTCACTGAGTTATTCATGCCACGTGAATCTCTACATGCAGGAGTGTTTGAATGCGTGTGGATGATGGGTAAGCCCTTTACTGTAATAAAGAATGATGGATCCTCTCTGCGATTGGGGTAATTTGTCTCGTGAGCTCTGATTGGCTGGGTTCATGCTGCCAAATAGCAATTTGGATGGTACTCGGAGTACGAGCTCTTCTTGTTTTCAGATCGTTTGGGTTTATTTCTTTAAAACTTTAGCGAGACTCTGGCTCTAACATGCAATTACAGAATATAGGGTAGAGAATATAATACCTTATAATACTATAATATATAAAACACTAATAGTGTTAAAAACAGTTTTGTGGACATCTTTTTGCAGATTGAGGGAACAAACAGACGTCTGGATACCTAGACCTTTCAGTCAAGCGCTTAAGCAAATAAGCGACATTAATGTAGCCAGACCCCAAAGGTACTGACCTGACCTCATACCAACAACAGAAATTTCAGGCTACTTTAAGAAGGTTACAGGATCTTAATGGGAGAATCTGAGTTGGGTGTCTTATATTTGTCTAGGCAGATTTGAAAGTGGATAAACTGCAATAGAAACCCTCGTAATGAACAGAGCAGCATTCAGAGGGTTTGTGATTACGAAGAGAAACAAGAAGAACATCTAAGTGGATACATGGATGCAAGCACAGGCACACATGCACACGCACCCATCCATTCTCTCACATAGACACGCGCTCAGTCTTGAATATTCACTTGGATTCTGTACATTTAACTCATCCGTCTCTTCCAATCCTTCCTGCACAAAGACTCAAATGAAACGAAAATGAAACAGAATTAGATCCTGTAGTCATCTAGTGCAACAGAAATCCAAACCATAGACACTGTGTAAAAAACATGGTGCAAGAGAACTCCGCCCCCTAGAAGCCTCTTTCAACAAAGGCTACTGTGTTGTCCCTTGTTCTTGTTGCTTGATTGGATTCTTCCAGTGTTTGTTTAGCTTTGTCGGTTTGCTTGGTTCATTTTGATTGCATGTCCACAGTCTCTGTACCAGAGGTCCCAGCAAGTTACCCACGGTCCGTCACGTCACTGTAACCGAGTGGCTAATCCGTCATTCCTCGTTGGAGGAGCTGGAGGTGAGGTTGAACCCGGTGGGATTTTGGGATGCTGTGAGAGTGGCAACAGTATGAAGGAGGACGAGGACCAGCAGGCAGAGTTTGAGTCTGCTGTTGCACAGTCTAGAGGCCGCTGACGAGGTCAGGGATGTCCCGTGCTGACACGACGGGTGAGTTCTTTTGAGAGTGCCTTTGGAGCTGTTGTCTGCCTTGCTGTCCCATCGGACATCGCAGCACTCTGTCTCTGCATCTGAGGGGTTGTCCTCTTGGAGCCCTGGGCCGGCAAAAGACACAAAGTTAAGGATGATGACATATGTTGACCATTAAGTAAAAAACGTTTCAAAATCGAATACTTGAAAAATGTATTTTTGTTCATGTTGCTTTGTTTATGATTTGTATTATTAATTTGATTGATAAATAATGTGAAGATGTGTGACCATCGAGGGTTTAAATCTATTTTACCATTTTATAAAAAAAAAATTCCATATCATGAATTGCTGTGTTGTAGTAATTGTGAGTTCACATCTTAATGATTATTTTTAGGAAAAAATTTAAATCTTTTTCAAGGTCATTTTTCTTTATGGATTATAAATTATCAATTGTGAGTGGACACATATTAATGATTATTTTTCTATAAAAATATATATTTTTTATAATAATATATAATAATAAATGATTTTCAGAAGTCATGAATTCTTAATTGTGAGTGTACACATATTAACGATTAATCTAAGAAATATGTTTTTAAATGATTCTTAAATGTATTCTTCACAAATCGCTAATTTTTAGATATACACATATTTTTAGAACAAGAAATTTTGTTCTTTCTTTCTTTTTCTTTTTACAAATTTTCACAAATCATGAATTACTAATCGTGGGTGTTCACATATTAGTGTGTGTTTTTGTAAAAATTCTTTAAAGGTCCCGTTCTTCGTGATCCTATGTTTTAAACTTTAGTTAGTGTGTAATGTTGTTGTTAGAGTATAAATAATATCTGTAAAATTCTAAAGCTCAAAGTTCAATGCCGAGATATTTTATTTAACAGAATTCGCCTACAAAAAACGACCCGTTTGGACTACATCCCTCTAGTTCCTGCAGTAATGACGTCACTAAAACAGTTTTTTGACTAACCTCCGCCCACATGAATACTCTAAATGGGGGTGGGGGGGGGGGGGGGGTGGTCTTGTTGCGCTCGCACGGAGAAGAGGAAGAGCTGCGTTTGTGTTTGTCGCCATGTCGTCGAAACGCTGTTATTTTCATCTCGGAGTCCAATCATCTTTGTTTGGCCTTCCCAGGGATGCAGTACTTAGGGATCAATGGTTACAATTTATGTTTAACTTGGTTCCCGAAAATTATAATCCACATGAAAAAAACTATGTGCAGCACATTTTGCTGAGGACAGATTCCTCAATCTCAATCAGTTTAATGCCGGATTCACACAAAGATTATTCTTGAAAGATGGAGCAGTTCCCTTTTTGTCTGGAGAAGGCGTTGTTTATGGACCACAACCGGTAAGTGTATTTTATTATTTAAGTTGGTGCGTTTAACAGTTTCTGTAACTTCTTACACAAAGGGCAACGCTGTTTAGCTTTGTTAACTAGATGTTAGGGCTGTGCAAAAGAATCAAATGCGATTTTCATGCGCATCTCGTCAGTAAAAACGCTCCTGTGATAATAAGTACACCTCCAGCACATGCTCCTGCCCACTTGCTTCTCAAAACTAGTCCAAAACTAGCCCAATCGCATTTCCAGGAGGGCAGCTTGCGCTCATCTGCTGTCGAATCACAACACAGGAACCGCTGGCACAATCAGAACTCGTTACGTATTTCTGAAGAAGGGACTTTATAGAACAAGGAAGTCATCAGCTCGTTTTTATGACAGGGAAAACAGCGGTATACAGATATGTGAATTGTGTGAAAAAATACTGTTTTTTTTTACATGCGAAACATGAACACATGATATCTTGCACACTGTAAACACAATCAAAGCTTCAAAAAAGCACAAAAAACGTGACCTTTAAATCTAATTTTCAAGTTAAAAAGTGTTTTCATTAATTATTAATGTACACATATTATTAAGTGTTTGAGAGGTCTCACGACATGGCGTTTTACATTCTGATCTAACCTTATCTTGTCATACAAAGGTAAAATTGTCTGATATTTTATGAGACACAGTCATGAGGGTCTGCAGGGCTTCTCTTAAATATAATATCATGTTAGTTGCACCACATGACATTTTACAGCCTGAACATAACTTGTTTTGTCATAGAAAGGTCAAATTATCTGATGTTTTAAGAGACTTGTTGATCTTGACACAATCATGCTGGGGTCCCCTTTATGATATTATTGCTTATGTTTTTTGATTACTCTCTCATGATTCTGCATGTTAGTGTTAACTTTGTCGATTGATATTAAGGGAAATCAAATTTAAAATTCAGCCATCATGTTGTTCCAAACCCATCTGACTTTCATCCTTCTGTGTAACATAAAGAAAGATTCTGAAGAATGTTTGTAACCAAACAGCTTCAGCTTCCATTAACTTCCAATTGAATTCATTTTTTTATGTTCAAAAGAAGAAAGAAACTCATACAGGTTTGAAAAGACTTGAGGATGAGTAAATAATGACAAGGGGTGAAGCATCCCTTTCATCAGTAGTTCAGTATTTTTGGTAAAAGATGAAGATGGATGGACAGATATGGCCAAATATATAATTTACTTTTCCACTTGACCTTACCACACATAAATCATTGATGACAGGTGTTTATGGTCATGTCGTGATGATGATGGAAGCATATGGTCATGTAAAGTTTAGTGCTGCGAGACCAGTCTGTGTAAAGTGGGGATACTTAAAGCAATTAAAGGGCAGGTAATTACTGTGTGACCACTCAGCCGGTCTGTGCTCTTATGCTCTCAATTCCCCATTTATCATCAGTCTGTCTCATTATAGCACAAGCCTGCAGGCCATTGGGAGGCCAAAGCACTCATTCACATGCACCATTCAGCATGCACCATCTGAGATTAGGAGAGGAGCATATCCTGACAAACACTGTTCAGGGCATTTGAGTACACCAGCCCTATTCTTAACATGCAGATCAGAGAAAGCCTATTTCATGCTCTTTGTATTCATACTCATGATCGGGATAATTATTCAAGTCAAATGGAAGATAATTTAACGATAAAGTATTTATTAATCCAATGAGTCAACTCAAATAGGATATGATCATGCTCATTCATCCAATGAAAGTTCAAAATCATAAAGAAGAGGGAGGGATTGTACTTCCTCTTTCAGCCATAAGGAGGCAACAGAGACCAAGTGTGAAAAAAAAGAAAGAAAAAAAATCATCAATAATAATGGAAAATGCTGCCTGCTCAGGAAATAAATGGCCCAAATCCAATGTTTACATAACATCCTGTCTACTGTGATGCCTTCATTTGGTTACATCATTCTCCGTCTATCACATCCCACAATTCTGTAGAAGTTTAAAAATGTAATATTGTCTTTTTTCCCCCCTTAAATGTACTATTCAGTTGTTACTTAGAAATAAGCTTAGTTTATATAAATAATATATAATTGTTAGTATTTAATATAATAGTATTTAATGAATGACTTAATGGACAAATAAACCATAAAAAATAAAAAAAATAAAATAAAAAAAAGCCAAGGCAACATTTCTCCTTTTTGTTTAGTTTAAGTTGGAGTATTCAAACAACTAAAACTGAAATTAACAAAAATTATAATGATATATCAGTGATATTAAACAGTGATTTTTCTCTAATAGTTTATTTTATTCTATATATTTCTAGCATATTTTTTATGGACTTGGTTTTGAAAATTATCTATAAAGTAAAGAAAAACCTTTTATAAATATTCATAACATAAAAAAAAAAAATCTGTTTAATTTATTAACTGACTAGGCAGTGGAGCAGTTGCCATTGGTTTCGGTCACACCTAATGATTCAGTCCTCAAAAGAAGAGGAACCACTGGTGATTAGTTTGCTTGGGTAAAGGTCAAAGTGCCCACCTGTGCATATAAAACTGGGGCTTCCTCCATAGATGAGCTCATCATTGTCAGGCAATATGAAGGGACACCTCTTCTGGACCTCCAGGCAGTACTTCCTGCAGGGGATCCTGTTGCTGCAGTGCATCTGTGTGGTTTGGAAGAACTGGGCACAAAGCCAATGTTTGTAGACAGTCTGTGCAGAGAGAAAAGTACAGAAGGAGAGCTGTAAGTGTTTCAGTCTGGGTGTCCATTGCAATTGATTACATCATCAGTACTGCGGTCATCGCTTAAGCTCTCCCACCTATGTATCTTGGCAACGCTGCAGCCTTCTTCCTCTTCATCATTTTTTTCTGTCACTCACAGTCAAACGTTTGTTTTATGTTACATTAAGTATATTTTTCGTACACACCAACACCAAGTAGCCAAAACCACTGTCTATCAGTAATAATAGGTCGAAAAAAAAAGAAGAATTGCCCAATGCTATCCACAATGCTTTTTTAATCTCTATACTCTTACTGTACTAGGCTATATGTCAACAACTGCCCACATAGCAAATGTCTTCTGGCCCATATCCGGGCAACACAATGACTTTTCCCTTAGCCCAAGTACCGCAAAGAATGACGGCCCGGAAGTGGCCCAGAACTGTATTAAAGACTCGGGCCATAACCGGCCCGAATCTCAGCCAGCTAATCAGCCTTAGGTGGCCCTGATCTGGGCCAAAACAGGTTTTATTAGTGGTGCCAATTCTCAGTCTTAAGTAAACCAGAATCTCCAAATCTGAGCCACACCTGAGCCTTATATAGCCCGGACCCAACCCAGACAGCAAGCAATGTCGGCCCAGATTCCAACACTATATTGCTGTCTGGGAATTTTAATATTTCATATTATAACCTTGTATATTACTATGCTCGCAATTACCGTAATTCCTCAAATAAAAACGGTAGTCAAATAAACGCCGGGCCTCTGATAGTGGCCGGGGGCGTGGTCAACACGGACAAATAAAGGCCGGTCTTAAATAAAGGCCGGGGGAAAGTTTGTGCAGCAGAGCCAGATAACGAACGTACACGCCCACTGCCGGAGCGTTTCTCGTTCTTGAGTTAAGAACCGGTTGCATTGGTTTTCGGATCACCAGTACACTGAACCGAGATGCGTTTCTGTCGGACACGTCCGATTTGAGAACCGAGGAGCTCATGATACTGCGCATGCGTGATTCAGCGTGAAGCAGACTGACACAGAGCACGTCTGAACCGATTTGGGCCCGGTTCCCCGATAACGTTCACTCTTAGCGCGCTAAGAAGACATCGAAAGATATATCTTACCAAAGTTGTTGATGTTTCTAAGTGTGTTAATTATTACAGTAACATTTATTTTAACATAGTTTAAGTTATCAGTAGAATATAGACTATAAATTAAATTATCAAATGGTCAGTAATATGTTCACATGATATGTTGTGTGGGTTAGACGAACCGGGTATCCCTCGCTAATCATCCACCCTCCTTATCCCGTTGTGCCGCTTTTTGACATGGGTTTAACGACTTATGAAAATTATATAATACACTTTTATATTAATGGTAAGGTACTTTACAATCAGAATTGATTGGCAAGCAGCTGCAGTTACTTCTGTTTAATGCGGTATTGATTGCAATTGGTTTATGTTTTTAATAAAAAGCAACCTATCTACAATGAACAGAGAGAGAGAGAGAGAGTTAGATACAAAATATGCTGAGGAAGCAACGTAAAAAAGGGCACCAAGCCTCTCGTCAGAGGAACTTGAAGTTTTGCTGACCAACAGGTCAGATATCACACCCTTATGGTCCACTATAACCTGCACGTTTATGGCCGCGTCTCCCTTTCGCGATGAGTAGCCTACGCCTGATCAATCACTGATGGATTGGCGATAGGGATGAGTGCCATCCACCAGGATGCAATCCCCGGCACGGCGCAGAAGGGTGTTGGAGACAGTGTGGATGCACCTCCACACCGAGGTCTTGATTAGGCCGTAGCCCTCTTCCATGACCTCGATGAATCTCTCTGTAGCAAAAAAAAAAAAAAAAGTAACGCTGGGCTTCAGGGCTTAAAGCAAAATTCCGCTGCTTTAGCCTGGCAAGTGCAGGTCTGAGAAGGTCCAGCAGCTCCATAATGAGCTGTCTTGGGAGGCGATTTTTTTTTTAATATAGCCACATCAGGCAAAATGTCAAAAGGGCTTAAGTTTTGCCGAATAAAAAAAATTGACATGGACTAAACGGCTCCGCGTCCGGCTCCGTCTTTGATTCAATACAAGCACACGTTGGATCGCTGCTATAGTTGGTCGCTTACTGGACACCACCATGATTACCCATTTATAGATCTTAGCCATTTAGAGCCATATTGTTTGCCAGATTTTAATTATCAAAAAATTGATTGTCAATTCACTTTAATTACATTACGAAAAAGCCTAGGCTAATTACCACCTTATTAGTTCTGTAACCACATAAAGTCAACTTCATAAATAGGCCTGTATCCATTGCGAACATAATTTATTATGAGTCTTAAAAAATAACAGAAAATCATTGTTGAGCCACAAAATTGTCAACGTACCATAGTTTGACTTGTACTTCGCTGCGCTGGTTTCTAAAGACTGCTGTACAGTAGCGTCATGAGCTCAAACAACGCTAAGACAGAGCTACGAATGGTCCGGACCAACCTTACGAAAGTGTGACTTACAGAAGATATACTTAGCGTACGAACGTGTCGGGAACCGTGCCATAAGGTTAAGAGAGAGGTTAAGGAATAGGTTAAGAACTACTTAGCGATAAGTACGTTTTGGGGAACCGAGTGCGCTAAGAAGACATCGAAAGATATATCTTACCAAAGTTGTTGATGTTTCTAAGTGTGTTCCCCGAAGTGTCCCTAAGGAAGCTTCTTAGTACGCTGCCTCTTACGTCCGACGTTACAAGAGCGCTGTCCAAAGTCAGGGTGCTGAATTAGTTGGCATCGATTGCTCATGAATCGATTTTCCACTTTACGCGAAGGTGCAACACGTTCTATGCAAATGAAACATTCCTCAAATTATTACAGTAACATTTATTTTAACATAGTTTAAGTTATCAGTAAAATATAGACTATGAATTAAATTATCAAAGGGTCAGTAATGTTCACACGATATGTTGTGACGGTAAGACAAACCGGGTATCCCTCGCTAATCATCCATCCCGTTGTGCCACTTGTGCCGCTTCTTGACATGGGTTTAACGACTTATAAAAATTATATAATACACTTTTATATTAATGGCAAGGTACTTTACAATTAGAATTGATTGGCAAGCAGCTGCAGCCAGTTACTTCTGTTTAATGCGGTATTGATTGCAATTGGTTTATGTTTTTAACATAACAGAGAGAACAGAGAGAGAGAGAATTAGATACAAAATATGCTGGGGAAGCAACGTAAAAAAGGGCACCAAGCCTCTCGTCAGAGGAACTTGAAGTGTTGCTGGACCTTGCCACCAGGTCAGATATCACATGGTCCACTATAACCTGCACATTTATGGGCGCGTCTTCCTTTCGAGATAAGTAGCCTACGCCTGATCATTCACTGATGGATTGGCGATAGGGATGAGTGCCATCCACCAGGATGCAATCCCCGGCATGGCGCAGAAGGACGTTGGTGACAGTGTGGACGCACTTCCACACAGAG
Source organism: Carassius carassius (assembly GCF_963082965.1). Classification (NCBI taxonomy): domain Eukaryota; kingdom Metazoa; phylum Chordata; class Actinopteri; order Cypriniformes; family Cyprinidae; genus Carassius; species Carassius carassius. The sequence continues at coordinate 8,003,461 of NC_081773.1, forward strand.
GTCTTGATTAGGCTGTAGCCCTGTCCCACGACCTCGATGAATCTCTCTGTAGCAAAAAAAAAATAAAATAAAAAATAAAAACGTAGCGCTGGGCTTCAGGGCTTAAAGCAGGATTCCGCCGCGTTAGCCTGGCCAGCGCAGGTCTGGGAAGGTCCAGCAGCTCCAGAGTGAGTTGTCTTGGGAGGGGATTTTTTTTAATATAGCCACGTCAGGCAAAATGTCAAAAGGGCTTAAGTTTTGCCGAATAAAAAAACTGACATGGACTAAACGGCTCCGAGTCTGGCTCCGTCTTTGATTCAATACAAGAACACGTTGGATCGCTGCTATAGTTGGTCAACATACCATAGTTTGACTTGTACTTCGCTGCGCTGGTTTCTTAAGACTGCTGTACAGTAGCATCATGATCTCAAACAACGCTAAGAGAGAGCTACGAATGGTCCAGACCAACCTTACAAAAGTGTGACTTACAGAAGATATACTTAGCGTACGAACGTGTCGGGAACCGTGCCATAAGGTTAAGAGAGAGGTTAAGGAATAGGTTAAGAACTACTTAGCGATAAGAACGTTTTGGGGAACCAGGCCCTGATTCTTTTGGTGATTGATTCTGAACTGATTCTGTGCTAATGTTATGATCTCTGTCCACTGGAATGCAATCGCTTTTAATTTAAAACAGGTTATTTAAAACAATTCCTTGTAAAACAGATGGAATTAGAAATAAAGGCCTGCCTCTAATAAAAGCATGCTTCAAATAAAAGCCTGTTATATTCTACAATTCTACAGGCCCCGGCTTTTATTTGAGGAATTACGGTATTCATTTTGTGACATGCTTTAATGTAGACAACAAACTATGCCAATAAAGTACATTAAACTGAATAGAAAATCAGACTTAAAACCCACACATCGTAACTGTGCAATAAAAAAAAACATATTGCATTGGTTTTTCTATTTATTTTTATAAAGAACAAATCAACCAATATAGTGTATAAAGTATACAATCTATAAGAGAAACGTAACAGATAGACCAGGGACCAGCAACCTTTTCGGCATGACGTGCCATTTTTTATTTTTATGGTTAACCACTGTGCCAAGTGTGCACAGCCCACCCCCCCCCCACACCCCGATATAATTCTGTATTTAAACGGTACATACACAATTTTTTATTATACGATAAAAAAATGTTTTTTTAACGTTTAATCAACGTTAATGCACTGCTTTAATTGATGAACGTGCACACACAGACACACACAACACACACCACTCGCACACAGAGATCTGAGATCGTGGGGCAAAGGGGCAAAATCGCTTCATTGTCTGCAGAGACAGACAATTTACCCCCCCCCCACTTTCTTTCTCTCAAAATGGCCATATTTCAGAAAATTTTTCATCACTGGATATAGCTTTAGGTCATTTAACATTTCTATGGTAAAACATATTATTAAAAGTTGACTAATGTTAATTGATTTGCAACTTCATCTTACCTCACTCTCTTTAACGTTAAACTGACGCTTCGCGCTCTGCTTCTGTGAAAAGTAAACCCCGCCTACTTTGATCTGATTGGCCATCTCAGTGATTTTGACATTGACGAGTGCTGTTAGACCGAGGCTTTGATCTGAAGCACCTAGTATGTGCAGTGTTTGCACGTGCATCCATGCAAGTTAATTCTCACACTTTAATAGTATTTGTAGCTCCTAACAGGCTGTGTGACTATGAGAAGTTATTACATCAAACTGTACGTCATTATACAGTTTTCCTTATTGCTTGCGTGCCAGCGATTATCCCTCTGCGTGCCACTGTTGGCACGCGTGCCGTAGGTTGCCAACCCCTGAGATAGACACATGTAACTTAATCATAATAATTTATTACAGATGTGACAAAGAGCAGTACCACAGTAGTCCAAATGATGATGCATTGCAGTTGCAGTCCACTCTGGCAGAATATAATAGTAGTGTGAGGAGCAGGGCATAATTTAAGTTGTTAAACGCTGAAAATACTATCCCGATCCACTCCCTCAAGGCACGCATTTCTTATTCAAAACACGCATCACCGGAAACACGGCATGTCGCAATCTCTGACGAAACCAACGAGAGCCAATGAGCGTTTGAATATCAATGCCGTAAAACTTGTTGTAAAACTTCTCAACGGCACATTTTTAAATAGTTACTATAGCTACAGAGGAAGGAGATACATTTCGCCAATGAATGCGGTTTGAATTTGGATCTGTTCCTCACACCAACTATCAAATGGATACAGGATTTAAATAAAAATAAAATATTTTCATAATCATTTTATTTAATGCTTGTGCATGACAGCACTAATAAAAATGATGTGCCCCCACTCTCTATTATAGATCAGTATGTGTCCAATAGTAAACCAAATAAATATTACATGATAACGGTTAAATATTCTCTCTCTTTGTCTTTCTTTTCATGTAAGGATTCTAAGATTATTTGTACAAAGAATAATAATATAAAATTTAATAAAATTATAATTAAGTGCAGTTTAATGCACTTGACGGATTTGCTTAATTTTTAAATGATATGTTTCATTCTGTTTTGACTTGCCATTTCAAAGACTACATTTTAACAATACTACACTTCATTAAAATGTATGTGATCATTTAACCATTATAATGCTATATTGTATTTATCTTGTTTATCATGGGTCACATAATATGCTGCCAGGTCTTAGCCTGATTTGGGCCACATATCACTGGACTGATCTGGGCCACACTCCTCCCATCAACAATCGGCCCTCAAGTTGTTTGCCGGATCCCCGCCGTGCCATCATTGCCACACATGGACCAGCTCTGGCTGAAAGGGTACATGCCATTGCCGACAGGAGGTCAACAGTGCCACCTTGAGGCCACATGTGGGCCAAGTCCGTTTGCTATGTGGGTGCCTGCTCGTCCTGATATTGCTGAGTTAGATGTGTTCCTAGGTCAACAAATTTTGTTGTACCCTGGAACAACATTTTACTCAAAAAATGTAGTCTTGACCATATCCCTACACCTAAACCTAACCTTAACCATGAGTGATCCTTAAAATCAGAGGAAATGATAGATGAATGACACTGATGTACATGCACCTAACAATGATTGTAAGCGTAAACTTCACAAAATCTATAAACTTGTTCTTCAAGTTTATAGATTGGCGGCAGTGGCTCAGTGGTTCATGTAGGTTGTCTACAAACCGGAAGGTTGGTGGTTTGATCCCCGGCTCCACCTGACCAAGTGTTGAGGTGTCCTTGAGCAAGACACCTAACCCCAGCTGCTCCCGACGAGCTGGATGGCACCTTGAATGGCAGACACCGCAGTGTGTGTGTGAATGGGTGAATGTGAGGCAAATTGTAAAGCGCTTTGGATGGCCATGTGGTCTGTTGAAAGCGCTATATAAATGCAGTCCATTTACCATTTTTCAAATCTGATTGGTTAATCACAATGTTGTTCCAGGGTCAACAAAGATGTTGTCCCAGTAACATGTCTCACTTGGTAAAATCAGGTTTTGCTGGGTTCCTCTTGATTCTATTTGATTCTATATATGTACTGTTTTTACTGTATGCACTTTGTGTATGGACGGACAGACAGACAGACGGATGGATGGATGGATGGATAGATAGATAATTTATCAGTTCAAGATCAAATTAATGCCAGAATATAGGGTTAGTAAGTGTTTGTTTAAAGGGGTGGTTGACTTGTTTGTGGATTGTGTTTATGGGGTGCAATCTAATGAATCATGTGTTAATGAATCTTTTTTTTTTACATTATTTTTTCACATAATTTACCATTATTCCAAACCCTATTCTAACCCCTCACCTCAGCGGCATGTGCTCTGGTTGTATTATAAACAATGGCGTCGTCTATATTGCTTATCAATTTGAGCCCGATTAAGATGGGGGGATATTAGCGAAGAGGATCACGCAGAACCTGTGCAACCACGACTCTTAATGGTATTTTTATTGTTTGTTGTTGTCTCATACATTTAGATACACTGTTATTTGTAAATGCCACTGCTTCAGTTATCTTTTAATATAAATGTTTTATTAAGTTTACATAGAAGTTAGAAGCATAGTTTGTGGTTAGTTATTAGACATAATTTGTGATTTTGTTTGTGAATGTTAATTAAAACTTTTTTTTCAAGGGAAGACCAGAATTACTTAAATATGTTGCTAAGAATGAAACCTGCATTCCTTAGTTGACTAACAATGCTTTTGGGAAATTCCTGACACAGGCAATACTGGCTTAACCAATATTGTAAGTTTGGGGCAGGACTATTTTTTTCTTGACCAATAGAAGACTTCAATGTTTGAAAACATTATTTTTATGAACATGTTCAGTGACATTGGCACATAAATTTCTGCTTTATATTAAACATTACTGAGAGGAAAACAATAAAATATTCCTCTGGGATGATGTAGAGCTCTTTTGTAGACGGTGTGCAACAGGGCTCTGTTTATGGCCCATTATGCATTTGTAGCAGCACAGCAGGCATTAAATTGGATAAATAACCATGTGAACAAGCAGTTTTGTTTTGTTTAACACCAAAACCTCCTTTTAACTAGCTAACATAAATGTGCACAGTCAAACAAGAGGAAGAAAGACAGCAATCCAAAACCAATTGCCTTGACAGTTTCCTTAATGTACAACATAATATCATATCACTGTTAAAAGACTAAATGAATGGACCGTAATGTATTAATTGTGCTTCTATAGAAAAACTGAGGAAAATCTCTGGCAAGTTTTCCAGAAGCTATTATTTACTGTTGAGCCAGCACATGACATATCCTCTTTCCCATCAGGAGCCTAATGGAACAATTTTTTATTAATTTTATTCAGAGAGAGAATGACAAAAACACAGTGAAACAAGTTAAAACAAACATAAACACCTTCTCTCCCACATCGCATATTAAAACTGTTCTCCAAACACGCAATGGACCTGTAGCTGCAATTCGTCGCTGTCAGCAGGGAGAAGAGCGCAGGCAAGTCCTCGACTCCATCTACAACAACAGCTCAGGCAATTATGAGTGCAATGAATCACTGTCTTTGCCTTAAGCACAGCGCCTTGCCTTCACACAGCTGTAAATCATGTCACACCGCCATCCCCAATGAAATATTTATGTAGCGTCACTCGCGTAAACTCTTAAAAAGCACATTTCCTTCCTCAGCCTTGATCCTCCACCACTTTGGTTCGCCTGTAGGTGCTTATTAGATGTGCAGAGAGCAAACCTCTCAGAGGGCATTTGGTAATGCCTGTTCACATAATGAAGGCCTCCTGAGACAGAGGTAAAGCAGACGTTCGTGGAGGATGACAGAACACAGAGGGTTACGACTGCAGCCTCCTGTCTTCTCCCTGGGACATTTCATGCAGGCCTGATTGACATGCAAGGAAAACAGCTTTTCTGGAAATAAGCTTTTGTAGGAGTTATCTGAGGACATTGTGATGATCTCGAATCAGCATTAGATTTGACAAATAGTAAACCACAGTCAGGTTAGACGCCATGTAGAATTTTAATGTGGATGAAAACAAGGCTGTGAGGGATAGACTTGCAGTCTTTAGAATGGCCGGAAAGACATTTCACCAGCATTGGCATCCCGTAGACTTAAGAATTGGCGCTTATTTATATATAAAATCATTTTAGGTTTACTTCCTTCGTACTTAAAGCAGAATATCTTTCAAAAAAGAATTAAGGGCTTCGCTCACATGACTATTATCTTTTAAGCATCCCTAAAGTCCGTACTAATATGGGGCAATGGGCTTTTAGTTATGCTGCTCCATTTGATTGGAATTAACTACAAGATAAGTTATGCTTAAAAGATTATTTTAAATGTATTTTAAATGATCTATTTGTCACCTGATTGTAAATGTTTTGAGTGATTTGTGTATGTTTGTGTATGTAAACAAATTTATTTTGTTTTATGTGTAACTAAATGTGCTGCTTATCTTGACCCTGTTGTAAATTAAATTTGAAATCTTAAAAGTTCTTAATTTCCAGGTCAAAGAAAGGTAAATAAAAAAATAATAATAAATAAAAAACGGGCCTTCTGATTGGGGGTTAAAACAGGACAGAAAATATTACTTATTTTTTATTTATGTTACAATCTTGATTACATTATAAGTGGACCTCAGAGAACAGTACAAAATAATAAAAAAGGCAGTTAATGACCCCTTTAAAGGTGACATATTATGCCCCTTTTGACATTATGTAATATTAGTCTCTGGTGTCCCCAGAATGTGTCTGAAAAGTTTCAGCTCAAAATACCGCACAGATAATTTATAATATTATTTTGAAAAGCCTATTTTGAGTGGAAGCAGCAACACGTTTTTTCGTGATTTTTCATCCCCGCCTGTTTAAATGCAAATGTGCTGCTGTTCCCCACCCCCTTTTCCAGAATAGAGCCGAGTCATTACAGCTTTATCATCTGTTTTGGGTCTGATTATCATATTTCTCGGGCTGAAATTACACATTTTAAAATATATTAGTTTAAGCTCTGAGTGCACACATCTGAAGCATATGGACAGAAAGTCCATACTTAACACTTAAAACTCGGAAAAGTCAGAATTTCATGATGTCCCCTTTACGTGCTTAGGGTGTTTTATTTGCACATCTAGTGATTTAAAGGAAAATAAAGTCAAATGTGCCTTTTACCCCGGTGCTCCTAGACCTGTCGTACCCTATACTTATTGTTATTTAATTATCATATAGGTTACTTTTATATTCACCACTTCTCGTCATTTGGTCATTTTTATAATCACAATTTCACCATAAAATGCTGTAATTTTTTATCAATGTGTTTTACCAAGTTAATTGCGAACTTGCATGAAATGCAAAAGGCAGAAGCTTCCTACAATGACACTAGAATTTCTGCAGTATTGTGTACAAATGTCTACTCAATTCACATCCTGCACAATGTCTGCTCCAATCTGTATTAGTATGCATTCTCCACGATGCATTGCTATAATGTAGCAGATAATACAATACAATAAATCTTAATTCACTACATTTCTTTTTTATTATTACTGTATACCGTATTTAAATAATTATTGGGAAATAAAGCTGTTTAATTATCTGAGGAATGCCATTGTTTTAATTTAATTTGTTAATATTCATATTAACATTAAAATTCATTTGATGAATGAAGGAGAGTGTTCAGTTGAATATTAGTTTTTGCTGTGGTATCAACATTGGTGACAAACCTGACAACCTTAGTGCTGAATGATGGGTGAAGTGCTGTGACAGACAGTTTAAGAAAAAGTGGAGCAGTGCAGTATGATGATAGCTTAACACATACACCTCACTTAAGATGGGCACACAGTAGTGCTGCAACGACGCATCGACGCCATCGATTACGTCGACTACAAACGCTTCACATTGTTTACATCTCGCGTAATGGCATACTGGGAATGGAGAAAGTTGCATTCTATCACAAAAACAGAGACCACTGTTATCAAAAGTATGGGAATACTTCAAACAGAGGCCAAATAAAATGGCCATTTGTTCCCTTTGAAAAACCGATATGGTGTACCACGGCAGCACAAATGCGATGCACGAGCACCTCAGAGGTGCTCTCCGGTGTTACGGTTTAACTGGTTACCGTGTGATCTGGTGACTAACTTCCTGGTTCAGGTCTCTGCTGCAGATGTGATGGAACGACCGCAGCAGATTCAGCGATTCTAAAAGTACAAACTGATGTGATATTATTAAGTGTCTAATAAATGCAGACTTGCTCATTGCATGATTCTGATATTCTTGTAAAGATTACAAGTTATTGGTATGATCACCGGTAGTGGCTTAAGTAAAATAAAAAAATAAAGTAAGTCTGTGTTGGCGCGGGTTTCGAACACGCGTTAGGGGCCGTTCACATATCACGCCTAAAAACGCATATAAAACGCTAGTCGCGCCGCTTTCTCCTTCTTTCCAAAGCGCTCGGGCAGTTGCGCCCCTGGGATGTCTGCCGTTGCTAAGCAACCATGACGTGCTCTCTCCATGAATACGCGGAAATTTCAGCAAAGGATAAATGGATTTGCAGCACTAAAAATCGCTTGCCGTAGCTCTGCTACTAAATTTATTTCAAAATGGCAATCCATATAGGCTACAGCTATGATCATATGGAATTACATTTAGTTCAATAATAATGAACGTAACTTTATAAAACTGAACGTAACTTTTTCAGAAACTATCAAACATATGCCATTACAAAAGCAGAAAAACACAATGAAAATGAAAAAAAAATTAACAGTTGCACAAATGTAACAGGCTCTTAAAATATGCTTCATTTTTGTTAATGTTTTTCAAAGATTCGTTTTCGCTGATCGTGGATTCTGAATGCATTGCCACAGATTTCGCTTTTGCTTCGCAGTGGTCTCTACCCCAAAAATTATTTTTCACAGACAAAGTGAAAGACATTTATTTTAAACTGTACACTTATTTTGGTCATGTCACTGCACTCAGAAACTTTGGGATGACATTGGTGTTTTGTCAAGTGCAAGAGTTTGCCAGGCTTCTCAGTACAAATGAAAAACATTATATTTGGGTATTATGACTCTGACCCCACAAACGAAAATATCAGTTTTGTTATTAATTAAAAAAAATTTCCTAAACAAATTTCACATTCACAAATGCAAATTCTCCAACTGTAAACCTGTCTTCTCTGTTTTTCTAAAAGAAATGGAAAACTATTTGAATGTAATCTCAGTATCTACTAATAAGAAAGTTATAAGGACTGTTAGAATTTGCTCCGCCTTTGATCATGTGTAATTTTGTTTAGATTTTGGCCCTCTACCTTGACTACATTTTATGGCTTGTGATGCTAAAGAACATTTCATGACGTCTTAGACAACTGTAAATTTGTGGCTACTGGGTTTAATTATAAGCGCTATCGTAAACTCATATTTACCATAGAAAATTAATTATCTTTGCCTCTTTATTTTTGTATACTGTAAAAACTTCAACTACATTGGTTGAAAATGAATAAAGGTTGAAATATTATATTAGAAGTTGTACTTATATTTTTTTGTAAAGTTATCCAAAGGATTCATTAGCTAATCAAAAAAAGAACATTAGATTAATTATTTATTGTAATAAAAATAATCGTTAGAGTAGTCGACTAATCGAAAAAAATAATCGTTAGATTAGTCGACAGAAAAAATAATCGTTAGTTGCAGCTCTAGCACACATGGCACACATGAGCAGGGCCCTGGAGACTTAGCGTGTCGACGTGCTGGTGGCATTTGGAGTTGGCACATGATGACATTAATCCGAGGCTCATTTGCAGTGCTACAGTGTGGCAGGCCTGCTCAGACTGACAGAGATAGAGAGAGAGAGAGAGAGAGAGAGGGAGATGAGCTAATTCCTGGGCGTTCTAAATATACTGAGCCTTCAACATGTGAATGTCAAATCCTTTATCTGGACTCTTAATTTGTCCAATCAACATTGATATTTCCTGTTAAAGGTGGATCAATCCATCCAAAACAACCTACCACTCATATTTGGACATAAACTATGGTCTATTTTGTTTTTTTTTGTATTACAATTAAAAATGAGCATTTTGTATATTAATAGATTTTCAAATGTAATTTATTCCTGTGATGCAAAGCTAAATTTACAGAAGTCATTATGATAAAGTGTCACACAATCCTTCAGAAATCATTGTAATATGCCAATTTGCTATATAAATCCTTTGCAATATTATAAATGTAATTCCTGATACTTTTCAATGTAATGAATTGTTGCTGAATAAAAGTATAAAAATATTTTTTTTTTGCATTTTTCATTAAGATGACAGCCCATATATTTGGTATATTGTAGCTTATGCAATACAGTAATTAGCATAAATATACTATACATAGCACTTTAATCTATATAAAAAAAATATCTATATACATTACTGAAAGGAATATATTTATAATTAAACATTTCTCTCATTTTGCCCCATATTGGATGGATTCTTTCAAATTTGAGAATAATTTGATGTTGATGTTCCCATCTAAAGACTTTGATTGTTAGAATTTTATAAATATATCAGTAAAAAGATGAGAGAAACAAAATTAAATTTAAGTCAAAAACTCAATTCGATTTTTAACTCTTAACCCCCCCCCCCCCTCCATTTTCTATGGGGAGACTGAACGAATGCACCAAATAAATGTCATAAAATATTATAATAAAAAAAAATACTTTTTTTCTGTGGGACAACACCTTTCATATCCTATTGTTGTGTAGAACATTGCCAGAACCTCTCACGGCTGGTGAATATTTTTTAATGCAGCGTGAGTTGCTGCTGTCCAGCACTCCATTAGAGATGTGATGAGGGGTGAGTCCTTTCAGATGAGTATAAATGCATTATCGCTGTAAACACAACCTGAGCGACAGGGTGACGTACAGTCTCTGCTGAAAGCTGCTGAAGGACCTTCCATTGAAAGAGCCATTTATCCTTCTAATAGCTGGTTAAATCTACACTGATGGCTTCTATAAACTTGCAAAGTTGTGACCCGAAAACCTGCCTCAATTCAATGCTATCTGAATAGCTTATATCATTAATGTATTCTGTATTTTTAAAATGTAATCAGTCAATTAATCTGATGTCACAGACATAATTTATCGGACAGCATAATATGTAATCATTTTCTTCAGGTTTCTGTCTATCCATCCATTTTTTTCATTCATATATACTGCAGATGTGGGAGGACGTAGCCAGCAGATGGAGCTAGCATGCTAGGTCGGTGAACCATTGCGGATTCCCTCTCTCAGCAGTATCTCATTCACTTTAAGATAGAGTATCTGTTAGCAATCCTGTTCATTTTAATGTCACAAAGACTCAGAACCACCCAGAAGTAGGGCATTTGAAATACACTGTCTGTTGACACTCAGGTCTTCAGCCAGGTTGTTTTGAGCAAAGCATCAAAGCCTAAATGACATCTAATATTGATAAAATGATGTAGTACAGAAGCCAAAATCTTTATGGTGTACTGTAGCCTTGAGCTGCAAAAGCTCTGATCTCCAAAAAGATTTGTTAACTTATTCATTTGGTGACGTTTTGCAGGTTAAATCATTATAACAGTAGATCGCAAACAGCGAGTACATGCCTTTTCTGTGTTATGAAATAGTTATTGAATTATTTAGTCAACTTATTTAGTCTATCTATCTATCTATCTATCTATCTATCTATCTATCTATCTATCTATCTATCTATCTATCTATGTATCTATCTATCTATCTATATACAGTACAGACCAAAAGTTTGGAAACATTACTATTTTTAATGTTTTTGAAAGAAGTTTCTTCTGCTCATCAAGCCTGCATTTATTTGATCAAAAATACAGAAAAAAATTTAATATTGTGATATATTATTACAATTTAAAATAATTGTCTCCTACAGTGTCTTGCCTGAATCACCAATTTTTTGTTTTCTAAATTATTGGCAATGAAACAAATATATATTATGTTCCCTCTGTTTTATCAGCTGCTAAGCTTGAAATCTATCAAGCTATAAAGATAATGTCCTTTTGTCAGTGTATGCGTATGCGTCATTATAATTGATATAATAGTTTGTTCACAAACTAATGAGGCATCTCTTTCTAAACACTAGGGTTTATTCTTCATTCAGGAGATCCAATTCATGTTATGCAATCATTAGCTTCTAAAAATGCAAGCGCAAACCTCACTTCTAAATCTAGGCATGATGGGGGGAAAACAGGGCAGGCATGCAGACGGAATCAAGGTTTCTGATGCAGGCTTCATCACTTTTTCGCTCTGAGGATGCAGTAGACAGAGGATGGTGTGATCTTATTAGTATGAAGAGCGGAGGGAGTGTTGGCAGAGGAGCTCTGAGAATCATTCGGCTGCTATACTGTCTCTGCCCTACTTACCTAAACCCTCAGCTGCCTGCACAGGGACCTGGCCAAACCTGCTACATCTAACACTGCTTCTGCTCACATGATAAATGACCACGATGCCTCAGACGGAACAGCATGTGAGGAAGCTTGAGAGGGGAACATTTCCATCTTACATAAGCAGACTTTGACTTTCCTTTCCCTGGAGTATATTTACCTTGCGCTACAGAAGGGAACAAAAGTCTGAGACTTTATACATTTATAAATAAATATAAAAACTGTATAAAGAATTGTTGCCTTGGCACTTAAAAGAAATAATTAAAGTTTAGTGACGTAAACTTAATAGAAATATTACAATATCTTAATTTAAATAATATAAAAAAAACATGAAAACTAAATAAATAAGTTGAAGTTGTAAAATAAATTAAAGTTAAATATTATTAAAAATAAAAAAAGCAAAAGCACATAATAAAATTACTTAAACTAAAATTAAATATAAAATTAAATAATGCCATGACAACTAACTGAATTTAAGTTTACGTTTAATTAGATCTAAATAGAAATGTTACAGTCAAATAATGAAAATGACAAAAGAACATATTACAAAATTACTAAATCAAACCAAAATTAAAGCTTAATGTGTAATTATATATATATATATAAAAAACATAATTCAAAATACGTATATAATCATACCATTAAAACCACAATCCCAACTAAAATAGAATAAAAAAGTAATTATACTGCTGTAAAAAATACATTTTTATTTCTTTCTTTTGCCCTCTCTCTTTATTTTTTGCCTCTCCCTAATCACTCTTCCTTTTCTCTTGTCACTTTCAATCTGACAATGTGTGTTTAACTTTCCATTCTCGGGCATTAGCCAAACTATCCTGGAGGACTGCATTATTCCATTATGAGTAGGATAATAACATTGTAATTGACGAAAGGCCTTTTATTTCTGCAGCCTCAGTATTGGTTTTTAAAAGCCTCCATTGCCCTGTCAGTGCCTTGCCTTTGATGTTTTATTTGCCTCTTCTTCTGAAGCCCTGACTAGAAGACACTGCTCAAACCTCGAGTTAAACTCTCACACACTTCCTCTTCTGACAACCTCTGTTCAAAACCATTGCAGTTAAAGCAAAACGTTATGTCAAAAAACTACTGGCTTTTTCAACACGACACAGGTTATACTACTGAGATTTACTGAATGATTAATTCGGTGACTGAGGGGGGAACAAATTCAAGGCAGGTCAAAGAGCAGTCTGCACATTTACTGCAGCAGGAGTGCATTACAACACGGCCCAGGTCACGGGTCACTCCGCAATCTTCAGTCCTGCATTCAACCACACACAAAATCAGAGCCAGTTTAATCAGTAGGAGTTGGAGGAGAGACACATCTGAGGGGGAGTGGTGCAAATACATCATTTCAGCATATGAAAATGAGAAGTTTGCTTCATATGAATCATGATTCAGAAATCAAAATCCATTTCTAAAGCTTTTTTTAAAATGTTTACTTGTGTAACTGTACTATCATTTGTGCAATTTGTGCCTTTAAAGTGACATGCAATGCATATAAACTAAAGTATAAATTTTTAGCAGTTCATCTATTCCCTGAGAATCGAACCCATGACCTTGCATTGCTATCACTCGGAGACTAGAACTAGCAATAGGAGAAAAAAAAAGTGAAGCTCATGGCATAAGACACTGAAAAAAGATGCAGTCCTAATTATTTATTCTATTAATTAATTTAGTTTTCAGAGATGCTCGATCCTTTAGAAGGGTGATTCCAACACTGAAAAAAAAAATTCTACAAAAAGTGGAATTGTGAAATATAAACTCAAAATTGCAAAATCTTAACTAAAAAATCTTAATATCTTACAATCCTGACTTTTTTTAATTTTAGTTTATAATTCAAAATTATGAGTTTACATCTCACAGTTCTGACTTGTGAGATAAATAAGTCATGATTATGCCTTCTACACAAGCTTCTATACAATCTGTAATTGCTCTAGTCTAAAGGGATAGTTCACCCAAAAATTAATGTTCCGTCATCATTTACTCACCCTAATTTCTTTCCCAAATCTGTATGACTTTTTGATTCTGTTCAACGGCTTTTTTCATACAAAGACAACAAACGCAGAGAAAGAAAGTTTTTGCAACATCCTTTTTTGTGTGTGTGTTCCACAGAAGAAAGTCATACAGGTTTGAAACAATGTGAGTGTAAGTAAATGACACTCATGCGACATCAGAGCTATAACTTGTGCAGACGGAACCCCTGCGATTTGTGAAATATGAAGCATGTAGCAATTCAACCACTACAGTTGTTACAGTTTAAACACGCATTCATCCTCCTAGTTCTGTTATAAGATTACAAATCACCAATGTCAGCCCAAATAAACAAAGCCTAGTTTCGCAGGAGATGCACAAAACAACACAAGCTAATTAGGATCCGACTTGGGCTCACAGCACAAAGTACATTTCCAAAACATCAAACTGAAATCTGAAATAAAACACAAGCGCAATGTTTTTAAACATACAATTCCAACAAAACAAACAAAGTTCTAGTACTCATAAAAATTAGCTTCTGTTGAAGTCTTCACTAACTGAAGTTAGTGAAGTGCGCTACGTGTGTTGAGTGAAAACAGATAAAGATGTACAGGCTAATAATGGCTGTTATTCAGCCAGCAGAACCAGCGTGCTAAGCAACAGTAATTTTAGACTAAACAAAGCGGGTGGACGCAGGGGTTGGCTAGGCAACCCTCGCTCCTCATTACAGCCCCAGATAACACCCTGCCCTAAACAAACTGCACACGGTAGTAGGTGAGAGGAGAAAGATTAGCTTCATGTTGGCCTCCAAGTGCACAGCAATAATAGTCAGCTGGGAACTGGGAGGGGGTATGGAGATTTGAAGAGTGACTGAAATCGCTCAAAGCCAGTTCTTCACCTGCAGTACACGACACGAGATGGCCGAGCACTTTCTGCTTCCCGCAGTCTGTCTGATAATAAATGAAGAATTTTGATATGGCATGCCCATGCCATGTAAATATCATTATCAACAGGCAGGCCTTATTACACACTGCACAGCTTATTAAATATTAAAAACACGACTCAGACCAAATCATATTCAGCCAGAGCTAAGTGAAGTGGGCACCTCTCTGTATGCTAACACTACTAAAAGGGAGAACTGGATAGAGCAAATGAAAGAGAGATAGTTTCACTTTAAAGTAAAATCAGGAGTACAAATAAGCGTTTATTTCACACACTCATTTATACATCCTTGCGTTGCCAGATCTCAAAAGAACAACCAGCATCTTGGTTTAATAAAAGAAAGTGACTCCATTGTTTTTATAGAAATATATGTATATATATATATATATATATATAGCTTCTCGTGGTTTTAGGCAAAAAAAACAAAACAAAAAAAAACCTTTTTTTATCGAAAATTAAAAATAGAGGATATGGCAACACTGTTATGAATTGCATAAATGAATCACTTTTAACACCATATATTGTGGGATTGACAGTAGAGCATGAGATCAGAGCAAGTGAAAAAAATAAGAAAAATGCTCTAAAAAACTTTATGGGAATGAGAGGAGAGGGGAAAAAAGAACTATGGAAAAGCCAATCGCTCCTATAACAAGTGATTCAAAATATGCTGATATTGCTGTGGTTTATGGTGGATCTTAAATCATATTTTTACATATTACAACACTCAGTCATTCAAATGTAGTGTGAATATTTTCATTGCAGCTAGGCTGTGATTAGGTTAACAAAACGATATTCAATTGCAATTCATTCCTGGTTGCTTGGCTTGTTTGCTCTAGGTTATCTGTATTAGGTTTATTGTACTAGTAGCACTTGTTTGTGTTCATACAGGAAGCACTTCGTTCCAGAATACATGCTCGCCATCTGTTGATCTCTGCTGGTCTCATATGCATGGCTAAAGCACTTTTTAAAGTCACTCCAGGTAAAAGTGTCCACTAAATTATATTAAATGTGAATGTAGTATAAAATCGACACCATATGCACAATTTAGGCATTCAGAAAAGTGCATTTTTCCATTTGTGCATATGTATGATGACTTTACTAGCAATCATAAATGTTCTGAAAATAACCAACATGCTGTATATTATACGGCACAGCTGACCTTTGGTGTTTTGGGCTGTATTGAGTGGATTTCTTCCACACCAGTGCACAGAGGGGGTTACTAACTGTCATACAGGACATAGACTTGTAGGACATAGACAGTGCAAAGCAATAGGCATACAAGCTCACTGAAAAACGCACCCCTACTTGCATTTTTTGCAAAAACTCCAAAAACCTATATTTATAATTCACTGCAGTTTCCAGCATAAAATATCAGTAAAATGGAAGTAAAACACCCACAACTTTTCTTTCTTTCCCCACAAATTGGTTAGGGGCAGACTATTGATCCCAATACTATGTTAAGACTGCAAAACACCTTTACCATAGTGCATGATTTGTAAACTAATACTGTACATTTTGATATTTGCATTAAATAACCAGTTTCATATATATGGCTTTTCTGACACAGTAAACTTGCTCGGTAGCTCACCTGGTACAGTGCTGCACTTGTGATGCGAAGCAAAGGGGTACCAGTCCCGCAAAACACTAAAGTTGTATCTTGAAAGTGACGTGACATTCAGCCAAGTATGGTGACCCATACTCAGAATTTGAGCTCTGCATTTAACCCATCCAAAGTGCACACACACAGAGCAGTGAACACACACACACACACACACTGTGAACACACACCCGGAGCAATTGGCAGCCATTTATGCTGCAGCGCCCAGGAGCAGTTGGGGGTTCGATGCCTTGCTCAGGGACACCTAAGTCGTGGTATTGAGGGTGGAGAGAGAACTGTACATGCCAGCCCGAGACTCGAACTCACAACCCTTCGATTGTGAGTCCCATTCGCTAACCACTAGGCCACGACTTCCCTTTGCAGGAAGAATTGTGCTTCTTCCTGCAAAATATATGTATATCTATGAAGAATTTTGGGTTTTAGGCCCCTTCATTGCACAGAAACTGCACTTGTTAAATTTACAAATGACTTGCTTCTTGCATCAGACCAAGGCTGCATCTCATTCCTAGTTTTACTTGATCTTAGTACTGTGTTCGACACTATAGATCATATCATACTCACAGATTGATTACAAAACTATTCATTTATTTAAGGACAGGCTTTAAGATGGTTTAGATCCTACCTTTCCAATCACTATCACTTTGTCTATTTAAATGGGGAATCATCTCAATTAAATCCAGTAAAGTATGGAGTGCCACAAGGACCTGTCCTAGGCCCTCTGCTATTTTCACTATATATTTTGCCCCTTGGTAATATTATCAGAAAATATGGGATTAGTTTCTATTGTTATGCTGATGATACTCAACTGTATATCTCAACAAGACGAGATGGAACTTCTAAATTATCAAATCTAACAGAGTGTGTTAAAATGTAAAAGACTGGATGACCAATCATTTTCTCCTATTAAATTCGGATAAAACTGATATATTACTTATTGGACCAAAAGTAGTACACATAATCTTGTAGATTACAGTTTGCATCTATGGGTGTACTGTTACTTACTCTACTGTCAAAATTTTTCTCTATTACCTTTTCTGTTTCTGGCATCCCATGGTTAGGAATTACACAAACTTCAATCTGGATCCAGCCCTTACAAAGACCTGAGATGACCGAACACCTGAGAAGAGATGATGCCAACCCCTCCGAAGATCTCAGATGATGCCAAACCTCAGACAACATATAAAACTCAAAAATATTGTTATAAGTTTGAACGCAACATCATTGCTTTTAATAGTTTTAACTGTCTGTTTGATTACATGATTACATTTTTATTTAGAGGCAGGACTGGCCGTGCTGAACACAGATGGGTGTCACCTCGGCCCAAACCCACTCAATAAAGCTATAATACTTTATGTCAAGATTACAGTCAGCCCCTTGGCTTGCCTTACAATGAGAATCAATACCTTGAGAGCCTTCAGAGTGACAAGATAAGAGAAAAACACAGAGAGAAGGTGTGGACCAGAATGAATAGGCTACTGCCTACTAAAAAGAGAGAGTGGGTAAGAAAGACAATGACAGAGATAGAAAGACAACAACATTTAAAAAAAAACTACCCACTGAAGCATGCTACAGGGGGCAGGATGTAGGACAGGGGCATGAACTTTGGACAGGAGACCATTAGCTGGCATATCAAACACTTGGAAAAACAAGGAGATAATCTGTGTTTTGGCAGAGTTGTTGGATTTGTGGCCTAGTGAGGGATCAACTAAAATACAAAAAGTGTCATGCACCCGACAGCTGAAGGTGATGACGTTTCTCGCACTACTGCACACAGTGAGAGAGGAGAACAAATATCAAGGAATGATATGAGGTGATAAACTGAACTTTTGCTGTTATTGTGTTTTTTACAAGAAGTGCCTGTTCCATTGTGTTGTACAAGGCAGTAGCACTTCACATGAGCAGCCAGAAGAACCGGCATGATCAAATATTAAACATGACATTCAGTTCAGCATAGGCAAGGCTTGTGAAAAGCAAATTCATGCACAGAGAACAAAAATGAGTTTTTTCTACTGCAGCTTCTCTCTTGAATACATGAAAACAATCTAAGTCAACATGAAATGGTATTCACAATCTATTTTCATTCTGTAATTTGTAATTTTGAAGCTAATTTCGATGCAAAATCATAATATAACACATCTCTTGGAATTGCATTCACTGATTGTTCACAATACAATAAATTTTTGTTTACAAAATTCTTACATTTGCATACATTTTTTCATTTCGCCACCTAGTGGCAGTCATTACACTCACCCGTTCACCACATAAGCATGAAAATTTAATTAATAATGTATGGTAACAGGAATTAATAATGAACGTATGTATGAATACATCCACAGAAAACAACTGACCAGCAATAAAGAAAACCACTTTTCTAGAGCTACTATTCAATAATTATTTCAGACATAATTACTCATAACTGCATATTTTCCGGAAATGGTGTACAAAGGTTAACATTTTAGTGCAGAAATACAGGCAATTCTCACCTCATGCTCACAGTTTTCATTAAAATACTTCACATCTGTTTTGCTGGTCCCACAGTCTAGCTGAAAAGGTTCAAATAAATGCCTGAAAGTTCAAATCAGAAAAATTCCTGTACTACTCTCAATTCAGAGCGAATGACTTCCTGTCTGTTGTTTGGCAAGATTGTGAAAGTGAAAGGGCAGCTTTAGGTCAAATATACAAACTCCACTATTCACATCATTGGAGTCAATGTCCAGTACCCATAAAATTTGCTGTATTTTCATTTTCTGGCATTTACAGATGACATTTCAAACCCACTTTCCCACAATGTTTATACAATCTTTCAATAAACTGCCAAAAAGAAATCAAGCCGAGAAGGAGGTAACCTTGCTTTAAGCAATTCTAAATTTAAAGTATTGATTATATCCAAGGTGCCTTTGCAATCACAAGCAACATGGCCACAACCGACAAAACCATGCTAGTTTTAGAAAGACAATATACAGATAGAATGTTAAAATGACATATAGAAAGATATATGTGCATCCGTATGACACATAAAATGCCAATTTGTAATGTTGGAAATATTTTAATAGGTGATTTCTGACATCTTTAAAATGATAAAGGACTGGGTCACAGTTGAGGGAGAGCTCAGGTATTGGAAGACTGAAAGAAAAATACAGAAATTATGTTTATTAGATTTAGTGCTGCAGAGCTATTTCTTTTCTGCTACCGCCTCTCTCTCTCTCTCTCTCTCTCTGCAGTGTGAGCCGCAGCAGACACATGACAAATGGTCTAAGAGCCAAGAATGGTACCACAGCCTCTGGTGCAAGGTTACAACAAACACACACACACACACACACACACACACACACACACACACACACACACACACACTGTACAGTGGAGAGCCAAAATAACATGACAACGCATAGACTAAAGACACTCCTATTCATAAACATCAGACAGTCTGTAATCAGATGAGTTTGTTACCCACAAACAGGTCGATTTATTCAACATGTTTGAAATATGGTTACTTTCTCACACGTCTTTGTAAGGTGTTTGCACACATTACATTTATTTTGGCTGTTATTTAGCTAGTTTAAACTGAACATGGACACTGTGACTGTGTGATCAGGATGGACTCAGTCATGTTAACTGGTAAAGGATGGGTGTTGATACAGATTCACACCACTTATATCTGTTTAAACAGACATACACACCCTGCAGCTGACATTTGGCAGAATAGCCAGTGCTATAAAGTAAGCCAAAATATGGAATCCAGACGATTAACCAAACAGAGAAACATTGGGAACATAGAGCTACCATCTGCTTATGAAGTGTCTCAACAGGTGCTGTTTTTTCATTAGATGCAATATACTGAAAATAATATCACATGAGTAAGAGACACAGGCAGAGAGAAAATGGCTAGTGAGATGAATTCATTTAAACAACGATCATGGCACAGAAAAAAAAGTACAGTATGATAGAACAAACAACAGAATGAAAGAACAAATTAACAATAGAAGGAACAAACAAACAGAATGATAGTATGCATGATAGAACAAAAAAAATGATAGCTTGACAGAATGAACGATAGAATAACAGATACAATAACAGACAGAACAATAGATCAAAAGATACAGTGAAGGAACAAACGTTAGATAGATAGATAGATAGATAGATAGATAGATAGATAGATAGATAGATAGATAGATAGATAGACAGATGTGAGTCTGTCTGTAACACACCACAGCAGAGCTGAATCAAAGCCACGGGTGGAAGTTAATTCTCTTCAAAGCCGTTTAGTGTGTGGCAGGCACGCTGTTTAATTAAAACGTGATTTAGGAAGAAGATCACAGCCTCTTTATCCCACACGCACAGTTTTGGCTCAAACAGGCGGACCAGGAAGCAATCATACTCCATTCCAATTTGTGTTTATCGTGATGCTAATACCATGTATGGATCAGCCAGAACACTATTCATGAGGAACATGAGCCATGGTGCAGGACTCGCATTGGTGTGGACTCATGCATATTCAGTGAGACAGGAACAAGATGGCCAAATAAATAGAGAGTGAGAGAGAGAGAGAGAGAGAGAGAGAGAGAGAGAGAGAGAGAGAGAGAGAAGGTTATAAAGCAGGTTTGTTCTTCTACCCACACTGTGCTTAACTAATCACACTCAGTATAACCTCATAAAATCTTAGAATCACAAACAGTAAATGATACAGTAGCTGCACTATTATCAAACATTTTATCAATCAAGCCATTTGTTGGTTTGATGGGATGTTTTTTTTCAAAGACTAAGAGCACATTTTGCATTTTGAAATGTTTATTCTTATAGCATGCAAGCTTTAAAGGGGAAATATGCAATTTCTACTTCACTAGTGGCAGTAAACAGAAGTGCTCTGCATGGATTGTTTTTTAGTTTTTTTAAGCTGCTGACCTGGCCTGCCTAGAAACAATTTATGGCTACCTGGTCTCATAGTATAAACGTACCTGGGGGCACTTTTTAGAGAGATGCGAAATACGTATACCAATAATGATATACCCGATGATAATTAGGGGGGAGGCAGCTGACTCGTCACAATCTCTATATAAGGAAATTGAAATGGCACAGTTGCATCAACAAATGCGTTTTTATATCAGTTTTGCATTTGTTAACACTATCTGGTGGGTTTAGGGTTGGTCTGGTGTAGGGCATATTTCCAACTTGATAGAGTATTAACTTTAAGCTACATCCCACGGATATTTGAATTCTGAACTGTCACAATATGTACCTGAAGCAACGTAATAAAAAACACAACAATACATACGTGTATCAACGTAATTAAAACGTGCCAGGATGCATGTACTCAGTGGACATTTCTCTTTGAAACTTTGGCAAAACGTGCTGCAAGGTACGTAAAAATGGTGTTGCACAAAACGTACACAGATGTTCGTATTTTTATGTGACAAGGTTGATTTAAGGAACAGGAAAATTTAAGCATTCTGGAAAAAAACAAAACAAATGTACTGATGAAATGTACACAGCACAAAAGGCCGATCACACGGATAAGCATAAAATTACTAAGACCACTGTATTATGCATTACAGGCTGTTTGAAGGTAATATGGCATGGCAGTTCTGGTGATAACAATTCTGGAGATTTAAGTTCTTCCCCATTCAAGGTCTATAACCTTTTGAACTTTCTGCACCATGCACCATGACTTTCTGTTGCTTGTTTAAAATCTGTGAACTGTGAAGCTCAAATGATGAATAATTCACTCATCTGTCCTATTCAATGAATCAATCAAACTAGTTTGGAAAATAAACAGTGGATAAATTCAAACATTTACCTAAATCCACTGAAAATGAGCCCCAAATACATCTTGTCATTTGCCAGTGATGATGATCTTTATTAAGATCAACACCTGAAAATTGTGAACACAACATCTATTTGAGGGATATCTGTCAGACAGAGAGATTTTACTACAGTGATGTTTCTGGTGTTATTTTAAACTAATGCTCTTTAATGCGTTGAGTAGAGCTACCACACTGGGTTTGTCAGCCCTAATATGGCAGTGAATCAGCATTTAACAGCTTAATTGTGACCATGCAGAGTTACGACAGAAAGTATGCTTTCAATATGCCAGCTCCCCTGTGAACCTATCTGGGAAAAGACGGATTGCTTCTATCGGTGAACACCAACACGGGGGACACATGGCTCCACACATGCTCACGGACTCAGTGGAAATCAATGCACACTCTGTCTTTAATTATCAGACGAATAACTCTGTAACCGCACAGGCATATTAATAATAGAAAAAGTCATCCAAACTCTGGAGCCATTAGTGCCTAGTGCGCTGGGGCTAATGCATCTTTTTAATAGGGTGCGGAAGTGTCATTGCTTATGGAGACAGGCATCCTCTAAGACCCTCGGCCCCTCCTTTCTCAAACGCTCTGATCTAGTGGAACAGGCATTTCCCCTTTTACATTTCGCAGTCTGTTTTGTAGTATTAGTGCACAAGAATTTAGGGGACACTTTTATCTGAAGACACGTGCAATACAATTATAACAGGGACGATTCACCCAGAGAAACTAAAGGTTAAAGGGATAGTCCAAAAATGAACATTCTCTGTCATCAATCAGTTATGTGAAAATCACTGGTGTTTGCAGTTGTCGATGGAATCAGTTATGTGCCATTTTTTTATCTTATCGTCACAAATACAATTGATATTTCAATTTAGATTTTTAAATTTGATTTTTTGTAATTTTATTCTAAGTACATAGACCAATTGTGAGGGGGGAACAATAACAAAAATGACAACCATTTTACATACTCTCTCTCGGTTTGTTTGATTAAAAATAGAATCAGAATCAGAATCAGAATGAGCTTTATTGCCAGGTATGTTCACACATACGAGGAATTTGTTTTCGTGACAGAGCTCCGCAGTGCAACATAACAGCGACAGAACAAAAAACACAATAAGGAATAAAAAATACAAAAAAATACAAATAGGTGGGTAAGGATTGACAATATACAAATTGACAATGTATGGCAGGTATATTAAAAAGAGCATTTATGTATGTACATGTATATTATGTGGAAAAATTGTAACTGTACGCTAAGTATGTGTGTTTGGATAAATAAGTGTATGTGTATATAAATATAAATATAAGTAGTATAGTGTGTTCCATGTATGTACATGTATATTATGTGCAAAAGATTTACGTGTACGCTAAGTATGTGTGTTGGATAAAAAGTGTAGTGTATATAAATATAAATAGTGTAGTGTGTCCCACAGTTATTATCAGCTGTTCATAAGATGGATTGCCTGAGGGAAGAAACTGTTCCTGTGTCTGGTCGTTCTGGTGCTCAGTGCTCTGTAGCGTCGACCAGATGGCAACAGTTCAAAGAGGGAGTGTGCTGGATGTGAGGGGTCCAGAGTGATTTTAACAGCCCTTTTGCTCACTCTGGATAAGTACAGTTCTTGAATAGATGGGAGGGTTGTACCGATAATTCGCTCAGCAGTCCGGACTACCCTCTGTAGTCTTCTGAGGTCCGATTTAGAAGCTGAGCTGAACCAGACAGTTACTGAAGTGCAGAGGATGGATTCGATGATGGTGGAGTAGAACTGTTTCAGCAGATCCTGTGGCAGGTTAAACTTCCTCAGCTGGCGAAGGAAGTACAACCTCTGCTGGGCCTTTTTCACAATGGAGTCAATGTGAATGTCCCACTTCAGGTCCTGAGAGATAGTGGTGCCCAGGAACCTGAATGACTCCACTGCAGTCACAGTGCTGTTCATGATGGTGAGTGGGGGGAGTGCAGGGGGGTTTCTCCTGAAGTCCACGATCATCTCCACTGTTTTGAGCGTGTTAAGCTCCAGGTTGTTGAGACTGCACCAGACAGCCAGCTCTTTAACCTCCTGTCTGTAAGCAGACTCGTCACCGTCCTGAATGAGGCCGATGAGCCTCATTCAGCAAAAAACAGTAATATTGTGAAATATAAACATTTAAACAATTGTTGGTGAAACCATATTTTGGTGAGAACTACTTTCTTTCATTTATTTTGACATAAATAATTTAATTTAATGCATGGCTGATTAAAAGTACTAATTTCTCATTGACCCCAAACTTTTTGTACTGTAGTGCACATTCTATACACAAATCTATATCCTTATACAACAAACATTTAATTTACATTAATTTAAAAAGCATTTAAATGAATTTCAATCTGTGCTACAGTAAAAGACATATAGGCCAACCCAATCAATACATAGCTTTGATGGAGAAGGCCTACTTTTATAAATATCAACCCTTATTTCTCAAATTATTAATATTTCTTCAACAATACACAAATATTTGGTGCTTGCATGTTAGAGGTACTTCTGACCTTGCATAGACCGGAGCTGTCTGACAACAAGAATTTCTCCTTTTGTGTTACTCTAGTAGTTCATTATCCTACACTTTTCAAGGACAACCCAAAAAATGACATTCTGAAGACACAATGTTTGCAGTTCATGAACATTCTAAACCACAGGCATTACCCTTTTAAAAACAGACACTTTCTCTACAAGATGAGGTGATAATGGCAAGCACGGATGCATAAAACCTGCAGTTGAGGTATGAGGTAAGACCTCAGATTAACAGACCTTAATTTGTTTTTTGAAAAAAATTGAAGTGGTGATTTAGCATAGGTATATTCCCCAGTGACACTCACACACTTCACAAAGCAGTTTGAGGGTGGAGCGAGCGCTCTGACACACTCTCACAGTATGAATATACCTCCTCTGGACACATCATCTGAATTTCACACTCACAGAGGAGTCACTTCCATATTCATCTCTTGCATTCATTTGTTCCACATGAGAGCATGCAGTTTCTCCCACTGAGGAGCCACCAAGTTTCTCACTCTCTCTTTGCAGTTCATCATCTTAATAAATACATTTGTGTGTAAACTGTTATCCACAATGAGAAGAGAGGCAGCGGTTACAGCTACCATGCCTGATGATTGATGATCACTTACACCTGCCCAGAAATGCAAAATACTTTATTCTTCACAATCCATCGAGCCATCAGTCCATGCATGTATATATAAACTACCGTTCAAACATTTGGAGTCAGTAAAATGTTGTAATGTTTTTGAAAGAAGTCTCTTCTGCTCACCAAGGCTGCATTTGTTTCATACAATAATTCAGTAATATTGTAATAATTTGCTGGTGCTCAAGAAACATGTATTATTATCAAGGTTCAAAACAGCGTATACTGTACATACAAACATGCATAGAATCTAACCAGAATTCCTAGCAATATATTTTTCCATTATAAATTATGATTGGTGTTGTCTTCTTCGTATATATTTAACCATTTATAGCCCCTTGTGTTCATTATTTACATAAGACACAACACAATTTTCTGCCTTGTAAGTACAAGTATTTCTTTCAGAAAATGCTAATCAAGTTTGCCATGCTTCTTACAGTCCTTGATAAATTATATCCCATTTATTTGCATATTGGTTTGTCTTCTAGAAGATTAAATGCCTCATATTCATATAATTATAATACTAATGAATTAATTCTGAGGTTAAATAGTCTAAATGGCCTCACATGCCACTGAACGTATAATTAGAGTAATGTGGAAATCAAAAACAGCCTGTATACTGTATACATACAAACACAATCAGATCCTGTAATAAAACTGTACCACTAATTAAACTGTTTTCCCATGGAACACCAAATTATACATGTTTAACATATTGTATTTAGCAAGCCCAGTCCTCATTCACTTCCAGTATATTCTTTAAAAATGCTAAATGTTCCACAGAAGAAAGTCACAGACAAACATGAAACGACATGTTTGGGTCATTTAAGCCATTTAAGGATTTAGTTCCAGACCATTAAAAAGCCTATATAGGACACAGATTTAGGGCAACCACAGGGCAACCTATACTTATAAAAAAAAAGAAGAAAAAATTAGATGTTTTTCCTGAACTGATGGCTGGTGAACTTTTATGTTCTTCGATGATCTCTGCATTAAACGAGTGCTTTCATAATTTCAGCCTCAGGGACTTCCAGAGAAATCTACTTCTGAGATAATTGCACTGAAACTCAGTACAGTAAGAGGGTTTGGATAGACCAGTATTTTAGTAAAGATGCCTGTCTGCATTAGTGTAGACCCATGAGGCCAACGGAGAAAAATTACTGCATAGCTAGATGAAAAGTTATTTCCAATTATCTATGATAAAACTTATTAGGCGATGTAACCTTGCAAAATATTACTCTCTATTGATCACAAATTATCAAAACTTTCTCCCTGCCAGCAGACGGGTGTCAGCATCTCGGGGTGTTTGCACGTTGTGGTGAAGTCTGTGTGTTTCGCGTCTGCACTGATTAGCTTGTGGGCGTCTCCGCTAATTGTCATCAGCAACAGCTGTCACTCATTACTCATCCCCTATATATTGGCTTGTCTCACGTCTTGTGTTGGTGAGATCGTTGTTTAATGTCGTGTACCCTGTTTGTCGGCTTTAGTGTTGTCTGCGTTGGATGTCTGTGTTTCCCCAGAACCTCATCCACTCTACGCACTTCCACTCAGCCACGGACACTTACCTTCAGCTCTATTCCACGCAGTTCCTGTGCCATCCTCTCCTGCTGCCCTCTCACCACCATCATCCGGATTCCTCACCTTCTCACGGTCATCATCCGGATTCCTCACCTCCTCACCACCATCTCGGAGTTTCGTCGTCTCACCCTTATTGTTCCCTCGTGTTTGTTTGTTTGTTTATTCTCATTAAAACTGTTAACTCGCGTTTGTTTCCAGCCTGTCCTTCACCCCACCGTCACAGAACGATCTCACCCATATGGAAGCAGCGAGCACCAACACTCTAACAGACTTTATGCACCACAGTGGCCAACGCATGGATCAGCAGCAGGAGAGCATCTCTAACACCGGACGCGCTATCCGAGCGCTGGTGGCACAGGTGTCCAAGCTCACCCAGCGGATCCATCAGCTCAAATCTTCCACTGCGCCCATCGCACCGCCTGCGCCGTCCGTCCCCCGGGGGAACTCCCAGGACCACTTCCGGCCAGAGCCGCGACTTCCGGCGCCTGAAAACTATTCTGGTGAGCCAGCATTTTGCAGAACTTTCTTAACCAAGTGTTCAATACATTTCGCTCTACAGCCCCGCACCTTCGTCACCGAGGAATCTAAGGTGGCATTCAACCCAACATTTTTATCGGGCAAGGCTGCCCTATGGGGGACGGCGGTGTGGGAGAACCAACATCCGTGTTGTGCCTCGTTCCACGCCCTCTCAGAGGAGATGAAGAGGGTATTCGACCGTGCCGCGGCCGGCAGGGAAGCCACTCATCAACTCTCTGAACTCCGTCAATAGTCAGTGACTGACTATTCCATCGAGTTCCGCACCCTGGCGGCCTTGTGCCAGTGGAACGAGGCCGCGCAGTGGGATCGATTCCTTCATGGGTTATCCGACCGTGTTCTGAAGGAAATCTACCTCCTCGAGCTGCCCCCCACACTCAACGGACTCATAGATTTGGCTCTACGAGTAGACGCACGGATTAACCGCCTGGGCCGCCAACCCAGTCCTACATGCACTACCACCTCTCCGGCCAGGGGGCGCTCGAGGCGAGAGAATGCGGTTGGTCCCGTCGACGACCACGAGCCCATGCAGGTGGGTAGAGCTCGGCTGTCCCGGAGGGAGAGGGAACGGCGGAGGTCCCAAGGACTGTGCTTATACTGCGGAGGCTCAGCTCATAACATAGACTCATGCCCGGTTAAAAGAGCCAGCCCGGTAGTAAACTTGAGGCTACTATCGGGTGGGATCTCCGCTAGGAAGTCCTCAACTACATCATTGACCCTCCTTCCGGTGAAACTGCGGTGGAGGAATCAATCTCATGAATGTCATGCCCTTCTGGACTCTGGAGCCAAAGGTAATTTCATTGATTCTTCACTGGCACATCACTTGAACATTCCTGTCCTTCCTGTGTCTCTCCCCATCCATGTCACCGCACTCAACGGCCAGGAACTGCCTCACGTCACTCACCATACTGAACCCATCACACTGCTCACGTCTGGAAACCATCGCGAAACCATATCCTTTTTTCTCATGGACTCCCCTGTTGCTCCCATTGTGTTAGGTCACCCCTGGTTAACCAAACATAATCCACGAGTGGAATTGGGTTCAAACACTGTCACATTGTGGAGTGAAAGTTGTCATGAGTCTTGTCTGGTTTCTGCTTGTCCTGTTGTCCCTGTTTCTGTCTTTCAGAAGGAGAACATGGTGTTGCCAAACGTGCCCGTAGAGTATCTGGACCTGAAGGAGGTGTTCTGTAAGTCCCATGCTGCTTCTCTTCCTCCGCATCGTCCCTACGACTGTGCCATAGATTTAGTGTCAGGTAAGTCTCCGCCTAAGGGCAAGTTATACTCTCTGTCTATTCCTGAGAGGGAGGCCATAGAGAAATACATTTCTAATTCCTTAGCCTCTGGGTTCATCCGTCCTTCCTCTTCTCCAGCGGGGGCGGGATTCTTTTTTGAGGGTAAGAAGGATGGTTCCCTGCGACCTTGCATTGATTACCGAGAGCTGAACAACATCACGATAAAGAACACCTATCCTTTACCACTCATGTCTTCAGCTTTCGAGAGGTTGCAGGGAGCATCCATATTCACAAAACTGGATTTACGTAATGCTTATCATTTGGTCCGCATCAGGAAGGGGGATGAATGGAAAACCGCCTTTAATACCCCTAGAGGGCACTTTGAATACTTGGTGATGCCGTTCAGGCTCTCCAACTCACCCGGGGTTTTCCAAGCGCTCGTTAATGACGTGTTGAGAGATATGGTAGATCAGTTTATATATGTTTACCTGGATGACATACTGATTTTTTCTTCATCTCTCCAGGAACACGTTCAACACGTCAGACGAGTGCTCCAGAGGTTACTTGAGAATGGGCTTTTTGTCAAGGTGGAGAAATGCGTATTCCATGCACAGTCTGTTCCCTTCCTAGGGTATATCATCTCGGAATACGTATGGACCCTGACAAAGTTAAGGCTGTGATAGATTGGCCATCTCCAGATTCTCGTAAGGCCCTACAGCGGTTTCTGGGGTTCGCCAATTTCTATCTGCGTTTCATTCGCAATTTCAGCCAACTAGCCTCACCTCTGACAGCCTTGAACTCCCCCAGTACTCCGTTCAGGTGGCTAACCTCAAGAGCCGCTTCGTTTCGGCTCCCATCCTTGTGGCCCCTGATCCCATACGGCAGTTCGTGGTGGAGGTCGACGCGTCAGAGGTAGGGGTAGGAGCAGTGTTGTCCCAACGTGCTGCTTCGGACAATAAGGTACATCCTTGCGCGTTTTTCTCTCATCGACTATCTCCTGCCGAACGTAATTATGACATTGGCAATAGAGAATTGTTGGCCGTCAAATTAGCATTAGAAGAGTGGCGTCACTGGCTGGAAGGTTCAGGGGTTCCTTTTATTGTTTGGACCGATCATAAGAATTTAGAGTACATTAGAACTGCCAAAAGACTCAATTCCAGGCAGGCTCGGTGGGCACTTTTTTTCGGTCATTTTGAGTTTACTTTATCGTACCGCCCGGGTTCCAAAAATGTCAAACCCGACTCTTTATCATGCCTTTTTGATCCCTCTGCCCGCCCTGTGACTCCCGAGTGTATTTTACCTGAGAAGTTAGTGGTCTCAGCACTCGTATGGGATGTCGAGTCGAAGGTCAAGATGGCCTTACAAGGGGTAACACCTCCATCCGGTTGTCCACCAAACCGTTTATTTGTGCCGGAGGAGTTAAGGTCTGAGGTTGTCCAGTGGGGTCATTGTTCTAATGTAGCTTGTCACCCAGGGATAAGTAGAACTAATGGGTTGGTTAGACAACGATTCTGGTGGCCACATATGGCTCGTGACGTCCGCGATTTTGTTTTGGCTTGCTCAGTTTGCGCCAGTGGTAAGTCATCTAACCGACCCCCTGATGGGCTTCTTCAACCGCTGTCTGTTCCTTCGAGACCCTGGTCCCAGATCGCTCTAGATTTTGTTACCGCCCTCCCGCCCTCTAATTGCATGACGGTCGTTTTGACCGTAGTGGACCGGTTCTCGAAGGCGGCACATTTCATTCCCTTGCCGAAATTACCTACTGCCAAGGAGACAGCGGTCACTGTCCTAGATCACGTCTTTCGGCTTCATGGCCTCCCAGTAGACACAGGATCTCAGTTCATATCCAAATTTTGGAAAGAGTTTTGCAAATTGTTAGGAGCGTCAGTTAGCTTGTCTTCGGGTTATCATCTCCAAAGTAATGGACAATCTGAGCGAGTCAACCAAGATTTAGAGAGAACGTTGTGATGTTTGGTCTCCAAGAATCCTTCGTCCTGGAGTCAACAATTCTCCATGGTGGAGTACGCCCACAATTCATTGCCAGTGTCAGCTACGGGCCTTTCTCCGTTTCAGTGTAGTGTAGGGTACCAGCCACCAGTCTTTCCCAGCCTGGAATCTGAAGTCGCGGTCCCCTCCGCTCACGCGTTTGTCCAGAGGTGCCACCACACCTGGACCAGAGCCCGCGAGACTCTGCTCCGGGTGAGGGAGTGCACTAAGGCCAAGGCCGATCGCCACCGGTCAAAGCCTCCGGTTTACGTTGTGGGTCAAAAGGTGTGGCTTTCTACTAGTAACATTCCTCTGCGTTCCGTTTCTAATAAATTAGCTCCCAAATTTATCGGCCCGTTTACTATCACCAAGATCATTAGTCCGGTGACAGTCCGCCTCAAACTACCTCCTGCGTACAAGAGGATACACCCCGCCTTTCATGTGTCCAAAATTAAACCCGTGTTTTATGCACGTATTAATCCGCCTACTCCGGTTCCCCTGCCGCCGCGTCTCGTAGATGGGGAACCGACTTATTCGGTCAATCGTATTCTGGACTCGAGACGGAGGGGACGAAGATTCCAGTACCTGGTGGACTGGGAAGGTTACGGTCCGGAGGAGAGGAGTTGGGTACCTGCTAGTGACATATTGGATCACTCCCTTATGGATGACTACAATCAGCAGGTGAGCCCTTCTGGGAACTCCAAGAGGAGTTCTTAGAGGGGGGGTACTGTCACGGTTGGTAAACCGTGATCTCGGGGTGTTTGCACTTTTTGGTGAAGTCTGTGTGTTTCGCGTCTGCACTGATTAGCTTGTGGGCGTCTCCACTAATTGTCATCAGCAACAGCTGTCACTCATTACTCATCCCCTATATATTGGCTTGTCTCACGTCTTGTGTTTGTGAGATTGTTGTTTAATGTCGTGTACCCTGTTTGTCGGCTTTAGTGTTGTCTGCGTTGGATGTCTGTGTTTCCCCAGAACCTCATCCACTCTACGCACTTCCACTCAGCCACGAACACTTACCTTCGGCTCTATTCCCCGCAGTTCCTGTGCCATCCTCTCCTGCTGCCCTCTCACCACCATCATCCGGATTCCTCACCTTCTCACGGTCATCATCCGGATTCCTCACCTCCTCACCACCATCTCGGAGTTTCGTCGTCTCACCCTCATTGTTTCCTCGTGTTTGTTTGTTTGTTTATTCTCATTAAAACTGTTAACTCACATTTGTTTCTAGCCTTTCCTTCACCCCATCGTCACAACGGGAGCAAAAAAAAAAAGGCCATTA
This sequence comes from Carassius carassius, assembly GCF_963082965.1. Lineage (NCBI taxonomy): Eukaryota > Metazoa > Chordata > Actinopteri > Cypriniformes > Cyprinidae > Carassius > Carassius carassius. The sequence goes on from NC_081773.1 coordinate 8,035,479, forward strand.
GGAAACTTTACTTCCAGCTCTTAACATACATTATGACTCCTTTAATATTTCATGAAGAACCCTGGGGTTAACCCTTCAATGCACGAATGTTTCACAAATCATTATTATATATTTGGGTCTTTAGCAACTCCGGTCTTTATATCTAAAATTGATACAGTAGATCTTTAACTGCTTCAATAGCATAAAACTCTCCTGATATTTTAATAACTTCAAAAGAAAGACTTCTATTTGCTTTATGCCTTTATGAAACATCAGATCATGATTTTGTATCAAACAGTGGAATAAAGGTACATTTCACATATTGAGTCTATATCTAATTATCTAATCTAATTATTTAATTATTGTTGTGCAGGAAAAATATATTTCCACTATTACCTACCTCTGGTACACTTTTTACAAAAAAATAATTAGTCATTCATATTGTAGTCACAGTGTTTAACCTAAGGACCAGTTTCTACTCTCATTCATATAAAAACAACTACAACAACAACAAAGTAATTAATAAAATAAAGCACAAAATGAGACACCAGCAAAAATATTTGCATTCCCAGCTTCTTTTCATCCAGCAATGACAATATGCTGTATAAAACAGAAAGACTGGAGCGCAGATCTGCACAGTCACTAATCCCAAATGATTCCATTCGATTTCATTATGCAAATGCACTGAAGTCTGGGCATGCGTGCCATTGTTTTAGTTTATAAGAAGAAAGCAGAACCTTAAGACAAATTGACAGCCAAACAGACACTGTTCCACAGGACTTCACTGTCTGCTAGTTCTTATCGACCTAGTATTGACACGTCCATAACTGTTGGCAATGACAGATATGAATATTGATGATGTGTGCTTAATGAAACTGTAATGACACATGCATGTCTACAAATGACGCAATGCTTGCGTCAATGCAAATGTCGCTGAGTTTCAGATGAGGAAATAATCACAGGTGCTGCCTTTCACAGAGTGTCCCGTCCACCTGAGACCTCTCATTTTTGTCTGATACACTTCAGGCAATGCTTATTTTTATTATATAGGCAATTTTAAAATGTGTCTAAATATATAGAATATACACTTAAAAAACTAAATCAAATGCTTCAAGTGAATTCATACATCACATTATAATATAATGCATGAAAAATCAATATTTATATTGAGATTCGCCGAAGATAATATGAACAGTATTAGTAAATTATTCGTGTTTTTTTTACTTGAGTTAACATGAGTGTTATGACAAAGTTGAGGTAGGGGAAATGAGCATGACCCATTAAATTTCAGCTGATAAATGAAAATTGAAAACAAAAATGGTACTAGAATAACATTCTGGTCATTAGTAAAAGGATCTTTAGGAAGTTTTTGACTCTAAAAACAAAGTATTTTAAATAAGACCATAACAATACAGTTGTTCAAAAAGAAAGAGTCTAGACGTCTCATTAACACTTAGCTAATTAATAGTTTCTTATCTTAGAACAACTAAAAGTAAAACCCACAGTCCAAATGAATTAACCATCATATGATCCAATTCCCCATCCTCTTTCTTTTGTCCAGTAACTACAGAGAGCAGGATGAAAGTAAACACAGCTGAAAATCAAACTCAAGCATTTGAAGAGGAAAGTGCTTTGGTTGCTCAAAAAGGCAGCCGGAGGAAAAAAAGGATTACTACAGAGTGGTGGGCTGTTACACATCAAGCAATATAGCCATTTTCCCTCACCCAAATACAAAACATATCTTACAATAGAGGGAGATGGACAGTTAACCAGATTATGATGCATAGTTACCCATCATATGACAAAATCAATGCAGTGCATAGAAAGACATAGCTGACTGGGATCAATAGCTGTCCTCTCTCTCAATTAATCCATCTGTCATTCCACATCATTAGCAGAGATCATTTAATACAAGCACAGGAACAGATTTTTTCACACTCAGTGTTAAGCTAATAATATTTTAGCGGTGAAAGAGAAAAAAGAGAACAAAATACCACTGTACTGCCCTGACAAATTTCTATGAAATGTGGATGGTTTAAATATCAAAATCATATAAAGTGATTAAACTAGTCTTAATCAACTAACCTTTCTACATAAACCATGAAAACCCGCAAACAGCTTATCAGCGCTTTGATCTGAGTCTGAACTGTTTTCTAAGTTCAGTGTACTGCAGAAGTAACTGAAGCGCTGAATAAGTTGGCAAAACCATCATCATATGATCATATATTTGAGTGACGTGGAGATCTGTGGAAACTGTGAACTGTTTCAGATGGTTCAGATTTGATGAACTGGTTCACTAAAATACTTTTTCAAAAGAATGATTCAATGTGAACCGGACATCACTCCATACCTTTGCCTGCCACTATGACACATTCTAATATTGTAAATATTTTTTTGCGCATACTGAATGTTTTGCTTCATACGACCACAATATATCGTGAGGGGCTGTGATTTTTTATTTTTACTGTCAAGTGCCAGTACATGCTGAGTTGTTGTTTATGAAACACCAAGCACCATTGTTTCAGATAAAAATGTTCTTTACTGTTCTACTAAAGAAATAAAGTCACTTACATCTTGGATGGCCAAAGGGTGAGTAAATTAAAGGGATAGTTCACCCAAAAATGAAAATTTTATGTTTATCTGCTTACCCCCAGGGCATCCAAGATGTAGGTGACTTTGTTTCTTCAGTAGAACACAAATGGGGATTTTTCATTCAAACCGTTGCAATCTATCAGTCTTATAATGTAAGCTGATGTGAATCACGGCTTTGAGAATCATAAAACATACACAAACAAAACCAAATTAAACCCTGCAGCTTGTGATGATAAACTGATGTGTAAAGACACAAAATTATCAGTCTGTGCAAGAAACTGAACAGTATTTATATCATTTATTACTTCTGCAATGTCTGAACAGTCCTGAGCGCTTTCGAGTCTTCTTCTTCAGCATGCGCGTGAGGCATCTTCTTCTTCTTGCTTTACGGCAGATCGCAGACTTACAAGTGCATTACTGCCACCTTTAAAATGGACCTATGACTCTCCTAATTGAGACTGTAGATAGAGTGTCAATGGTCCATTTGAGATAGGTGGCGGTAATGCACTTATAAATCTGCGATCAGCCGTAAAGCATGAAGAAGAAGACACAAATGCGCTCAGGACAGTTTAGACATTATGGTGAAAATCTGAGGTAAAAAAAAAAAAACTATATAAATACTGTTCAGTTTCTTGCACAGACCAATCGTTTTGTGTCTTTAAGTATCATCACTAGCTGCAGGGTTTAATTTGGTTTTGTTTATGTATGTTTTATGACTCTTTAAACCATGAGTCCCATTCATTTACATTATTAGACTGACAGACTGCAACAGTTTGAGTTAAAAATCTCTGTTTGTGTTCTACTGAAGAAACAAAGTCACCTTCATATTGGATGCCCTGGGGGTAAGCAGATAAACATCACATTTTCATTTCTGGGTGAACTATCCCCTTAACCATAAATTTTCATTTTTGGACAAACTACCCCCTCATAAATGTTATATTTACATGTAAAATGAGTAACAGCATGTTGCTACACTGATATAGGCTGTGGGTTTGTTGTTGAGTCTAATATACTGTGAAATTAACTGCTCCATCCTTCAATAAACTTACTTTATGTAGAGAAAACCTGCACAAAACACTCCATGCAGAAACAAAACAAAAACATTTATGTAATGATACAATTGAAATGATCAGGGACTTTGTTTTCGGGTATTCACTGAGAGTTGTAAGGTGCTACACAGAGTACTTAAGTGTGAGCAATATTTATGCAATGTTCTTTACCAGTGCACCATCTGATTGTCAATATAAATATTTATAGTTAACTTCCTTTTATATATGTATGGCAGCCTAGACATGTCAACCTCCCATCCCCATTGACAATTCTCTGCTGTGTTTTATCTACTGGAAACAGCACCCTGTTCATGTAGCCCGCCTCTGTGAACTCTAGCTCCCCTCTTAATACACCAAATTAAAGCTCTTCAACCATTCATTTCTTAGTAATGCAGGCACTGAGAGCCCAGGTCTCTCAGGGTTGGGATCGATGTGGAATGACTAAACGGGCATGTGCACAGGGGAGATGGCAAAAGAAAGACATCAAGAGAGGGGTTATTAGTCCACGTTATCACACAACACACAAATGGTTGGGCGTTGCACAGGGGGCAAACAGCCCGGTTAGATACTGTTTTATTTTCTCCCTCTCAATCTCCCTCACTCCTCACTGGCTTTCTTCACACCGTCATGGTTGTAAATCAGCATGTGGAGTAAAACAGAAAGCTGGAGTGCACCCAGAGGATCTATGGGCTGCACAGGGGAGAGTTTCATTAGCACTATTAGTTCTTCCATAAACATTATGTCTTTCAAGGCTGCCAATGCCTTTAAATACATGTTGGCTCAGAAGCACAATGTGTTGGACTTAACTTTAATTGAAGTGAATGCCCTGCCATGCCCTTTTGCTTTATAAAAACAGCAGCTTAATGCTTGTCTAACATAAGTGGGGCAATTACATTTTTTCAGACTACTGCAATTTGTTGCTGTAAGAGAATATATGTGTGCTTTATTGAATTTTATTCAATCACACAGAGATAGTTGCAACACTTGAAAAAATTAAAGACAACCAGATGTGAAAACCACATTGTTTACATGTCTGACATTTTTAACATGCTTTAAAGACATGCACAAATTCATCACAATTGCATTTCCCTTTAAAACTGCAGTGTACCAAATACAGTCATGGTTCAAGACAGTCACAAATGCATAACCAATTCAGTCAATTTGCTATCACATAAAGTGTTTTACATATGATGTTGATTTTAAAAGGAAGCAATCTAAGATGATGAACAGAAGCAGGAGAACAGGTTTGTGTAACATTAACGACACATTATTAGCTGTAACGTGTTACGTTGATAACATAGTCAAGCCAAAGGCAAATTATATCAATTACCATATATGATGTTGTAGAGAGCGATACATAAAATGCATCACCCTTCAGACAAATCAAAAATATATATCATTCATCATCCATAGTCACTACCATTGTTTAGTGTTATTTTCTTCAGTTACCAAATACGTGTTATAATAAAAACAGGTAGACCGAGATGGTGTGCTGAGTGGAGGTGGATTCTAATTTACATAATCATTGCATATTCCCGAAAAAAATATATAAATATGTCATTATATTTCTCAAAGGTAAGTTTTAAGTGATAAAGTTACCACAAATATCAATGTTTTAATACAAACTGCTACTAGAATTTGGTATCTACATTAATATTAATTAAAAAGATTCAGTGTTTTAGTCCAGTCATTCAGTATTATTTAAAAAAAATGAACAATTCATTCTGCAATTGCACTTGACTTCACAACCAGAAGCATTTAAATCAAAACAATGAAATATTATGTTGTAATAGTCAGAGCTGTCTACTACAGTAGCACGTTTACATCGAAAAACTGCAAAAAAGAAAACAGTCACATTCTGTGTGAATCTCACCTAAGACATCTGATTTTGAATAATCTAAAGAATGATGACACTGAGAATGTATAAAATATTTCAATTTTTCAATGTGTTCTTAATTATTAAAACATAAAAAAGAACATACTGAAACACAGTTACATGCTAGAAAAGGCCAGATCTTTTCCATAATCCTTTAAATCTTATTTTTGAGTTTCATATTTCTGCAAACCAGGGCTCTGTATGGAATTACATTTGCTTCAATAAAAAAGAACGAAACTTTATAAAACTGAAAGTAACTTCAAAAAAAATATCAAAATCAAAAATATGCCATTACAAAAGAAGAAAAAGTGAAACACAATGAAAATGAAAAAAAATGAACACAGTTGCACAAATTTAACAGACTCTTCAAATATGCTTCATTCTTTGTTAATGTTTTTCAAAGATTCATTTTCGCTAATTGTGGTTTCTGAATTCATTGCCACAGATTTCGCTTTCGCTTCGCAGTTTTTCGTTTGGTGTTTTGACACAAACTTCTCGTGGGGGCGGGCTTAACATTGATCTACTCTGATTGGATAGTGAGCTTTTGATGGACAGGTGCTCTCTGACCGGGAAGTACAGACGTCACTCAGTGGCGCACATATTGGAAAGCTCTCGCGGTGATTTGTATTACTAAATATGTAAATAATATTTGACATTCGATCGTCTCAGTCTGTAAAGATGAGCTCTTGTCCTTCAAAGCAGCTTGAAGTAAGCTTGTGTTACTGAATGACAATAATTACCCGCAACAAACTGTTGCACACTGTAACATGAAAAACTTGTATCAATGTTATTGGTTACTTCAGTAACACAAGCTTACTTCAAGCTGCCTTGAAGGACAAGCGGAGGAGGAAGACCGCTCCGTGTCTCCTGAAAGCTCATCTTTACAGACTGAGACGATCGAAGGACAAATATTATTTACATATTTGGTAATACAAGGCACGGCGTGTTGCATGCAAATCACAGTGAGAGCTTTTTTTTTTTTTTTTTTTTTATTGATGCAGAGAACAAACACATACAAAAGTATAAACATACATCACATAATATCAACGACAAAAAACAATAAAGAATAAAATAGAACTAAAGAAAGAGGGCCAAAATCTAAACAAAATTACACAAGATCAAAGGCAGAGCAAATTCTAACATTCCTTATAGCTTTCTTATTTGTAGATACTGAGATTACATTCAAGTAGTTTTCCATTTCTTTTAGAAAAACAGAGAAGACAGGTTTACAGTTGGAGAATTTGCATTTGTGAATGTGAAATTTGTTTAGGAAAAAAATTATAAAATTAATAACAAAACTGATATTTTCGTTTGTGGGGTCAGAGTCATAATACCCAAATATAATGTTTTTCACATGTACTGAGAAGCCTGGCAAAATCTTACGCTTGACAAACACACCAATATCATCCCAAAGTTTCTGAGTGTATTGACATGACCAAAATAAGTGTACAGTTTCTTCAGAATTCGAACAAAAAGAGCGTGTAAGATCAATGTCAGATTTAAATCTTTGTATAAACTTCTTTACTGGGTAGAACCTGTGTATGAGCTTAAAATGATTTTTTTTCATTTTGTCTGTGAAAAATAATTTTTGCGGTAGAGACCAGATTTAATCACCGTGAGAACTTTCCAATATGCGCGCCACTGAGTGACAAAAGCTCACTATCCAATCAGAGTAGATCACTGTTAAGCCCGCCCCCACGAGAGTTTTGTGTCAAAACACCAAACAAAAAACTGCGAAGCAAAAGCGAAATCTGTGGCAATGCATTCAGAATTCATGATTAGCGAAAATGAATCTTTGAAAAACATTAACAAAGAATGAAGCATATTTGAAGAGCCTGTTAAATTTCATTTTTTTTCATTTTCATTGTGTTTTTCTTCTTTTGTAATGGCATATGTTTGATAGTTTCTGAAAAAGTTACGTTCAGTTTTATAAAGTTACATTCATTTTTATTGAACCAAATGTAATTCCATAGCTCTGTAGCATTTCGGTCACATTTGTAATAGATTAAGTTATCTTTTATTAACAAAATATATGAAACACCATGGTAAATGAATCAGATTTATGCATTTATACAATTCATATGTTTTTTATAGAATCTTTTGTTTTGTTTTAGTTTTAAACTAGTGAGAATCTGAAATAATTTAAATGTTTATTTTGTAAAAGTCACAAGTGCTCTCATTTGCAGACAAAAATAATTACATTTAATTGTTCCTCAACAATATTTTTAAATGACTAATATGCATACTGTGTACATTAATTAGTCAGTAGTAACACATTATAGTTGTTTAGTATTTGGTTTCCTCTAAACTCTAAAATAGATTCTCCTCTCTCTCAGAATGTAGCTTTTATTGAGGATAGTAGAACCACAGCATTCATGTTTCCCCTCCACTGCTTTCTGAGAAAAGCAGTGAGCTGCGGACCGCCCGCAGTCCACCTGCTTCATCCCCGGGTCAGAGCAGAGGAGCACAGGGTGCATCTCACTGTCAATAGCATTTAATCGATTTCAGAGCACAGCTCCAACAATAGTTCAGAGAAGCTGGGAGTATCATCTCAGAAACACACCACAGACTCATGGAATGCTGTCTTTCTCCGAAAAAAGATGTTTTGTGAGATGTCTACATTAAAGAATGGATGGTCTTGATGTTATTACACAAAAGCCTCTAAGTGCCATTTAAAATTTTATTCTAAAATGAGCATTTTTATTAAGCTTTTTTTAAATCATGTGTAGGTTTGATAATTTCACTTTCATGGCAATGAATAGGTTCTTTTCAATGATATCAACATAAATTAACTGAACATACACATAGGAGCCTAAGAAAAAGACTAATTTTAGAAGAACATTTCAGATTTCACTTAGGGGCTTTTGCATCTTTACTCTTCAAATGTTGCCTTTGAAACTAACATTAAATAAAATTTTATTTCAGCATTATTTCAAGATGTTATTATTATTATTATTAATAGTTTAGCTTTAGTTAATAATAACCACACTTCTTGCAACTTTACTGCCCTTAAAACAACTCCATTAATATTTACATAATTTTTGAGGCGGATGTATTTGAAACATATCTTTTTCTATTTATCTAAAATAAACATTTTAAATAAAAAAGTAGGACATAGGTCAAGTTTGGGTAAGCAATTTTTTTTATTTTTGAGTCAAGTATTCCTATAAGCTTCAACAGTAAGACTGTAAACATGAGCTGTTTTTATACAATGAAGGATAGATCAAAACCGTCTTAGATAATTAAGGCCACAGATGCAGTACACAAATACTGGATTAAAAAAGCAACCCAGAATTCTGCATTGGACCTTTACTTCAGACATCACTATTCTGTGATCAAACATTTAAAACTGTGATGCTTATTTTCTGTCTAGCAAGAAAAAACGTTTGATTAGCGTCTTAACAAGCTTGACCCATATTAAATGCGCAACAGTAAAGTAAATCTAAAAATATGATAAAATAAAAGAGGTAGTCCCTTTTTAAAATATTCCCAAGACTTTTATGTCTCTAACAAGTCCATTGATGCCCACTGATCAAACAGAAACATGAAATGCTGTGAAATCTCCACATAAAGTGATCCATTAGCCAGAGAGATGCCCAGAGATGAAAGGCATCCTTGTATCCTTCCCTGCTGACGCAGTGCTCCGTGTATATAACCTTTTGCTCCGAATAGTGCCCATACATATTCAGTTAGAGAGAGACAGGGAGAGTTCATAGGAGTGTTTTCTGAGTTTGTGAGCAACAGTGCGAGATAATTAATGCACGTCATGGCTGTCTGAATATTTTCCAGGAAAAAAGCATGGTTATAAAACTCACATTCATATTCACACACAGCACTTTAGAGTATGTCCTATACAGTTACATTTGACACTGTTTGCCTTCATACAGTAAATACAGCTAAGAATCTGCTCACAATGAAGTTACTGTTCTATGTGCTTGTCAAAAAGACAAAATGCTTTGTGAAGGTATGGAAATTCAGAATAAACTGCAGTTAACTTTGTGTATTTTCACACAATTCTTGCGTTGTACAATGCAAATCAAGTTAGGCAACAAACATACAAATTCCCCATTTTACTGGTCAGTTTTGAGCATTAGGTTTTGCAGGATGTGGAAGACTAACATAATCTCACATGCTTCACTGTCACAGTGTCTAGTTGGTGTGCCCATGTATAGCCACTATAGAGAACGCTTCTTAGTTTTGTTTGTTTCTCTGGATCTCAGTTCCCATCACCCTTTGCTTTGACTATCAAGTCTCATTACATTCAGCTGTGTCTCAGTTAACTTGTTGACTCATCCAAGTCATGTCAACTCAAGCCCAGTTTTCTTCGTCTTAGGTTGCTGGTTTATTGTTTACTGTTACTTGTTTTCTGTTGCTCTGTTTTTGCCCTGATGTGGATTCCTCAATAAATGTTGCATTTGTATGTTTTTGTTTTGGAGCATTTCATGACAGAAGGCTGGGCTTATCGGATTGTGTCCACTCCAGTCCCAGAATCTCCACCAGAACCCACTTCAGTCTACAAATCTGCCCCAAGTCCGGTGGTCCAGGAGGACCCGACTTCAGTGATGTCAAGTCAGGCGGTCCTGGAGGACCTGACTCCGGTAGTCACAAGTCCAATGGTCCTGCAGGACCTGACTCTGGTGGTACCAAGTCCGGTGGTTCTAGAGGACGTGATTCGGGTGGTTCTCAGTCTGGTGGTCCTGGAGGTCACGACTCTAGTTGTCTCGAGTTTGGTGATCCTGGAGGACCTGACTCTGGTGGTCCCGACTCCGGTGGTCTCTAGCTTGGATTACTTTGTTTTTGGACTCTTCAATAAATGCTGCATTTGAACCTTCTTGTTTTAGAGCATTCCATGACACTGTACTGTGCAGCATCACACCACCAGACACCTTTTACACTTATTAAATGCAGGGAGTGTGCTATCACACATCAGAACTTATGAACAATAGAAAACGTTATAAATAAAATAAAATAATAATTATAGTAAAGCTTGGTACTATTAAGTCCAAGTCCATAGGTTCCAAATTCCCAGAGAAAAACATAAACTGATAAATATTTAATAACTTGAATAAACTGAAATTTTCTTTAGAGAGATGTGCAAAAAGATATGCAAAATACATTTATTGGGTTTTATTTATAAGGTACATTAATGATCACATCTTTTGGGTCAGTAAGGTTTTTTGATGTTTCTGTATTTATTTGATCAAAAACACAGTAAAAACATTAATACTGTGAAATATTCTTACAATTTTATATACATTTTGAAAGGTTATTTATACGCTGCTGGAAGGAACACGGAGCCGAAGGATAAACGAAACAAGGCTTTATTAAATCCAACATAGGCATAATCCAAACATGGATCTCAGAGGAAGACACAGGTAAGTAGCAAGTAACTGGTAACTGGTAGCAAGTGGCAAGTAGACCCGACAAAACAGAACTGAAAGGACAAGGCTTTTGTACAAGGGTGGATGGAATCACTAAATAGACACACCTGGGAACTAATCAAACCACACACGGAAGACAGAAACTGGGTCACAGGGGCAAAAACACACAAAATGAGTCCAGGTATGTGACAGTACTCCCCCCTCCCGGTAGGTGCGTCCTCGCACCGTAGAAACAACAAAGGGAGGCGTGGGTGGGAACTTGGGAGGAGGTTCCGGTGGAGGACAGCCTCCCAGGAATGGGCCAGCAGACAGGGACCACGGAAGGAGGAGCCAGGGAGGAGACGACGGAGGGAGGAGCCAGGGAGGAGACAGGAGGGATCTGGAGCAGGAGGCACCCAGCAGGGCCCAGGCCACAGCCATAACGGCCCAAGGTGGGGCCGACGGTGGAAGGAGCCATGGAGGAGGAATGGTCGCCGACTCCAGGGACTCGACCCACGGCAACGGAGCAAGTGGAGGAGGAGCCCGAGGCGGAGACGGAGAGCCGAAGAGCCAGGGTGACGGGGAGGAGCCGGAGGTCCTAGGCGGAACTGATGGCTCTGGTGACTGACGCGGCGATGTGGATCTGGAAGGCCGCAGTGAGGCCAGAGTGACAGAGGACTGAGGTGTAGCCGAAGGGATGAAGGAGCCTGACGGAGCCGGAGGGACGGAGGGATGAGGCGAAGCCGGAGGAGTGGAGTCCCGAGGCATAGGATGGACGACGCCAGACCAAGGCGGAGCCGGAGGGACGAGGGAGCCAGGCAGAGCATGTGGGCTGCCGGGCCATGGTGGAGAGGAAGGAGCTAGGAGCCATGGTGGAGCCGACGGGTCAACAGGCCGAGGCGGAGTCCAGGCCTCAGAGGCTGGAGACGGAGGTGAGGGAGACGCCGACCAAGGCGGCGCTGGAGGATGGCGGTCCCGCTGAGCTCGCACCACAATGATGGTAGGCTGAGGGCGAGCAGAGGGGCAGCCAGACGACAGCAGAGGAGGAGGCATGAGTGGGTGGGAGGGTGGGAATTTCGGAGGAGCAGGCACTGGAGTGAGCTCTGGGGCTGGAGCCCTTCCTGGGCTTAACTGGGGTTCAGGAGCCCGTCCTGGGTTTAACTGGGGCTGGAGCCCTTCCTGGGCTTAACTGGGGTTCAGGAGCCCGTCCTGGGTTTAACTGGGGATCAGGAGCCCGCCCTGGGCTTAACGGAGGATCAGGAGCCCATCCTGGGCTTAACGGAGGATCAGGAGCCCGTCCTGGGCTTAACGGGGGATCAGGAACCCGTCCTGGGCTTAACGGGGGATCAGGAGCCCGTCCTGGGCTTAACGGGGGATCAGGAGCCTGTCCTGGGCTCAACGGGGGATCAGGAGCCCGTCCTGGGCTCAACGGAGGATCAGGAGCCCGTCCTGGGCTCAACGGAGGACCAGGAGCCCGTCCTGGGCTCAACGGGGGATCAGGAGCCCGTCCTGGGCTCAACGGAGGATCAGGAGCCCGTCCTGGGCTTAACGGGGGTTCAGGAGCCCGTCCTGGGCTCAACGGGGGATCAGGAGCCCGTCCTGGGCTCAACGGGGGATCAGGAGCCCGTCCTGGGCTCAACGGGGGATCAGGAGCCCGTCCTGGGCTTAACGGGGGATCAGGAGCCAGTCCTGGGCTCAACGGAGGATCAGGAGCCCGTCCTGGACTTAACGGAGGATCAGGAGCCCGTCCTGGGCTTAACGGAGGATCAGGAGCCCGTCCTGGGCTTAACGGAGAAACTGGCATAGGTGAATTGAAAACCCCTTCATTTTGACCCATTTGGCGCCCCACATTTTGCTCCCTCGTGGTGGGCAGTGTCGCCGGCTCTCGCACCTGGTCTGACGGGTTGGTCTCTGGCTCTCCGTCATCGGTGGGCTCGGGCTTATGCCCCATACCATGGGGAGATTGTAGGCTGGGCTCTGGGTCCAGAGTGGACCTGGCGAGATCCTCCATTGGGCAGACCGTGAGAGGTGACCCATTTCTCACCAGATTCCACTCTACGAACGCGGCAAAGTCCTCCCGAGGACCATCTTCGTTCGACAACGCTCTGCACTTGGAGTTCAGGCTGGCGTGATAGAAGCAGCAGAGCGCGTCGTCCGGGTAACGGGTGGCATTAGCTAACAGTAAAAACCGTCTCGTATGGTCCTCGAGAGAACGTCCTTCCTGCCTCAGCATGAGGAGGAGGAATTCGGGCCTATAGAGGGGATCCATGACACACTACGGAAAGAAAAGACTGTGGTAAAACCGGAAAACAAAACGGAGGGGAAAACACGCAGTTTTATACTTTTGGTCGGGTCTTCTGTCACGGCTTACGCTGCTGGAAGGAACACGGAGCCGAAGGATAAACGAAACAAGGCTTTATTAAATCCAACATAGGCATAATCCAAACATGGATCTCAGAGGAAGACACAGGTAAGTAGCAAGTAACTGGTAACTGGTAGCAAGTGGCAAGTAGACCCGACAAAACAGAACTGAAAGGACAAGGCTTTTGTACAAGGGATAATGGGGAAACACAGGTGGATGGAATCACTAAATTAACCAGGAAATAGAACACATGGAGAAATGAATAGACACACCTGGGAACTAATCAAACCACACTAGGAAAACAGAAACTGGGTCACAGGGGCAAAAACACACAAAATGAGTCCAGGTATGTGACAAAAGTGAATACAATAATCATTTATTTATCATTAATGCACACAATGAATGTTTTTTTTCCCTGGTGAAATGTATTTTATTGTTGATGAACTATATCAGTAAACACACCAACTTGAAACAACATTCCTGAGCATAACTGTACACAGAAAGTGGCTTATACAAGTAAACACACATGAAACAATTCAGAAAAAACTATCACGTATTCCACCAAATTATAACTAAGATGTGTAGATGTAATGCATAGTAATAATTTGGTGGAATACTTGAATTTTTTTTTTTTTTTATGTTTTAATATGAGTTAACTTGGATAAGCCGCTTTTTGTGTGTGTGTGTAAAGTTATACTCAGTAATGTTCCAATGTTCTATAAAAGAAAATAATAATATTTTTGTTTCATATAGTGCAACAACAATAAAATACATTTCCCCCAGAAAAATTCCAACTTTTTCTGTATGTGCAATAATGATCAATACGTAAATGATTTGTGTGTCTACTCGGTTATTTTCACAGGTTACTAATGTTTTTAACTCATTAATAAATGGTTCACAGGTTTCACTTTGCATTAAGGTTCACTTTCACAGGTGACTAGCGTTTATAAATAATTAATAAATGTTCACAGGTGTTCACTTTACATTAAGGTTGCTTTTCACAGGTGAATAATGTTTATAACTCATTAATAAATCATTGAAAGCTGCTCACTTTAAGGTTCACTTTCACAGGTTATTAATGTTTTTAAGGCATTAATAAATGGTTCACAGGGTTCATTTTACATTAATGTTCATTTTCCAGTTTATGAATGTTTATAACTCATTAATAAATGGTTCAAAGCTGTTCACTTTACATTAAGGTTCATTAGTTATGAGATATAAATAAGAAATTAATATAAGTAACACCTTTCAGACCCATTATAAATGTATATTTTTGCTGCATCATGAAATAAATCAGGAATCTATTTTTGAGTGGAATAAGTATTAATAAATATATTTATTAAGCATTTATTACATGTGAGTTAAAAATGGCTATTTGGCAGGTATTGCATTAAAATCACCTTTTTATTCATGCATTTATAACTGCTTATTAATGATTCATAATGCATTTGTAAATGAGTTATTAGTCATTTATGAACACCTTTATAAACACTTTATAAAGGGAAGCTTAACCCTCTGGAGTCGATTCACGCGTATACGCGTTATGAGGCATTTTCTCCTGACAACCCCATAAAGAACTTAAGTTACACTTTCAGTTTTGATCATACAGATTAGAGCAATACATCAATCGAATCTCTAAAGGGTCTACTTTTTTTGTATACAGACATAATAACAACACAACTTTGTGCATTTAAAAAATAAAGATAACAAACAAAGTGTGCTGTCTGCAGCCTTTGTCTGCTGTGATCTTCATTTACAAATGGATCAATAAAATGAACTGTAACTCAGTGAATACTCAACGAAGAGACATGACTGATACATATATGGAAAGCTTGACATGTCTACTTTTAAACTAAACAAGTGCTTCCAAAAACAAATATTCTGTGATAAAGTAATCCATGTGAAAACAACGTGATGTCCGTTTTTCATGTCTCCCTTCATTATATCTAATTCGACCACCACTCTCTAATACGCCCATACAACAAAAGACAAAGCAGCGGGACTGTTCTTCAAGTTTTTTTATTTTACTGTATGCTTCGTGATGAGAGGAATGAGACATAATTCACCCTCAGGATTTGCGTTTTGGATTTCCTCAGAAAAAAAGAATGAAGCACTTTATTCAGCAGAGATCATAAACATGAGTAAGTCTCTTTTTATTTATTTATATACTTGTATTAGGTTTCACATAATGTGTAAACAGTTTACTAGTTAGACTTTTTTCAAACTATAATTCCTGACTAAATGTATAATCAAGTGAAACATTATGAAGTTTTAATAACAATATACAGTATACCATACAAAAGCTTGATGTAAATAAATGTAACAAATAAATGTAACTGTAACAAATGTAACAAACAATGCTGTTCTTTCAATTTATCAAAAAAAAACAACAACTGAAAAACATTCTCAGCTCTTTTCAGTGTGTGACGAGCAATGATGCTAAAAATTCAGCTTTGAAAGTCAGCTTTGATTGTTCCTAATAAACTGTTTAACTGCACTCACAAGTGAATATTACATTATTTTGTGGGATAATTAAATATATTCTAAATAAACCACAAACATAAAAATATATACATTTATTTTGTCCTTACATTCTTTCTTGTAACTTATGCGGGCCTTTGTCTTCTCAGGTGTAAATCACAATGATATTCATGATAGTTGACGCCTACTCGCATATGACTTTTACAAACAAAAAGTGTATTAGAAAATTTAAATCAATATTTTCACTCTGTGAGTGAGTAAACAAAATGATTTTCATATAATTTAGAAAGAAAAATTCTAGGCTACAAGCTCCGGTTCTTAAAAGTCCAGGGAACCAATGTTCTGTATGTGTTTTATTGCCTTATTCAAGTGATTTAACTTTTTTAGTTTTTCACTAACCACGCATATTTATTTATTTTTTCTCAAAAACACAATAATGTACATACATGCTGCTCACATATTATTATAGCCCAGTTTGTGCTGATTACAGTGATATTAGACTTTAGCCATTTAGATGTTTATAAGCAACTGAAAAAAGCACAAATGTCAGGGCATGACAAAACTTCTCCAGGCCCCAAAAATACCCTTAGACCTCAGAGGGTTAATGTAAAGTGTTACCAAAATATTTTACTGCAATTCAAAACAAGCATGTGACAAATGAAACAATGAGCACTGAAAACATGCAGCAAGAAGTGTTGAGAAGAAAGTAGTAACCTTCCCTTCAGACAGAGACTAACCACTGCAGCCTCTGCTCAGTGTTAATTAAGCTATTATTATCTGCCACTGACAGAGAGCTAAAGTAGCTTGTTTTCATTAAGATTCATGCCAAGATTTACATCTTTGTCAGTAATCAGGCAGCTGATCTCACTTCATCTATCTTTGGGGCAGCGTTTCCCCAATCAAGACGATTAAAGCTCTTTTCTATTAGACACTGGTGATAATCTCAGCATATACTCTCCATTCACATATGCCACATATTAACTAGTTGTCCACAAATTTGTTGAAATATATTAATTTAAGTCATTTTATGTAGACCCCTTTGAAGATTGCTGAGGCACCCTAGTTCAGTATTTCCTAATCTTGTTCCTGAAAGCACAGCAACAACACATATTTCTCCCTTATCTGACCCATTAATTTTGGGTCTTGGAGTCTCTAACAAGCTGATGAGTTGAACCAGCTGTGTTTAATTAGGAACAGTTTGAAAATGTGTTGTGCTGGTGTGCCTCAAGGAACATGGTTGGGCTTTGGTCCTGGCCAATGGCTGAGAACCACTTAAAGGGTAGTGTTTACTTTTTATATTTATCTGCAATAATATTGAAAGGTGTATTTCATAAAATAAAATAAAAAAAAAATAAAAAAAATAAAAAAAAAAAATGCTGATGCTGATACTGTATATCATTGTATGACCTAATTCTCATTTACAGTTGTCTGGGCTAATCCCTTGTCCCACTGTTCCACCTGTGGATTGTAAGTGGGGGGGGGGGGGGGGGGGGTAAACTTTGGCATTACATTTTAAACATTAGCAAAAAGACAAAGTGACATTGAAAGGTATAATTCACACAAAAATTTATAAGAAATGTATTTACCCTCAGGTCATCCAAGATGTAGATGAGTTTGTTTCGTCATCGGAAGAGATATGGAGAAAGCTAGCATTACATTACTTTCTCAACAGTGGATCCTCTACAGTGGATGGGTTCCATCAGAATTAGAGAAGTTAATAATCCATAAAAAAAAACACTTCCTCCAGGATCCAAGTGAAAAAGGGCATCCTCCGTTGTCCTCTCACATCAAAATCAGAACGGTCTGTTTTGGACTGTTTTAAGAATGGATGATTTTTGGTCTGTGCATATTTCTATCCTGAATCAGATGAGATTACTTTTTCACTGGAGAAAGCAATATTAAGGGATAGAAGACTTGTTTGTAATAATAAAAAAAAAAACATGGATTTGCTTCATGCAATACAGCATTTCACTTCACAAGACGGTAACTAATGGATTTAAGTCATGTGGATTACTTGTGGATTATTGTGATGTTTTTATCAGCTGTTTAGACTCTCATTTTGATGGCAACTATTTACTGCAGAGGATCCGTTGGTGAGCAAGTGATGCAATGCTAAATTTCTCACATTTTCATTTTTGGAACTATTCCAGTCTTTTTGATTTTACATCACATCTCATAATGTACTTAATTTGCTTTAGATTTTGACTCAGACTTTTTATTTATTTTTTTAATAATTGATAAAACAGAATGTATTTTAGTACGTTTTAAAGCACCGTCCAAACAAATTATTAAGTGTGCTGAGGAAGGTCATAAATGTATTTTGGTCTGACTGTGTTGCTGTATTGTACAGCAGTGTCTTCTCCATCCTAATCATGGTTGGGGATAAGACATGGAGAATGAGGAAGAGACTTGAGTTCCTCTCTCTCCGAATGCACAATGGAGCAGAGGATGAGGTGGGAATGTAAACGGGTCTTTGGAGTGCTGAACAGCATGATTAAACAGGTCAGGCAGCGAGCTGGAGGGATTTTGTGTGTATACGTCTGAGTGTATGCCTTATAAGACTAGAAGTGTGAGCCAGCACATTTACAGCTCAGGATGTCATGGTGAAGACGTGGATGATGGCAGCAGGCTCACTTTGACTGATGCAGATTTATGATGATTGACGGGAGTTTATCACCACAGATAGACTACGGATCATGTAAACGCTGCTGTATAGCTGCAATTTCAGACCTCATTCACAAGCATCTGCTTCTACTGTATTGGGTTTAACTGATTACATTTACCTGCAGGTGTCCTCACAAAGTTAACTGTGCTTCAAACAAACACACCCACAACAACACAGGCGTGAAGCTGTCTGATGAAAGCTGTGAAGAGTTTACATTTCACTATCTGCATTCATTAAGAGCGCACTTCATCATTTTCTACATACATTACCATTTATGAAGAGGAACTGCTTCTGAAGCAGATGAAGATGCGGGTCATGTAATATTCTCATAAAACGCCCTCCATACAGCAAAACTGTGTCTGCAGCATATAAAAAATGTTCACAGTGAAACCTCAACACTCTATTTCACTTAACTAAACCAATAACTGTCTGTACAGACTTGACCTTACATTAAATGCAATCATACACATTGGTTCCACTTTCTCTTGATCCTTCAAATCAAACACACCTTTTCCTGCAGTGGATTTAGGACTCCTGTGTAAACACCCATTTAAAATGAGTGATAAAGCTGCAAGTTTGCAGTTGAGTACAATGGTGATGAGGAGTCTGAATAATTTATGCACATCAGTTCTTTTAAACAGCCACAGTTCTATCCCACTGTATATACTGTTAAAACTTTTTGAGCTCCCGTATTTTCATCAAGTTGGCTCTTATTTGATCAAAATACAGCAATACTGTGAAATATTTTCTGTTTTAATATGTTTTAAAATGTAATTTATTACTGTCATGGCAAAGATCAATGCCATTACTCCAGTCTCCAGATGAGCTGCTTAATATTTTTGTGGAAACTGTGATACACTTATTTCTTTGATGAACTGAAAATCTAATTTTTTTATATCATTTTGTGAAAGACATTATGTCTTTGCTGTTTTGATAAATTTAAGGCATCCTTGCTGAATAAACGTATCAATTTATTTCCAAAGAAATTAGGTGATGCAAACTGAATTTTAAATGTAAATTATATATATATATTTAGAAATTTTATATACTAGATACTTTATATTTTTATATAATTTAATAATAATAATAATAATAATAAAATACTACTTACGTCATCTTGAGAGTTTGGTTCCAAAATGCGATAAACGACATCAAAAAAAAAAAAGTCAATTTTACACAAAATGTGATATTCGCAGAGTTAGGTCATGTTTTCTCCCTTTTTTTCCAAAATGCAAAAAAAACTCCAGTCTCCTATTTTTGCAGACTGCAATATATCCGCACAACCAATCACAGCGCACCATTCCATGCACATAAATCTATATCATACCTTTTCTCGTAACCTGATAAAATCAATCAATGGCGACGTCATCGGACTGATTTGAGATATTTAATGTAGAAACGAGTGGCGCCGATACAGGATGGCTGCCTCCGTGACGTGCTCTGCAGTTGTTTTTGTGTTTTTGTTAGTTTGTCCTGTCTTTAGTTATATTCCTGCAATCAGTTTCACCAGGGACGAATTGCTGGATATTCGGCAACACACATCTCCCGATATTTCACCGGTTTTCGACTATTCTGATGTTTTGCTGGACATTCTTGTCGGCGGAGCGGCTGCGCTGATCACACGCTTCAAGAGGACGCGCAGACGGGGAAAAAGAGCTGGCGCGCTCGTGAGACTCAGAAGACGCGGATTTCGAACGCCGTTGCCTAGCATCCATCTGGCAAATCTCCGCTCTCTACCCAATAAAACGGACGAACTGCTTCTGCTCTCTCGGACAAATAAAGATTTCTCCCACTCTGCTGCTCTGTGTTTCACGGAAACTTGGCTGAATGACACCATACCGGACAGCGCGCTCCATCTGCCGGACTTTCAGCTGTTTAGAGCGGATCGCGACGCAGAATCAACGGGGAAATCGCGCGGCGGCGGGACATGCTTTTACATCAATGAACGGTGGTGTACAGATGTAACTGTGTTAAAGAAGACGTGCTGCTCAAATCTCGAAACGCTCTTCATTAACTGCAAGCCGTTCTATTCGCCGCGGGAGTTTCACTCGTTCATTCTGGTTAGTGTTTACATCCCTCCTCAAGCGCATGTGAGCTCAGCTTTACAGAAACTCGCTGAGCAGATCACAGAGACAGAACAACAACACCCAGACTCTGTTTTAATCATTCTTGGGGACTTTAATAAAGCCAATCTCTCCCGTGAACTGCCAAAATACAGACAGCATGTTACTTGTCCCACAAGAGACAGTAATATATTGGATCACTGTTACACAACAATAAAGGATGCATTTCACTCTGTTCCACGAGCAGCTTTGGGACGTTCTGATCACCTTCTGGTTCATCTTATACCGACCTACAGGCAGAAACTAAAATCAGCTAAACCTGTATTAAGGACTGTAAAAAGATGGACTAATGAAGCAGAGCAGGATTTACAATCTTGTTTTGACCTCACTGACTGGAGTATTTTTGAAGCTGCTGCCACCGATCTGGACAAACTCACAGAGACCGTAACATCATATATCAGTTTCTGTGAGGATATGTGTATTCCTACCAAGACTCAACTAAATTACAACAATGACAATCCGTGGTTCACTGCAAAACTCAGACAGCTCCGTCAGGCCAAAGAAGATGCTTACAGGAAGGGGGACAATGTCTTGTATAAACAGGCTAAATACACACTGGAAAAGGAGATCAAAGAGGCAAAGAGGAATTATTCTGAAAAAATAAGGACTCAGTTCACTTTGAACGACTCCGCATCAGTGTGGAGAAGCCTAAAGAAGATCACCAATTACAAGACACCACCCCCCAGCACTGTGGAGAATCAACGACTGGCAGACGATCTGAACGAGTTTTACTGCAGGTTTGAAAGAACACCCATCACCTGCCCTGAACACCTCTCCACACAACCGTTCACACCAATAACAACTCCTGCAACCAACCCTGAATGCCTCTCCAAACAACCGTTCACACCATTCACAACTCCTGCAACCCACCCTGAACACCTCTCCAATCAACCGCTCTCACCATTCACAACTCCTGCAACCAACCCTGAATGCCTCTCCAAACAACTGTTCACACCACTCACAACTCCTGCAACCCACCCTGAACACCTCTCCAATCAAGCGCTCTCACCATTCACACCTCCTGCATCCCCCCTCTCCCCCACACCTGCAATACAGATCAGCGAGGATGCGGTGCGCCAGGTCTTCCGGAAGCAGAAAAGGAAAAAAGCACCAGGCCCAGATTGCGTTACACCAGCCTGTCTGAAATCCTGTGCTGACCAGCTGGCCCCCATCTTCACACAGATCTTCAACAGATCGCTGGAACTGTGCGAAGTCCCTTCATGCTTCAAACGCTCCACCATCATCCCTATCCCAAAGAAATCCAAAATTACAGGACTAAATGACTACAGGCCTGTGGCTCTAACGTCTGTAGTCATGAAGTCATTTGAAAAACTGGTGCTGGCCCACCTGAAAGACATCACTGGACACTTGCTAGATCCTCTTCAGTTTGCCTACAGAGCAAACAGGTCTGTGGACGATGCAGTAAACATCGGACTGCATTATGTTCTGCAACACCTAGACAGACCGGGGACCTATGTGAGGATCCTGTTTGTGGACTTCAGCTCTGCCTTCAACACGATCATCCCAAACCTCCTCTTGCCCAAACTAACTCAGCTCTCCGTGCCCACCTCCGTCTGTCAGTGGATCAACAGATTCCTGACAGACAGGCAGCAGCTAGTGAGACTAGGAAAATACACATCCAGCACCCGTACAATCAGCACCGGAGCTCCCCAGGGCTGTGTTCTCTCCCCACTGCTCTTCTCCCTGTACACTAACGATTGCACATCTAAGGACCCCTCTGTCAAGCTCCTGAAGTTTGCAGATGACACCACACTCATCGGCCTCATTCAGGACGGTGACGAGTCTGCTTACAGACAGGAGGTTAAAGAGCTGGCTGTCTGGTGCACTCTCAACAACCTGGAGCTTAACACGCTCAAAACAGTGGAGATGATCGTGGACTTCAGGAGAAACCCCCCTGCACTCCCCCCACTCACCATCATGAACAGCACTGTGACTGCAGTGGAGTCATTCAGGTTCCTGGGCACCACTATCTCTCAGGACCTGAAGTGGGACATTCACATTGACTCCATTGTGAAAAAGGCCCAGCAGAGGTTGTACTTCCTTCGCCAGCTGAGGAAGTTTAACCTGCCACAGGATCTGCTGAAACAGTTCTACTCCACCATCATCGAATCCATCCTCTGCACTTCAGTAACTGTCTGGTTCAGCTCAGCTTCTAAATCGGACCTCAGAAGACTACAGAGGGTAGTCCGGACTGCTGAGCGAATTATCGGTACAACCCTCCCATCTATTCAAGAACTGTACTTATCCAGAGTGAGCAAAAGGGCTGTTAAAATCACTCTGGACCCCTCACATCCAGCACACTCCCTCTTTGAACTGTTGCCATCTGGTCGACGCTACAGAGCACTGAGCGCCAGAACGACCAGACACAGGAACAGTTTCTTCTCTCAGGCAATCCATCTTATGAACAGCTGATAATAACTGTGGGACACACTACACTATTTATATTTATATACACTACACTTTTTATCCAACACACATACTTAGCATACAGTTAAAACTTTTCCACATAATATACATGTACATACATAAATGCTCATTTTAATATACCTGCCATACATTGTCAATTTGTATATTGTCAATCCTTACCCACCTATTTGTATTTTTTTGTATTTTTTATTCCTTATTGTGTTTTTTGTTCTGTCGGTGTTATGTTGCACTGCGGAGCTCTGTCACGAAAACAAATTCCTCGTATGTGTGAACATACCTGGCAATAAAGCTCATTCTGATTCTGATTCTGATTCTGGTAGATAATTTTCATTACTAAAACATCTAATTGTTAAATTTCTAGTGTCCTACCTATAATTAATTTTGCTGGACATGTAAAAAGTTATTTTTCTCAGTGTCACACTCTAGCGAGTTAAGGTCTTTTGCCCTTGTAGGGAAGTATACCAATCTGCGCTGCACAGACCGTATGTATATGACATCAAAGTGCTGTGAGAGCTTTTCAAAAGCCTGCAGAGTTGTCTGCTTTCTAATAGCTCTCGCAGTACTTTGATGTCACACACCAATCGGTCTAATGGTGATAATCCGCTTCAAGTATAACAAGCCTAATGATCGAATGGACCATTCATGGGGAACTATTTACTTCACTCCTGAATGAATCAGCCATTGAATGAATCGAATGAATAAACGACTCTCTTACTTAATCATTAAGACATTTACCACCACCTACTGGCAGTTTAATTTTATTATTTACAGTATAATTTAATTAAATAAACATTTTAATATTTCCATAATAATAATAATAATAATGAAAAAATGAAAAAGAAAAAAAATCATCATTTACTCTGTATATGTAATCAAATTTATGTTGAATCACACTAAATATTTATTGCTGAAGCTACTTTTTGTAATACCTGTTTGATACTATACACTACTTTAAATTATCTTTTGGAAGTAATTTCTCAGCCAAATTTGATTTGTGATTAATTAGATGAAATAATTGCTCGCCACATGATGTAATTAATTTGATTATATATTGTAATCGCTTACCAGCCCATATATATATATATATATATATATATATATATATATATATATATATATAAATGAAAGATGCTACAGAAAAATGAAAAAGTGCTACAGAAGATACATCATTCAAAATAGACTTTACAGAGACTTCAGACTTGGTACAACTCATAACCAACAAAGGATAGAAGAGAATCAGGACTATAAGAACACATATGGTAAATGAGAGAACTAAGCATGAACAGCTGAACAAGGATTAACTAATCAGAAACCAAGGTAACTAACACACCCCTCAGAAGGTGTGACCTCATGCCACAACAGTAGATGACAGAAAAGAGAAAAGAGGGTGGAGGCTTAGGTGAAGGGCATGGTGCTGGTGAAGGACTGGAATCTGGAGAATTTTGAGGAACCCAGCACCATGGCGGAGCAGACGGAGGGAGGAACCAGGGAGGAGCTTTGGCTGAAGGAATGGGTGACACCCAAAAGCCGATCCACGGAGACGGAACCAGGGTACATGGAGGAACCAGCGGAGCAGAGAGATCAACGGACCAGGGTGACATCAAAGGCCTGGAAGCCCAAGGTGGAGCGGCTGGCTCGCATGCCTGAGGCGGAGCCAAGGATTCGGCTAACCAGGGCGACAATGGAGTGAGCGAGGACGACAGGGAAACCAGAGGAAGGGAGGAGCCTGGGGGAAGCTGAAGGGGTGGATGACCTCGGTGGTGCCAAAGGAATGCAGAGCCGGAGCGGAGCTGGCAGGCTGACAGGCCAAGGTGGAGACATGGGCATGGAGGGCCGAAGTGCAGCCGGGGACTCAGCGCAATAATGAGCTGGTGGAGGGGAAGCCTGAGGCGAGGCTGATGAGCCGCACAGAGCTAGCGGCAGATGCAGAGCCGAGGAGCTGGATGACACCAGTAGGGCCGATGAGCCCAGGGGACTGGATGAAACCAGTGGGGAAGATAGGATAAGGAAATCTGATTGGGACATCGGAGGAGGAAGATCTTCGGAAGGGACCAGAGCCTCTAACAATCCATATGGGACCGGCGAAGAAGCAGAGCAGGATTTACAATCTTGTTTTGACCTCACTGACTGGAGTATTTTTGAAGCTGCTGCCACCGATCTGGACAAACTCACAGAGACCGTAACATCATATATCAGTTTCTGTGAGGATATGTGTATTCCTACCAAGACTCAACTAAATTACAACAATGACAATCCGTGGTTCACTGCAAAACTCAGACAGCTCCGTCAGGCCAAAGAAGATGCTTACAGGAAGGGGGACAATGTCTTGTATAAACAGGCTAAATACACACTGGAAAAGGAGATCAAAGAGGCAAAGAGGAATTATTCTGAAAAAATAAGGACTCAGTTCACTTTGAACGACTCCGCATCAGTGTGGAGAAGCCTAAAGAAGATCACCAATTACAAGACACCACCCCCCAGCACTGTGGAGAATCAACGACTGGCAGACGATCTGAACGAGTTTTACTGCAGGTTTGAAAGAACACCCATCACCTGCCCTGAACACCTCTCCACACAACCGTTCACACCAATAACAACTCCTGCAACCAACCCTGAATGCCTCTCCAAACAACCGTTCACACCATTCACAACTCCTGCAACCCACCCTGAACACCTCTCCAATCAACCGCTCTCACCATTCACAACTCCTGCAACCAACCCTGAATGCCTCTCCAAACAACTGTTCACACCACTCACAACTCCTGCAACCCACCCTGAACACCTCTCCAATCAAGCGCTCTCACCATTCACACCTCCTGCATCCCCCCTCTCCCCCACACCTGCAATACAGATCAGCGAGGATGCGGTGCGCCAGGTCTTCCGGAAGCAGAAAAGGAAAAAAGCACCAGGCCCAGATTGCGTTACACCAGCCTGTCTGAAATCCTGTGCTGACCAGCTGGCCCCCATCTTCACACAGATCTTCAACAGATCGCTGGAACTGTGCGAAGTCCCTTCATGCTTCAAACGCTCCACCATCATCCCTATCCCAAAGAAATCCAAAATTACAGGACTAAATGACTACAGGCCTGTGGCTCTAACGTCTGTAGTCATGAAGTCATTTGAAAAACTGGTGCTGGCCCACCTGAAAGACATCACTGGACACTTGCTAGATCCTCTTCAGTTTGCCTACAGAGCAAACAGGTCTGTGGACGATGCAGTAAACATCGGACTGCATTATGTTCTGCAACACCTAGACAGACCGGGGACCTATGTGAGGATCCTGTTTGTGGACTTCAGCTCTGCCTTCAACACGATCATCCCAAACCTCCTCTTGCCCAAACTAACTCAGCTCTCCGTGCCCACCTCCGTCTGTCAGTGGATCAACAGATTCCTGACAGACAGGCAGCAGCTAGTGAGACTAGGAAAATACACATCCAGCACCCGTACAATCAGCACCGGAGCTCCCCAGGGCTGTGTTCTCTCCCCACTGCTCTTCTCCCTGTACACTAACGATTGCACATCTAAGGACCCCTCTGTCAAGCTCCTGAAGTTTGCAGATGACACCACACTCATCGGCCTCATTCAGGACGGTGACGAGTCTGCTTACAGACAGGAGGTTAAAGAGCTGGCTGTCTGGTGCACTCTCAACAACCTGGAGCTTAACACGCTCAAAACAGTGGAGATGATCGTGGACTTCAGGAGAAACCCCCCTGCACTCCCCCCACTCACCATCATGAACAGCACTGTGACTGCAGTGGAGTCATTCAGGTTCCTGGGCACCACTATCTCTCAGGACCTGAAGTGGGACATTCACATTGACTCCATTGTGAAAAAGGCCCAGCAGAGGTTGTACTTCCTTCGCCAGCTGAGGAAGTTTAACCTGCCACAGGATCTGCTGAAACAGTTCTACTCCACCATCATCGAATCCATCCTCTGCACTTCAGTAACTGTCTGGTTCAGCTCAGCTTCTAAATCGGACCTCAGAAGACTACAGAGGGTAGTCCGGACTGCTGAGCGAATTATCGGTACAACCCTCCCATCTATTCAAGAACTGTACTTATCCAGAGTGAGCAAAAGGGCTGTTAAAATCACTCTGGACCCCTCACATCCAGCACACTCCCTCTTTGAACTGTTGCCATCTGGTCGACGCTACAGAGCACTGAGCGCCAGAACGACCAGACACAGGAACAGTTTCTTCTCTCAGGCAATCCATCTTATGAACAGCTGATAATAACTGTGGGACACACTACACTATTTATATTTATATACACTACACTTTTTATCCAACACACATACTTAGCATACAGTTAAAACTTTTCCACATAATATACATGTACATACATAAATGCTCATTTTAATATACCTGCCATACATTGTCAATTTGTATATTGTCAATCCTTACCCACCTATTTGTATTTTTTTGTATTTTTTATTCCTTATTGTGTTTTTTGTTCTGTCGGTGTTATGTTGCACTGCGGAGCTCTGTCACGAAAACAAATTCCTCGTATGTGTGAACATACCTGGCAATAAAGCTCATTCTGATTCTGATTCTGATTCTGGTAGATAATTTTCATTACTAAAACATCTAATTGTTAAATTTCTAGTGTCCTACCTATAATTAATTTTGCTGGACATGTAAAAAGTTATTTTTCTCAGTGTCACACTCTAGCGAGTTAAGGTCTTTTGCCCTTGTAGGGAAGTATACCAATCTGCGCTGCACAGACCGTATGTATATGACATCAAAGTGCTGTGAGAGCTTTTCAAAAGCCTGCAGAGTTGTCTGCTTTCTAATAGCTCTCGCAGTACTTTGATGTCACACACCAATCGGTCTAATGGTGATAATCCGCTTCAAGTATAACAAGCCTAATGATCGAATGGACCATTCATGGGGAACTATTTACTTCACTCCTGAATGAATCAGCCATTGAATGAATCGAATGAATAAACGACTCTCTTACTTAATCATTAAGACATTTACCACCACCTACTGGCAGTTTAATTTTATTATTTACAGTATAATTTAATTAAATAAACATTTTAATATTTCCATAATAATAATAATAATAATGAAAAAATGAAAAAGAAAAAAAATCATCATTTACTCTGTATATGTAATCAAATTTATGTTGAATCACACTAAATATTTATTGCTGAAGCTACTTTTTGTAATACCTGTTTGATACTATACACTACTTTAAATTATCTTTTGGAAGTAATTTCTCAGCCAAATTTGATTTGTGATTAATTAGATGAAATAATTGCTCGCCACATGATGTAATTAATTTGATTATATATTGTAATCGCTTACCAGCCCATATATATATATATATATATATATATATATATATATATATAAATGAAAGATGCTACAGAAAAATGAAAAAGTGCTACAGAAGATACATCATTCAAAATAGACTTTACAGAGACTTCAGACTTGGTACAACTCATAACCAACAAAGGATAGAAGAGAATCAGGACTATAAGAACACATATGGTAAATGAGAGAACTAAGCATGAACAGCTGAACAAGGATTAACTAATCAGAAACCAAGGTAACTAACACACCCCTCAGAAGGTGTGACCTCATGCCACAACAGTAGATGACAGAAAAGAGAAAAGAGGGTGGAGGCTTAGGTGAAGGGCATGGTGCTGGTGAAGGACTGGAATCTGGAGAATTTTGAGGAACCCAGCACCATGGCGGAGCAGACGGAGGGAGGAACCAGGGAGGAGCTTTGGCTGAAGGAATGGGTGACACCCAAAAGCCGATCCACGGAGACGGAACCAGGGTACATGGAGGAACCAGCGGAGCAGAGAGATCAACGGACCAGGGTGACATCAAAGGCCTGGAAGCCCAAGGTGGAGCGGCTGGCTCGCATGCCTGAGGCGGAGCCAAGGATTCGGCTAACCAGGGCGACAATGGAGTGAGCGAGGACGACAGGGAAACCAGAGGAAGGGAGGAGCCTGGGGGAAGCTGAAGGGGTGGATGACCTCGGTGGTGCCAAAGGAATGCAGAGCCGGAGCGGAGCTGGCAGGCTGACAGGCCAAGGTGGAGACATGGGCATGGAGGGCCGAAGTGCAGCCGGGGACTCAGCGCAATAATGAGCTGGTGGAGGGGAAGCCTGAGGCGAGGCTGATGAGCCGCACAGAGCTAGCGGCAGATGCAGAGCCGAGGAGCTGGATGACACCAGTAGGGCCGATGAGCCCAGGGGACTGGATGAAACCAGTGGGGAAGATAGGATAAGGAAATCTGATTGGGACATCGGAGGAGGAAGATCTTCGGAAGGGACCAGAGCCTCTAACAATCCATATGGGACCGGCGAAGAAGACAAAGGTTTGAGGGTGGGTACTTGGGTGGGAACTGGATCCGCGGACCACAGATCTATAAGGCCCATGTCCGCTTCTGGCTTTAAGGTGGACTGATCAGCGTGCTTAGTCGCCACGGCTTCGGTGGACTCTGGTTCTGGTTCCTGAACAAGCCCTGTTGGTGTCTCGTGCTCGCTGACTGTGAGGGAGAGGCCACCGTTCTGGAGCATTCAACCCCCATATACTCCAGCCATCTACGGCTTTCTGGCCAGAGGAGGAGATGTAATACTGGTGAGTCCATCCTTTCTGTTTATTTTGATGCGGTCGGTTATTCTGTCACATGATGTTGAGGAATGATAACAGCAAATGAAGATACATCATTCAAAATAGAGTCTTCAGACTTGGTACAACTCATAACATACGCTAATAACTGACAAAGGATATAACACAATCAGGACTATAAGTACACACATGGCAAATGAGAGAACTAAGCAGGAACAGCTGGACAATGATTAACTAATCAGAAACCATGGTAACTAATGAGAGCTCATAACAGACATTACAGGAACTGAACTAAACTGAAGGTAATCGTGACATTAACACAAATTCTACAGACCACTTGTATAACTTCTTTATTGTGTTTCTTTTTGAGCTTCCTCATTCAGTTATGAAAAAAGAGGTCAGGCTATTGCTTTTGTGTGTTACACCAAATAATTAAAGTCATACAGAATTAGAAACACTTGAAGGTGATTAAATGATCCTTCTGGACTGTGTAGAAGTTCTGAAAATAACAATAACACTTCATTCTATTTTGAACTGAATTATTATTTGCATGTCTCTTTTAAACATCACCAACAATACCTAAATGAAACAGCCATTCTTAGTATTCATTTGTGCCCTTCCATTTGATTTTCTTAGCCACTTTTTCTTTATGAATGCTCCTGTCCTCATAAATACGATCAGTCAAGCGTCATCATCACGCTGATATTACAGTCATGCAGTATGCTGGTGCCCTTCTGTTTTTCCCGTTCTGCTTTTCAGCACTAAACAAGAAAAGTAATTTCTTCGCTTCCCCCCCCCCCCCACTCAATTGCCTCTAACATGCCCTGGGGGAGATGGGCTAAGGCGCACTCATACATCAGAGCTAAATATGCCCCATAAATAAACCCCTGAGCCACAATGTCAGTGATTGTACTGCACTTGAAATATGCAGTTTTCCTGTCTGAGAATGACATGTAGCATGAGGACGCTGACAGCTCAATCACAATAACTCAAACCACATGTTTCGGTATGATTACACCATTCACCGCATCCTAAATCAAGCAATAATTAATAAAGTGTGCTAACAGCATGACAGAACAGAACAATTATCCCTCTCAAAACACGAGGCAGTATTTGGAAGGAATCACTTTTACAGAAAATGTACATGATTGTACACTTAAGTCAAACAGCAAACAGTGTCTCAGATGTACAATTGGATCTGAAGATTACTCTTAGTCAGATATGAGCAATTAAGCAGTAACAATTTGCTGTGTAGTTTATATTATCTTATTTTCTTGTATGTGAGTGTATTGCATGTACAGTATGTGGTTGGATACAGGTGAACAACATTCCAATCAACCAATCAAAATTGAGGGATAACTTTTCAGGATATATCTCTTTTAGGCTTACGACCAGAGTTAGGTGCTTCTACACCCTTGTTATTCAGCTATCATTTCCCACTTATTTTAGGGATAAATTATGGTAGAGTTAGGTGGGATAGGGGTTGTGTTAAGTCTATATTTTTGGACAGTAGTGTTGATCCAGGAACATATCTTACTTGGCAAAATCACTGCAACCGTTGGATGCACTATTTGTTTCCACCGCAGGAACCAGGAACTAAATAAAGTTCCGGGTAAAAAAATGCCCCTCAGAAAGTCCCTGCTGGTGAGGTAGTACTTTTTCAAAGTTCCGGAACTTTCGGGGGCGGGACTTGAGCGCTAAACATCCTGATTGGTTGAGTTCATGCTGCATTGGTTGAGTTCAACCATCATTTATTTGGATCATTTTCAAAATATTACTGTTATTGTGTCATGAAATGTAATTTTAAAAGTATTTCAGGCGAGAATTTCGCCGATCTCGGAGACGGTGAACTCCACGCGATCAGCGGGAGCTCAGTCCTCATGTATCCGCCGAGAGCAGCCTCACCTCGGCTAGACCTTCTGATATGTGCTGCTGGCTCTGATGCCTCTTTAGTGGTTAAACATAAGATATAATTTGTTTTGGGTAAATCTAACAGGTTGTCTTTGGTCTGTATTCAATTTATCTATATGTTAAAATGAAAATAAATAGGCAAATTTATATAATATTTCGTTTCATTGTAATGGCTGTATATATACACATATCCCTGAACTAAGTACATTTCTGCAGCTGTTATTATGTTTAAATGAAAACGAAAGGAGGCAGTGGTATTTGATATCCTATTTCGTTTTATTGTAAATGTAGGACAGTGAGGAAAATAGCAGTAGCCAAGGCGAGCTGACTGAAGTTATCAAGTACGCTGCTGTTTACAGATTTACCGGATTTGCGTTGTCGCAGACATCACACTCCCGAGTCGAAAGCGCAAAGTCTGAACTACCGAGGATGCACATCCAAAATCAGCGTACTATAGTATTGAGAAACACGCGCATACCTATGTGACCAGTCTATATCTTCCCGGTACTTTACACCGTGGTGGAAACGCAGGTCTGGGGGGAAAAAAGTTCCTGGTACAAATGTTCCGGGTAATTTCGGTGGAAACGTGGCATTAGTTGTATTTCACTCTTGCTATTTAGTATGCATCATAATATGCATGGCTTGTGATGAAGACACATGGGAGAAGGCTGAAGATGCCATCTGTCTTTGCCAGACAGATCTACCTGTAAAAATTATCAATACTTTAACAGACATGGGACTTCCATCTACATTCAGCATATTGTTGGTCAGCCAATAGACAGAGGTTTTATCCCACCAGCCACTGTCAGCGCCGTCCCCTGTCATTTGTCATCATTTGTTCTTGTTTGTGCTTGATTGCTCATTGCGGTCTAATTTAAAGACGTACATGCATGGATCGACCCCTGAAACCCACTGAAGATATGCACTTAGCCCTTCTAACCCATGTGTACAGTGGAATATGCTATGCTATATGTGTTTGAACAAGTATTAGCAAGGCAGTTATCTTGATTCCATGTATAGAACACACAAAACATACATGTGAGAGACATGAATACACTAGACCTTAATAATTCTCTAAAAACAAAAGGTTCTTCATCACTGTAGAAGCTCTTTCATAACTGTGCAACTGTACTTAAATAATTTCTTTGCTGCATCACCATAGCTACTAAACAGGGAAAAGTACATTGAGTATTGGACAAACTACCACATCAAACAATTGAGCCAGGACTTCACAGACCCCTTTGATATTTGTTCTGCTAAAGCTAAAGCTAATTTTGTATGTGATTTAACATCTAGCATGCAATTTAGAATCTTTGCTTGTTGCAGCTTGCTTAAATAGATTTATATCATTTTAACTCTCTTGACGATTTTAGCATGGTATGGATATGACAATGATAACCTATTTGGTCTTGGCGGAATAGATCTGATAGCACACTGCAAAATGCTCAAGTGAATGCTAACCATCCATTTAAATGTAAAGCAGTAAGCTCATTGGCTGTGTGTACAACATGAACCAATCAGCTTGTGCCAAGTCCTTTAATGCTGTGAATACCATCAGTTAGGTTAAGGACCCATCAGTCTGTGCCATCTAGAGTTTCATACTAAACAAAAATATAAACGCAACACTTTTGTTTTTGCCCTCTTTTTTCATGAGCTTTTTGAACTCTAAGATCTAAGACTTTTTCTATGTACATAAAAGGCCCATTTCTCTCAAATATTGTTCACAAATCTGTCTAAATCTGTGTTAGTGAGCACTTCTCCTTTGTCAAGATAATCCATCCACCTCACATGTGTGGCATATCAAAAAGGATGATTACACAGCATGATTTTTGCACAGGTGTGCCTTAGGCTGGGCACAATAAAAGGCCACTCTAGGCATTTAGCATCTAGCCTCATTAAACTTTTCCTACAACTATTTTTCCAATTTGCAAGAGAAAATCACAAACTTATGCAGCACACAAGGGGCTGTGACCAATATTAGCCAAAAAGCATGCATACATTTTACAATACTATTTTTGTGCTACAGTCACACCTTGATGTAAATAATGTAATTACCAGATGACAACATGGGATGTTCTTCTCAGAGTTGTTCATATCCTCAGAATTATGAATTTTTTTTAATACTGAAATTAATTTGCGCAATCAGTAGAAAAAAACCACAAAACCCAAAAAAATACAATTAAAATAATAAATATAGGAATTAAACATTAATTGTCCATTATAGAATTAAGAGTTCTAGGAAGTTAACAATCCAGAATCTTGTGATAATTCCAGCACGCACCTTTAGCACTGATGCAATATGTAGTGTGTACAGTACACTATTCACAGTATGTGTAGCATGTGCAGACAGGGCATGCTTAGAATAGCTTCTTGCATGAAATACATTATTCCACAATGCAATGCACCCAACTTAACCTTTTATTTCCAATGTGATGGATGAATTGGAAGTAGGGGTGTCGTGATATAGCCAGTGTTGGGCAAGCTACTTGGAAAATGTAGTGAGCTAAGCTACCAGTTACTCTACAGTAAATGAAGCTTCACTACACTGAAGCTACCCCCTGGGAAATGTAGCAAGCTTAGCTACATCAACAGTAGCTTGCTACATCTAAACTACTTTTAAAATTCAATTTTTATGTTGAACACGTTTTATTACAGGTCAATGCTATCTCAGTGCTCAAAACTGTCAGTCAAACAGATAGGCAGGTGTAATTGTTTAGTTCAATTGTGTATTGTGTTCCTTATCAATTTGGCAACAAAAACAATCAAAATACATGTAATTCACGTAATAATGTACACACAAGTATGTGTACGCACCTGTTTGCATGGGCATGCTTAATATAGGCCTTTGCAGAACAAAATGCAATGTGAATGTCTTTGGAAACCCAGCTAAATTGATTTATTTTCTGATTTACTGTTTTCTACATTAAATCATCCTAAATAACATTATGTGAAAATATAATCTTGATTACATTTAAATTATAATTAAATAATATAATCATATCAGTGATTTAAATCAAACTTTAATGGGGTTTTTAAATTCACAAATTCTTAATTTAGCACGAGGGCATGTGCTATTTTCCCCTTTGTTTACAATATATCTGAAATGTGATTAAACAAGAACAAGATGAAGTGGCGGCGTCGCGTCACTTACTGATCCAGGATCAGTGATCTTAGCAGTTGTATTTCCCGATTTGAGTTTGAGCTTCAGAAATACTTGCGAAAATGTAACTTGTGTGGAAGCTAACGCGCTACTTGATTAAAAAAAAAAGAGCTTACAGAAAAGCTATTTGATTCAGAAAGCAGCAAAGCTACGACCACGCTACTGAGGAATGTAGGTAAACTAGTAGCTTCGCTGCTTGTAGCGACGCTACTGCCCAACACTGGATATAGCTACCAGTATTGACGATAACTGTGATATTTAAATCATGAAATATCAACATTGTGTTAATTTAGAGTGTGACAATATACCGGTATTGACAATAGCCTCAATATTTACTATGAACAGGACACTTATGATAACACGACACACAAAAAGCCTACTCCAGTGCCAGTACCTGGTTGACCTCCCAGGGTGGCAGTATTGCACCATACTGCTGACAACTGTCAATCAAGAAGAAGACGTAGCGCATGGCACGCTACTCCGAGAAGAACCATGTTTAAACATTAAGTTGACATTATTTTACTGATCATGGAATGGGAAACGACTCTCTTAATAAGTAATATCAGATGTCATCTCTTTTTTTACTCAATTTTTGATTTTGAATGGCTATATATATATATATGTACTAGGCCTATACAGTGTATAACGCACAATATTCAGTAAGTATTTCACTCCAAACAGTATACTTCATAAATCCACTTGAGGCACTTCTGGTAAACTGTTTTTGATGCAATATGACTTGGGGCACACTAATCTTATAATCTCTCATACTACATATTTACAAATACTGTATATAGTATAGTGTATAAGGTAGTATGCAAATTATACAAAGGCCTCTGGCATTATATAGAAGGTCAAAGTTGAAGACTGAAGGTTAAGTAAAACTTTTAAATTATTACTGTAAATTCATGAGGGAGAAACTGCAAAGTCAGGCATGTCGAGTTGACCATGGAGCCATGCCATGTCTATTTGTCCAATCAAAGAGTGCCGCTTCACCTGTCAATTATCATTAATTTATGTACCACCTGAAGCTGATTCAGCATGGGCCATCCTATATAAAATCCCACAGCGTTACTCAGCCTCAACATGTTTCTATGTCCCATAGCCTTCCTCACTCTACATCCCGCTTCAAATGGCCAGGAAGCTTCCTGTTTCTGAAAGACATCAATGCATTTATTTTTGGCCTTATTCATGAATGGTCACAGACCCCAGGTCACGTTCACAGAGACCCCTCTCCCTCCTTTTCTCCTACCCTCTCCCCCAGGGGGCGTAAAACCTAAACATGATTGATATATCTGCAGCTCTGGGCTTGCTGGCCAAAAGAATGATTCCAATGAGACCAAACCTCCCAGCTGTTACAGAGGAGGAGAGGAGAGAAAGTTATTGAGATTAAAAAATAAATAAACCGTATGTGTGCAAATGCTAGAATGAGAGAGAGAAAGAGAGATAGAGAGATAGAGCTGATGTAGTGATGTACAGGTACAGTAAGCGTACACTGGGCTGGTGCATTGCAGGTGAGACTGAGCTCTGCAGTGTTTTTGCAGATGACCCTTCTCAACACACACTCACTCACAAGGACATATACACATGCACTAGGACACATACATGCACATATTATTATTTTTTTTTAAAGTCTCAGTTTCCATTTGACAATTACATTGTTTATTTTTATTTATGTATATACAAAGTTCTGTCATTAAAATTTGGGTGGACCACGCCAATAGGTTCTAAGTTAATCTGATATAATTACATCATCATTTACATGGCACAGCTCCTTTTCACATCAGCAGCTGCTCAACATTCAAATACTTGGCTAGTGCTTGCTGTAGCAGATGCAGTGCACTTCAGAAACCCTCGACCTTCCCCAGCTCCACCTGTATAGATCTGCTATGGGGCGATTTCATGTATGATATAGATGGGGGTAATTTCTTTTTTATAAGTAGAGCAGCAGTATTTCTCACATGTCTGTGGGTGTTATTGGAGGTAGCAACTCTCGGTACTTGATCTGCCGCAGTAGTGTAGCAGATCTACTGATCACTGATTCCTCTCCTAGAATTCTTTGGGAAAGAATTACACAAAGTTGGTGTGCAGTAAGAGTGTAGAGCTATTAAACAGTAGATAAATATGGTTTGGGTAAAATTTGTTTAGAAATACTGAGTTCATATTGACTTTCAGTGAAGACAATTCAGAAACGATTTATCTGTCCTGAAATTCTACAAGAAATGTGCAAGATTACAGCTTTTCCCCCTTTATTTTTCAATTTGTTCTCCATCTTATTGTTTGTTGGCTTTGTTTAAGCTAAACAGTTGAGATTTTAAATTGATCTGATTTCGTGTTTCATGTTCGATTGTGTTTTGGAGTTTTGTTGCATGTAGCAAAAAACTACATTAACCTAAACTGCATTTCTATCTGTGCTGTTTTCTAAACAAAATGACTTAAAATAAATAAAATAAAATGAACATTTTTAATTTTAATAAAGATGAAATAAATATATATAAATATAAATATTAGATGTAAACCCCAAACTAAAAATAATAAAAAAAAAATCACAAAAGTTGCCTTGGAATGCGTGCAATTACTAAAATTAAAACTGAAAAAGAAAAAGAAAGACATTACTAAAACTTAAATGTATAATGAAAACTGAAAATATAAAACTAAAAGCTAATTCAATAATACAATTTCCATATGAAAAATTATTTTGATTTCTAATGTTGTACCAGTGTTCTGTAAAAATCTTTTCCCACAAACATACAGAGAGACAGGCAGTTTAAAAGCCTTGCTCACATCTAAATCAATTAGATTACAGTATTCAATTCCTAAATAGATTACGCTACATTCTTCTTTTCCTAAATCAATTAAAGCCTTCACTATCAGCCAATCACATTCTCCCTGTCATTTCTGACCACAAAGTCACTTTATCACAATTCAATTTCAACAAAAACACAAAGTCTGAAATACCATCAT
This sequence comes from Carassius carassius, assembly GCF_963082965.1. Taxonomy (NCBI): domain Eukaryota; kingdom Metazoa; phylum Chordata; class Actinopteri; order Cypriniformes; family Cyprinidae; genus Carassius; species Carassius carassius. The sequence continues at coordinate 8,073,034 of NC_081773.1, forward strand.
TTTGTCAGGTTAAGCTCTCACCCAGAACAGACATTTTATGGTGCCTATTACATTTACATTACATTTAATCATTTAGCAGACGCTTTTATCCAAAGTGACTTACAAATGAGAACAATAGAAGCAGTCAGGTCAACAAGAGAACAACAACAGTACAAGTGCCATGACAAGTCTCAGTTAGTCTAATATAGAACGCATAGCCAGGTTTTTTTTTTTTTTTTTTTTATAAATGAAAAGACAAGAAAAGGAAAAGTGCTAGTATTAGTTGGTTAAGTGCTGTCGAAAAAGAGGAGTCTTTAGATTTTTCTTGAAAATGAGTAAATATTCAGATGTACGAATTGAGATTGGGAGGTCATTCCACCAGCTCGGCACAGTCCAGGAAAGGGTCCGTGGGGGTTTTTTCTTCTTCGTTGGGATGGCACCCGTCGTTCACTTGCAGAGCGCAAACTTCAGGAGGGCACATAAGATTTAACCAGTGAGTTTAGGTATGTTGGGGCCGTGCTAGTGGTCGTCTTGTAGGCTAGCAACAGTACCTTGATATAGTCACAGGTTCATTTCTCAGAGGGCTTATAATTTATTCATGTCGATCATTATTTTGGTTTTACTGAAATGAAGAGGATAAAAAAATTATTCAGCTTCAGCATTGATCAAGGCTATACATCAGGCCAGCTGCAGCTCCATTTCAGCTGGCTCTTTAGTTGATATTTAGACTGTATCAGGCACTGTAAATATTTGATGGTGTGGAGGTACAGAGAGGGAGAGTGGGTGTGAAATAAATCTGTTTTCTTTCCCTCTTTTACTTTCTACCTCTCTTTGTCTTCCTACATTTTCTAGAGGCTTTTTTCTTTCTACACTTTTTTGTTGTTTTCATCCCAGTATTTAAATTCCTCATTGTCTTTTACTCAATGGAAGCAGAATACAGCAGTAGTCTGTGTGCTGTTCAGAGAGCCATAAAGCATTCTGATGTATGATACATCACATCTTTCATTATCAGAGCACAAAGTCTGATCCCGGCTTTCAACCTATTCATTATCAAACTTACTGATCCTTGTCTAAAACAAGCCGCAATCTGATCTGTGCACCAGCATACTCATTTCACACCCACCATCACTAACTCACAAAAAAAAAAAAAAAAAAAAAAAAAAAAAAAAACAAGAATGCAGGGGGGTCGTCGTAATGTTTGGTGTTTCCTCCTGGTGGGAGGGTCATTTCAGGCTTTCAGAGTTGTACATGAGAGAATGACTCAGACCATTAATGGATCGTGGATGTGCGGCTTTGATAGGGGTCATTATGGAGTAACGTTGGTAAGTGGCCGTTAGAAGAGGAGAACAACTGTGAGAGGTGCATATGAGAGGATTGTGTTGGGGCATGTTGATAAGAGAGAAGTTTCGGCTGGTTTATTAAAAGGACAACCAACCCTGTTTGACTGGCGTAATTATCAGGTCATTTCCACCCGAGGTTCAGTCTCTTGTTTTAATGTCAGAAACAAAAACCTCCCACCAGATGCCCGCAGCCTGTTATCATCCATCATACAGTGATATCAGGCAAGCTTTGATCTGATTAAACAAAACTAATAAGGGCACACAGGATTTAAAAAAACACACAGACCCTAAAACGGGAAGTAGAACCAAAACAAACCCTGACTAGATGCATCACATGTCAACCATTAAAATCCGAAGGTCTCTTCTATGTGGTCCAAAATAAGCTGCAATGTAAAATCTCAAAATGAAATCAACCATAGGGAATTTAATTTGTGAAATCAAAATGGAAATCAATAAAAATTTCATGCCACATTGTTGATTTCACATGAATGATGTCGCTGACAAGTTTAGTATGCTTTGACAAAGTTGTGCATCCGTGTTTGTCATGGCTCACATATATCATCTAATAAGAAGGAGAAGAAAGAATAATCAATATTAATAAATCATGGCATGTGTAAGAGTGGATACAGGAATGAATGAATGCACACAAGTAATCAAAAATAACATGCAGTAGCTCTCAGTGCTAAAGGGTCAGTCAATAGGGATTAAGGGATCACAAAGGCTACATCACAAAATCTAGTGAGATTACTAGCTGTCAACAGCGATAGTGTTCTAACCATAAATTTCATAAGTCACTGTTCTGACAGTTCACTAAAAAAAAAACACTATGGTATGTTCCAGTTAGACTCTGTCAGTCTAGCTAGCAGTGTATCTGGTTGCCATAAGAATAACTTCACATGCATCCCGAGGCTCCTTGACATATGTTTGTGTCTAGATGGGAAACATCAAATGTTCCTGGAACTTGTATGAGTCTAAATAAACAGTATAAAAATGTTGCAAGAGCAATGCAATTTTGAGTTTATACTACTTAGGTTATCTCACTATGATCTGAAACAAAAACAATGACCACTTTTACGTGGACATCAGTAATGTATTTATTTACCTTATTCTAAATAAGTCAATATTATGATTAAGGTGTTTACATAAGTTGCTTTTATAATATTGCTTTCATGTTGCCGTTTTACATGTTATAGTACATAGACACACCATCCTTCCCTTCAGAATTTCACGTATAAACATACAGTAGGTGGACAGCATATCTGGGCCTTACCGCCGCGCGTACCGCTGCTGCGGTATATAATTCAGTCGCGTGTTAAAATCATTCGCGAAACTACCGCCAGGTGGTGCAAAGGGACGGATTGCGAAATGAATGTAATTGTAAAATGAGATAAAAGAAGGAAGTAAAACAACAATAACATTATGATATAACATTGTAACATTTAAGAAAAAAACATTAAAAATGTACAATTTTGTTAATTTCAAAATGTAGGATAGTCTTAGGCTACAGTCTACTAAACAAAAATTAAAAAAAGACCATTACACAAAGGATCATATGCATGCTATTCTTATTAAACAGTAAATATAAGGCCTATGTATATATATATATGTTCATCTTCAGTTCTCTCTTCATAGCAGTTCAGTCAGTGTACTGTTTGAGTGCATGCATTACTCCGGGATATTGGTTTGTTTGAACTCAGAGGGAGTGTCAGCCACATTAAAAAAGTTAACAGCTTAAATCATTTGTGGATTAATGCGTATTAGAGAAGCGAACCGTTTAAAACGATTCAGTTCGCTTTGGTGAACTGAATGATTCGTTCACGAACCGGATATCCAGACTGCATGTCTGACACAACAAACATGGAAGAGAAGACAATGCTGAATAAAGTCGTCGTTTTTGCTATTTTTGGACCAAAATGTATTTTCGAGGCTTCAAAAAATTCTAACTGACCCTCTGATGTCACATGGACTACTTTGATGATGTTTTTCTTACCTTTCTGGACATGGACAGTATACCGTACACACAGCTTCAATGGAGGGACTGAGAGCTCTCGGACTAAATCTAAAATATCTTAAACTCTGTTCCAAAGATAAACGGAGGTCTTACGGGTTTGGAACAACATGTTATTAATTACATAATTTTGCTATCTGGGTGAACTAACCCTTTAAGCTTCAAATGGGCAACATCACGAATATGGAAACATTTGGATTTCTCCCGAATGAGAAAGCCCAACCTTACCTTATGCTTAGCTTTAAATTATTATTATTATTTTTATTTTTTTTTATTACTAAGCCTATATTACTATATACTGCAATTATATTTATCCATTAGAATTATATATATCTATATATAACTCTGATTTATTTTTTAGCGTGTTTAAAAAAAAAACATGCAGCAAACGAAAATAGGTGATTAATCTCTTAAAATGAAACCTATACACGACTCATATATTTTTTTTCCTCTGACAAACTGAATTTATTTTTTAGTGTCTTTAAAAAATAAAAAATAAAGAAAACATCCAGCAAATGAAAATAGGTGATTTATCCATTAAAATTTGTTACTCTGGGTTAACAGTAATTATACAGTAATTATTTTATACCTCAGAACAGAGGCTGGTTCCTAATATTGGCTATCCAAGGTTTTTTATTTTATACTTCAGAACAGAGCCTGGGCCTAATATTGGCTATCCAGGGTTTTTTTTTGTTTGTTTGTTTTTTTCATTGCATCTGAAAATGACTTCGCTCATCACATTCACTTCCCGCGCTCTGGCGCAGATCAGCCTCTAAATGTTTGTTATAAAGGTTGCTGTCCCATTTTATACAGGAATTGTTCATTTAAAAAAATCGAATTATATTGTTAGTTCTAATTATATTGTTAACACAAGTTCATTTAGGCTATTTAACATGCACTGTGACATTTTACCATTTTTTACTTATAAACTCTTTGAGAATTTAAAGTTAGTTTAATAGTATTTAAATTCAAGTTTAAAAAAAGTTTTTAATTGCTTAAATTATTTTTATTAATTAATAATATGTTATCTTGTTTATTATTGTAGAAAATACGTGTTTATTCTTTAAGAAAATAAGGGAAAAAATAAGGGACGATCCGAATATTTGTTTTGCTTTACCTATTTATGTAGGCTACAATTATTCAAAAAAAATAAAAATAAAAATAATAAAATAATGTCATAAAAAAATACAATTGGCCTGAGTAATTTTGACCATTATAGAATTGTGACTTTAAAAGGTTAGTGATTTAGGAGGTGAAAATACTGTGAAATTACTAATTGCATGGATTTTAGAGCATAACAACTGAAGGTTTATGAAACATTAGCCAATAAAGCATTTTTTTTAAACAACAGAACTTAAAGTCGTGAACTAAAATATTATTTCAACCATACAGCATGTGAATAAATAAAATGCATACTTTTCATAGCATTTCATTATTCATAAAATGCATAACGTTTATGGTGTTTGGATTTGTGCTTCAATATAATGAGCTCCAAGTTTAAGAATAGCCCTAGACTAGTTTCTCTCTCTCTCTCTCTCTCTCTCTCTCTCTAAATAACAGCATTAGCTCAATGAAATACGTCTTCCTTCCGTTAGAATTAATGTTTTCCTGCTTGCTAAATGTTGGTCTCATGATCAATAAGTTGTATTCGCCTCAATCTGATTCATTAAAGTCAAACCGCAGACAGTGAAGCTGCTTCACTGAGCGCGAGTCTAGCGCTGTGAAGCGGGAACAGAGGACTCCGCTTGGTCTTAAAGCCTTACGCAAACACCCACAATCACAAATAACAATGATTTTCGTAAATTAATGATTAATTATTAATTGATGATTTGTTATTATCATTATGGTCTTGTGAAAATAATTATATGGGCAGCGAGAAAATAATGAATACAAAGAGTAGTGCTGCTGAGTGCAGGCATGTTTCAGCCCAGTAACACCGTTCTTCACAGCCAAAAAACAGACCAAATTCAGTTCAGCTGGAGGGGGTTGGGTTTTTGGGGGTAGTTATTTATGGCTTGTGGGGGTCGAGATAAAGGTGTGAATTGCTCTTTCATATGGACAGTGTCTTATGAGGCTTTCTGAACCGGTTTATATAGGACTGTTGTTTTGGTTATAGACTAAAAAATGGTCTGCCCCCACGTAAGATTTTTCTAGTTCTATTCATTAGTTTGTTATATTCAACTAATCAGAGGTTTATATTAAGTTTACATAATCAAATCTTAATATATTCCGCGCTCAAGCACATGCATTAAGTTTGCAAAAAAGCACATGCAGAAGTAGCCTAATAATTGTGAAAAATTAGACATTTTAATTATTTATTAATAAACAAATGTTTTCTTGTCAGCTGCAGGATGAAATTCACAGTGCTGGCTCTCTCTGATGAGAGAAAAGCAACATTCACAGATTACACAATTAGTTTTCGTTTAAAAAACATTTCAAGCTTTCTGTAGATATATTTTTAATGTGAGAGACACCACAATATTATGTTAATTAAAAAATTATAAATTCATTATCAGGAAAAAATTAAAGTGATGAGATGGCGCCTCGCTGTCATTAATGCACATTAATAATTTTTGCACAAACACTTGAATATGAGCGTCGTGGTTTTCACTCGCTCCAAGAGCACTCCATCACGAGTACAATTCATGCCAACAGCCCATAATATAACTGCATATTCAGCAAGAATTCATGTTAAACATATTTAGCTTGATCAGAAGGTTACAATGACTGCAAGAGTCGAGCAGGATGTTAAGAGTTTGTCTGTTTCTTTTACTGATTATTTTCGGGTTAAAGCATGATTTAAACAGATTCACACGCAATCGCTTTCGCAATAATGCTTTCAAACAAATGTAATCTTACAGTGCTACTACATTATCAGCATGCTATCTGATTTTGAAGTCTTGAAGAAGTTAATGGATCTGTTTAGATAAAATAACCGACCAAAACGTACTGTTATTTTCATCACAAACAAAATTTTCACAGCAGAAAGCAGCAATTAAAGATTTAATGCTTACAATGTTATTAGTCTGGCATGTGATATAGGGAAAAAAGTTTACACAAAATAGCTTAAGCCACTTTGAAACTCTCCTGTTATTTTTTTTTTATTATTATTATTATTATTTTATATGCTACCTTATGAACATAACATTTCAAACATACTGAAATACTTTATTCACGCAGTGAAGGCGGACTGTGTTTCTGGTATTCTGGAAGTTGTTTCTGCTCACAGACTCTGCCGCGAGTGAGAGACGTTTCACCCGACGAAATGAAGACGACCGCGGCTGCACAAGCACAGAACATCCGCCAAAAATCAACCTGCAGCAATGCTCGTTCATTGACTCGCCAAGCTTTACGTTTGTAGGTTGCATGGCAGTAAATAATTCGATAATATGACCATGCAGTCAATACAGATATTTAATAAAAACATTAAAACAAGCAGGGCTGTAAAATAAAACAATAAAAAAACACTCGCGAGGTCTACACCGGACACAAGTGGAGCGATCCAACAAAAGACAACAGAACACAGTGATGGATACACTGGACACGATCCCCATCAGTGAACTGATGCTAGTTCTGTTTATAACGAAATGTTCTGACACTACATTCAGATGATTTGACATTATAGTGTGATGTCATCAAGTTTAGACACACTTTTCGCTGTGGGGCACGTATGACAACTCTCGTGTCTGGTAGACACACAGAAAGTGTCTGCTCCATTTACAAATAAGTTCTATAAGAAAAAAAAAAAAAACTAAACCAGCGGCATAACGAGATGGAAATATAAACTAGAAAATATATTAACAGGTCCTCCGTCCATGACATTGACTCACTGCTGAGCTGCCAGTTTTAATCTTAAGAGCTCTTAACGCTGTGTGGATGGTTAGATGCATGATGGGCTAGTATTAAAAAATAAATAAATAAATAAATAAACAAATAAAAATAAAGGTCTTTCCAGCATTAAGGTAATAACTACTGTTTTTTTAATCATCTTGTTGCAGTTATAAATTTGACTGCTAAATGAATGATAAAGAACTATATTAAAACTTGTTTTGTAAAATTTCTTCGTCATTTGAATATTGATAAAAAAAAAGTTTAAATCAGTTTAAATAAATAAAGTTCAGTTTAAATCATAAATCAGATTTTTTTTCTAAAATAAAAAAAAAAAATCTGGGATTTTTTTTTTTAGGCCATATGCTATTGCACTACTATAAAAGCAAGTAAAGAAGGCTCCTGTCACGGTGTCTGGTCTCTGTTTCCCTGGGTGTCCACTAGTGGTCTCACTTCCCCATAGGCACTTCACCGCAGGCACTACAATTCCCACAAAGCCTTGTCCCTTCATCACAGTAATTGCACTCCCATTAATTGCACTCAGGTGTCTTCACTTGATAGTCATTACCCTGCCTATATAATCCGGTCTGTTTCCATTTGTTTTAATGGAGTCCTTACTTTCCGTCACCAAGTTTCCTCGCGTTCATTGTGTTCTAGTTTCTTGTTCCCTGTTTGTTTGATTTGGACTGATGTTTGGTTATGACCCCTGCTTGTTTTAGTTCTGATTTTGGATTACCCTATTAAATCTCACACTGCACTTGGATCTTCCGTCTCCTGTGTTCCCGTATGTGACAGATCCCTTTAAAATCACTTAAGTTGTCAATTACTAAAGCTATTTTTTACATTGTGTGAATTTTGTTGATCATAATGAGATAACTTGAGTTTAATCGTGAGGACGTTTTATTAATCCATCCATTCTTTAGAGTTTCAAAGATTTAATCGTGCAGGTTTAATTTTATTTGTTTCTTGTTTTAGGCAAATTAGGCCTAAATAATGGGAACAAATTATACAGTGCTTCACGTTTAAACATGCAACAATTTCTTAATTAGTTTACAGACAAATATCTTTTTCCCAATAAGTTATGTCAAAATAAAGGACAGGTAACGAATAACAAAATGCATGTTGTTTTATTAAAGGAAAAAATATATTTATATTTAAAATATAAATTAAAATATAAGCATAATATATGAAAATATTGACATTTTGCATATAAATCAATGTAGCCTACCCCCCTAAAATAAGCTACCACTTTAAATGCTTCGATGCAAAGTAAACCACAATTTCTTTGCAATAATATAATGCATTATTAATATAATATAAATAATACTGCACACCTTTTAAATGTGTCAAATCTAAAATATTGTTTAATACCATGTAGCTTAGAAAATATAAGCACAGACTCAGGCACAGGCTTGACATTTATCCTGCTTGAATTCGTTCTAAGAAATGCACATAACTTCATAAATACCAAACTTTCATCTGTGAATATTAAATATTATATATAATAAATATTTAAACTATAGTGTTTTTCTTTCATTTTCCATGACTGGAGCAGTCAAATGTAACACATCAGCGAGGCAAAACTGACGTCTATTTGCGAAAATGTGCTTTGATGCGCTTGTTTGATAACTTGTGGTTAAAGCGCCACTCAGCGGTCAAAAGCTGCAAATGCATTTTACAAATGCTGCGGCGGCGGTACCCGCGGCAGTAAAAAGGGCCTTTTGAATGTCTACTTAGTGTATAGTCCGTCTTCATTGTGATGCCATATACAGTTTCTCCTAGCAAGACTAGGAGAGTCTCAAAGACACTTTGTTCTTGAATTCGTGCTCTCCATTTAACCCATCCAAAGTGCACACACATCTGGAGCAGTGGGCAACCATTTATGCTACAGCACCCAGGGGTTCAGTGCTTTGCTCAAGGTCACCTCAGTCATGGTATTGCCGGCCCGAGACTCAAACCCACAACCTTAGGGTTAGGAGTCAAACTCTCTAACCATTAGGCCACGACTTCCCCGAATAGGGACATATATACTAAAGGGAACAATTCTCACTATAGCATGCCTATTATGTTCCTGTGGCTCAGTGGTAGAGCGCAAAAGGTCATGAGTTCAATTCCCAGGGAACACATATAATGGTAAAAAAAAAATTATAGCCTGAATGCACTGTAAGTCGCTTAGGATAAAAGTGTCTGCTAAATGTACATTTATTATTACCATATTGGCTGTTTATTAGTATTTATAAAGCACATATTCTGCATCCCTAATCCTACCCAATACCTAAATTTATTAACTATTAATAAGCATCAAATTAGGAGTTTATTAAGGCAAAAGTCGTAGTTGAAATAAAAGTGTGACCTAAAATTCTTTATGAGATGATTCTGAAATTGGCTTAGGTAAACCAATGATGCAATGATGCACAAAATGATAATCCAAAAAATATAAAGAAAACCTCCTATAAATAATTTTAAGAGCTGAATAAAAATACCCTCATATACTGTATACCTCAGCTCCATTAATCAACTTGGACAGAGCTTTGTCACTGTGCTTGTTGCTTGCGGGATTGTCTTAAGAAGGTATCTGAATAATTTGAGACAGCCTTTGCATTAGAAACATTTCTGAAAGCCGTCTATGTAAGCAGCTTAGTAGGTTTTAAAGCAGAAGATACATGAGCAGCTGATGATGAGGTCATCACAGCGAGACAAGCCTGAGCAGCAGCGGCTGCCGCAGTCCTAAGGTGCTTACAGGTCATCAATAAGAGTGCTCATGTGATAGACCTACAGTCATTTGAAACGCACCCCATCCAAAGCTAAATCAACAGTCTAATCCTGTTCTGTAGGCAGGCATGCGCGTCTGAACATGTTTGTGTGCATTTAAGAAAGTAACTGTGTGGTTACGCGTTAATGATCATTGAGAGGCTTAATTGTCTGTGTAATCCTTTATGTTCTACATCATTGACACTTTGTTCTTTAAGGCTGTTGAAAGATTGTTGTAATGCTGTATTCTATCTTCCTTCCTTAGCCTTTCTGACTTTTAAATACCAGACCTTTTGCAGAAAAAGGTCATGTGCTGAAAAATGTTAAGCATATCATTTTTTATGATCACAGGAACCAGACAAATCTCTGTTCAACTAGTGTCCCCTTTTTGATGATGTCACTGGCTACCATAAGGCAACTCTGTCTCAGAGTCAGGGAAAATCAAGGTCAGGCTTTTACAACTTGGCAGATAGAACCCAAGAACATCCTAATGGATAGCCAAACAACTACATTAAAACAATCAAAAACCTTATGATTCTAATGAGTTTTTTTTTATGTTACATTTGGCTTTGACTTTTATGGTGTTTAAGAAGGGGTCTACCGAAACAAAACATGGGCAATATGGGGGAAAACATCCAGTACTGTACTCTTTTCAATTGTCCAAAATGTTTGAATTTTCTGAATGATGGGCGTCCCAATTCTGTGGAAATCTGTGGAGCTTTCTGCAAGCTCTGAACACACAGATGAGTTTGTTCATGAGCAAAGAAGTGATGATCACAAGCCACATGACATCACTGTGAGCCCTGTTATTGCTGATATGTTTGTTGCAACAGAATAACAGCAGAGGTTCAGATGTGACTCTTTTGCTCAAGGCCTTCATTGACCTTGGACAGATGTGAAGAATTCTTCACTACAAAATGTTTGCGTGGGCTTGTGTGCTTGTGTGTCATAGAACTGCACACACATCAGGGGCATCAAAAAAAAAAAAACATGACACTGAAGACTTGAGTAACGGCTGATGAAAATTCAGAAAAATATCTATCTACCGGTATCTTAGCCCACTGTCCAAGATCCTACCAGACATGCAACCTATTTTTGGTTCACAGCCCACCAGAAACACTGCTTTGTTATATTTTTTGCCTTACAAAATGGATGTGGGTTTGTGTTCGTACATCTTCACACATTACATTATGCAAGTAGTGCTGTATCTATAGCATAAGCAATTTTCAGCATTTCTATCAGGTCACAAGTATCTGCCTATGTATTTGTGTGTTTATGAATTGATAAACATGCAAAAAAACTGTGCACGTTCAGAAGATTGAAAGGGGGAGAGTGGGTGTGTGTGTAAGTGTGTGCGCACAACCTTCATCGTAACTCATTCATGCTTTCTTGGTGAGTGACACATTGGGGGCTGCCTGCGGTTGCTAAGCAGTCTCTCTCTCTGGTTCCACCTCAGCACCCTGCCGTGTTCTCTCCTGCTGAGCCCAGCTCACATGCTCCCCGCTGCAGACCCCAACATGCTGCAAATCACCCAATAAATGGCTGCTTGACCCAATAAACATCCATCATCTGTCCCCCGCACAAAAAACTACATTTCCCAAGCCGAGTTTTAGTGACATGCAACAGAGCTCATTGTCCTTCACAGAGGTCAGGAAGCCCTGCTGCAGTGGACAAGGGATTCGACAGCGTCACATGATGCAGTCACATGACCCACAGAATCTTCTGTTTCATTATTATTTAAAAATGGGGTAAATGGAGGAAAATCAGTCTAATAGGAAAATACTTTATTAAAAACACATTCTTTTATGTTCCACAGAAGAAAGCCAGTCAGAATGACATGAGGGTAAGTAAATTACAAACATACCTGTGCTACAAAAGACTGGTTTTGTGGTCCAGGGTCACATTTATTAACACTTTCATTCAAGTAATTAAGGGAAAATAATGACGAATGCAGTTAAAATTATTAAAATAAGTAAAGTGAAAATAAAAAAATCTAAAGAATTAATACTACAATAGTATATGCATTATAGTAAAATAAGACTGGTCAGGAAGTAACAATATTTACATAATATATTATTCATATAGCAGTAACACATTCATAAAATCATTTAGATTCTTCAGACTGTGCTATAGTGAGAGTTAGTGTTGTCAAAAGACCCGGTACTTCGGTACCAAGTCGGTACTAAAAAAATGAAAATGTCACAGTACCAGGTTGCATTAATTACCGGTGGTACCGAGTACCCGGTCAACCCGGTTCTTGACGTATTCAGCGCTATTATTTCTGCGAAGCAGAAAACGAGGACGGAATCTCAAAATCCAGTCATGAAAATGAAACTTTCATTTTAATATGGACAGCCACGGAATTTGTCAAAGTTAGCATAAATTAATCAAATCAAATCTCCATATGGACCAGTATCTGTAAATGTTAAGTTGCAAAAGTTGGTTGAAATATGAATCCAGCATGTTCTGCGCATCTCTGTGTGAATGAATGATTGGCAGAGACATGTGGGTTTGTTTACTACATAGACTGAAGCGCGTGACGCTTGCAGTAATTTCGGCATCTGCCATCTCAATGAGGACATAAATACATAACATCACCAATGTTATGTAATACATAACGTCTCAATTTAAAGGTATTCATGGTAGCCCATTAAAATAAAAGTTTTTTTACATTTAGATTTTTACATAAAGGCATTGCGCTAGAAATATTACTATTATTTAGTAAAATGTGTGTGATACTGCTACTACTGTTGAAAAAAATAATAAAACTTTATTTTTTAAGAAATAAATCACACAATATTTCTTCCATGTTTTAATTTTAATAGCAAAACCCCTTTTTTTTACCAAAACAAATTGGGTGAAACTATTTTTCATAATTATATTACTTGTAGAAAAACTTTAAACACAATTGTAAGTAAGTATAAAGAATGGCATTGGTTTTATTTTTAGTGAATTTTTTTTAATTAGCATATTTTTGTGTTTTGCTTTGGTACAAAAATTGGTACCGAGAACCGTGGATTTTCACTGGTATCGGTACCGAATACTGAAATTTTGGTACCGTGACAACACTAGTGTGAATAAAGTCCCAGCTATGTGTTCTGCTTAACACCCTTTAGTAATACAAATCTAATAATACTATTATCTTTACCCTTTCCTCAGCATTTGTTTATTTATTTATTTAGTTCTCGTTGTGTGCAGTAAAAACAGTCATAAAAGGTGTTTTACAGTAAGTGAGTGGGAAGACAGAGGAGAGCTCAGGTGGGAGGAAATGAATTAGTGCCATGGCCACCGACTATAAAAAGATCTTGAGTCATGATGTGTGAGGAACCTGCTTTAGCTAATTACAGCATCACGAAGATCTCTGTGCCTTGGTTTCCAGGCCTTACATTGTGCAATGCTGAACTCTGTTGTGTTATTATTCATCAGCAGTGCAAGAGCACACAGACTAGAGACCAATAAAAGCTGTGTTTGCAGATACAACAGTTCGTTTACATGCTCCGAAACATGATGTAAGTCTAGCTAACAAAATGTTCTTTCCCTTCATTTCCTGTCCACTTAGACAACTAGAAGTACTAGGATAATTGCTGCAGTATTTATTATGCATATATGTACAATTTTCTGCATGCATGTAATACATATACAGTATTGCTTCTAAATTCACTTTATCTGAAGCCCATCAAATGTTTACATTATAATGTACACAGACAGACATTTGTTAATGGCCAACAAATAGAAAACGAACCAGCAGCATGCCATATCTTTTTAGATTCTGCCTGCCTTCTACATTGTTATAACATCTCAAAGCACTTATGAGCTATTCTAGAATAAGCACACATACAAAAGCTTTTCGTTGTTGGTAAGCCAAACAGCATTAGCTCAGTACACGACTCACACAGGAGGAGGCAGACACACTATGGTAACAATAACAGCTCACACACGGAGGTGAGAAGCCAAAAACAAGAGCGCCAGGCTCACCTGTGGCTCGTGTTATGATGTGTGAGATTGTGTGCAAGTATGTGAGTGGCTGGTCTGCAGTTATGCTAAAGTCTTTGATGAAGGACTACAGCCATCCTTTATTTTCTTCAGATTATATTTGAGATTTGTCAGCATAAAATACTTTTCAGAAACATTACAAAAGCTTTTTGCTTTTGAATGGTATCACCAAAAAATGAAAACAGTGTCATTACTTAGTTTCAAGTTTTCAAAAGAACACAATGCCATTGCAAACCCTAACCCTAACCCTAAAAGTGTCATACAAGTAGTCCACAACACTTAATCATCTAAAGCCATATGATCATTTTCTAAGTGTATCCTTCACTGTATAACTAAATTTTAATTTGTCTTTAAATGTGTTGGGGTAACCCTATTGACTTGAGGTACATAGAGGTATGTATTGCGGCTGTTCAGAATTACATACCCGGGGAGTGTCGCTAAAGGTTAATGCTCTATCATGTTGGAAATATCCCCTACACCAAACCCTACCCTAAACCTAACTGACAGTGTTAACAATTGCAAAAGCGTTATAAAAACTAATTTGGTGATGCAATTGTGCTATTTTAACTATTTTTAAATTTTAGCTGTTTTGTGGAACCATAGTACACAGAGTTTGTACCAGAGCTTTTCTTTTCTCAATTGCAATGCCATATCACGTGAGCTACCATACAAACCTACTGAATTTCAGTTTTTTTTCTATAGGTTGTTTTTTCAGTTTTGCAGAAATGTATATAGAGGCACGTATTTCCATTAGGCCTAGGCTTAGCAAATCGCCTTTTTCAAGGGCCAATGGAGAGAGTCCATACATCACCCTTTGCAGCGTCTGAACCTACAACCTACATCAATCCATACTGATAACCTCTATAGGCTACACCGCCATTAGCTTCTATACTGCACATTGTCTGGTAAATCAGATGGATGTTGACACCTGCAGGTCTTGTTGATTTTGTAGGGGTTGTGAACGTGTTGTTTACTGCACGTGAGGCATGTTTGAGTCACATGGTGAACACCTGCTCTGCACGTTCACTGCTCCTTTCATCTCTCTTTGTTCCTTATCAGTGCGAGAGAGAAAGAGATTCAGACTTCTGGAATCGGCATAAAAAGTAATTAATAAAAGAGGCCAAAGAGCCACTGGGACTGTGTTTATCTGCAAGACGTCTAATTAATTTGCACACCCAGTCCTCTGGACATGGTTTGTGTGTGTTTTCCTTTCTGGGAGTCTTCCTCCCTTCGGGAATCTCAGGCATTTCTTTTCTTGATCCCTCATGTTCCTTGCCTCACAAGAGCTTTATTACTTTATTACAATTAAACTGCACCATAAAACACAAAGGCGACCATAGAGAGTGCTTTTGTCTGAGAGTGTGTATTTGAGCCAACAGACAATGTGTCTCATAGACTGTAGTGAACGTTACAAGTTGCACACAGAAATTTCTCTCATGTCTAGCATTGCAAAGTCTGATTCATTCTGCTGATTTTGGACATCCAAAATGATCCTCTATCTCATATGTGATGTTGTATGATTGCTTGTAGTGAATCAGTATATCCTAAATGGCCCACACGCTCATACAAGTGCTGGTAATTCTGCTTCATTATAGTGAATTGGTTCATTACAAATGGTCCTCTCTTTTAGGTTGCATTATATATTCTGAATTATGATGTAGTCTTATAAATACTGATTCAATTTAGTGAATCAGTTAATCATCATTGGTCCTTAGCACTGTAAGCACCGAAAAGTCTGATTCATTTGAAACAATACATACATTGAAAAGGGCTATAGAAGTCAACTTGAATTGTATTATGGTGAATCAGTTCATCCTTAAAGGTTCTTTTCCTCTTATGTGGTCTTATAAATATTGATTTATTTTTAGTGTCCTCAGTTTTATACATAATGTTGGAAAGTCTCATTTATTATGAAGAATCAATCCATTGTGAATATTAAAGTCTATCAACAGATTATAATCCCTTTTTTTAATCCCTGTCCTATGCTTTCAGTTACTTCTTTGCTTAATTTAGTATGATTTTAAAACATTAAGTGTAAATTCACTGGTTCAAGTCTGAAACTAATGAATTGTTTCATTAATTTACTCAAAAATCCTAATT
This sequence comes from Carassius carassius, assembly GCF_963082965.1. Lineage (NCBI taxonomy): Eukaryota > Metazoa > Chordata > Actinopteri > Cypriniformes > Cyprinidae > Carassius > Carassius carassius. The sequence continues at coordinate 8,089,033 of NC_081773.1, forward strand.
TTTTGTTTGAAGCAAAAGCATTTAGATCAGATATTATCAAAGGATAAAAACCCTTGCTCCCTTAAACAGTTTTAATGCAGATAGGTATACATTTGTACTATAGATTGCAGTACCTTTGAAGTTTAAAAAAGAAGAAGAGGAAATTAAATGCATTTGTTACGCAGATAATAGAATTTGCAAATAAAAAATATGTTAAATTAGAAAATAAATAGAATCATTTTCAGTAGATTCACAAACCTCTGCATCATTTCTGCTGTGGATCAGAGGAAGCTGTGAAATAGGCAAGGATGAAATTATTTATGGACAACATACATTTTTACTCCCAAACAACTCAGCGAGAAGCTTCTGTAGTTACACATCTTCCTGCTGGCAAACAGCTGCAAGTTAAATCTAACACTGAGTCATGACCTGCCTTGTTTACATCCGAGTGAATATAAATATATTGTGTGCAAATCTATGATTACCTGGCAATCAGCTTTGAGTTCATAGCTCTCCTCCCTGTGGGGGGGCCCTACATTCACGGTGATATTTACACGCTCCTTCTACAGGCAGCTTTATGAATATCTCCCCAGCATGTATCAGGGGTTCCCGTCAGGTCTCAGCGGCCGGTGAAAAACATGGCACCCACAACTGCCACACAATCCGCAGGTACTCATGCCCATCAGATCTGCATGAAAATATGTCAGGGGGATTATAAAAGCCTAGTTACCTAATACAACCCCGCTGAAGCTCAATCCACGTACAGAGACGGGAGGTCTTTCATATGATAATACCGCAGTGATTGCACTCCACCTGACATATGCTCTCGCTCGCTCTCCCTCTCTGTCTGTCTGCTTCTATCTCTCTTTTTCCTCTCTGAACGCCCTTTGGAGACAGACCGGAATAACCCTTGACACATCTACGTATACACACGCTCTCTCTAGAGAAGGACTGAAATAATCCTTTGGTATTTTCATGATTCCTTGAGGGCTGAATTTCATTGGCATAAACCCATGAGGACATCTAACAGGGAATGCTTGGAGACACTGGACCGTATCTCTAATATAGCGCACATACTCACATGTTCTCCAGTGCCCTGAAGTCTGAGCTTTAATTAGCTTATGAAATATTAAATGCTCATCTGGCATTGTTCTAAGTAAAGGCTGCATATGGCTGGGAATATTTAGAACAGATCGAAGCCTAAACGTTCACAAAGACCTTTTTTGTACCTTATGTTCCTGCTTACCTCTTGCACCGTGTCGTAACCTGAAATTAGGTGCTGCAGAATTGCACATTTTAACATATCTGAGGTTTAATATACAGTTATGCGGAGCAGGATTTTGGACTATGTAGATTTCACAGAGATGGGCTGGAAAGAATAAAACATTTGATTTACAAGGACATTTAAGTTTATGCGTCTGGCAGACACTTTTATCCAAAACAACATTGCGTTTAAGGCATGAAATTAATTAGGTCATGCTTTCCCTGAATCAAACCCATAGCCTTGGAGTTGTTCTATTGTTTGAGCTATAAGATCACCTCATTTAGACTTTTTTGAATGCATGCTGTTTAAGACACACAGTATGACACATATTTGCAGAATCATAATTAAGGGTGCACAATATCTGCTTTTTCCCCATTTATTAGTATATTCCGATTTATTTGCCCATGCTCATTTCCTCAATTTATTTTTTTTTTTTTTTTTTTTTTAAGGTACCTTTTACATTCTCTAACAGTGTTTAACTTTAAAAAAAAAAAAACACTGTTTAAAGTCGCTATGGCATTGTGATCATCTTTTCTTCCTTATTGTAACACAAATTGAGCATTCTGACATCTTTCCATATTTCCACATACCTTCTGACTGTCATAAAACTAAGAAAGCAATTCAGTGACTTCAAGGCAATAACATGATGGCAAGTCACATGATCCAAATTGACTGTTATGCTTTCTTAATGGTAGAGCCTCAGAGGTTGGTCTGTCCTTTATGCCATATATTATGTCCTTTATCTCCACCTTGTCCTTCTTCTACACATCTACGAACATCCTGTCTATGGCCACACACATATCCACATGTCCTCAGAAAGCCGAATATGTCTGTTTATAAGTATGTAGATGAGAAAGTCATAATGCAAAAATAACAATGACTGTCTGATGTTCTTGCTCACCCATTTTCCTCAAAATGTGAATGACTTCACTCTTCCGTGGTTAATATAATTGTATCCCACAGGTCATGACACACACTGATATAGTGCTGTCCCGGTAATGAGCAGGTTCAGTTCTGATATTTCACTGATGTAAATGCGACACACACACACAGTAGTGCAGCTGCTACACAGTGGCATTAAAGCATAAATATTCATCATACACTGTAATTGGTGCAAATTTGACTGGGAAGACCAATCATCATTCTGGATCGACCAGTGCCACCCTGGCCCTTTACAAAGCCTCGCTCCTGGAACACATCTGAATCAGCATCAGTGTTTCCAGGCTGCCACATTAACCAAGCCTGATCATTAATTATCACTTGATTAAACATGTATTCACTGTGTGACATCACAATGAGAGGCCCAATGAAACAGCCAAGTTCATCATGCCACTATTTCTGCCAAATTATCAAGCTGGGTTCTCAACGTTCAATTTAGCAGGCAAATGATGCTGAATCGACACTGATCCAATCAGTTCCCCACAGGGCTGTGACGGAGTGATGAAAAAATTCAACCAATGCCCAATATCTAATGAGAATGATGGAGGGGGAGAGTGCTAGAGTTACATTCGCACAGTTGTGTATGAAAAGTAGAAATGTGCAAGACTACATTTTTTTTTTTGGATTGATTGTTGGATTGTCCAGTCGATTAGTCATACTTAAGGATGCTCTGAATAATTAGAGCCCATAAGGTCAAAATCAAACATTCAATTTCATATTCACAACACATTCTGGTGTTCAAACACAGCTGCACACTTTTAAAAAACAGTTACATTTTTGACTTAATACCCTATCCTAAAAATGCGACCATGCCTAAAAAAAACCACGATGAACAGAATAGCCAAAGGACATTTGTCTGTATGTGTTCATATCAACAGTCATATCCAACAAAAAAAATAAAAAAGCCCAGAATCAATGCAAGAAGAGGGCAAATATATTCAGCAAATAAATATGCTAAATATCCGTAAACCTTCACTGCACAAAACTATATAGTTCTAAAAAAAAAACCAGAGGCCTGTGGATTATATAATAATGGGAACATTGCTCACAGCAGACGATTTGTTCCTCGGTTGCCTCAGTAATTATCTTGAAATTTAGTGTTGAATGAGGCGAATTTGTTATGAAAGAAGAGCTTTAATGGCTGCAGCAGTGGTGCTTTAAAACAGATGAATTTAAAGACTTAACATATCTGAGATGGTTTGAGCGGCTGACGGATTCTGCACAAGCTAAAACCCTCTGTGACAAGATAAAGCTCTTTTTAAAGTTCACTCCAAAATGAAAATTCTGTAAACAATTACATATTGTTCACTAAATAAGTTCACTAAACCCTTAACCTAACCAATATTGTGAACAAAAGAAACTCTTAAAGGGGTGGTCGGATGCCCAGTTTCGGGGGGTACATTTCCTTCAAAAACAAACATAATCTAAGGTAAGACACCAGTCCGTTCTGTACTGAAATGTACCAGGTGAGCTACCATGTAAATTTAATACATCAGAAAAGCCACACACATTAGTTACACAGACATTTTACTGAAACACCAAAATCAGAAGTTTGGGTAATTAATTCAATTTGGGTAATTAGATAAAAAAAATGTTTATGCTGTTCAGGGTGTTGTGTTTACAAGTCATAAACAAGGCATTGAAGTTCTTCACCAATGCTTTTTAATATTTCAACCATACAAATTGTACATATTGCTTATTCTAGAAACATTTTTGTTTCAGTGAGGTACATCCACACCGCCGACATGTTTACTTGTTGTGCACAAAATGGATATCACTTCAACTGAAAAATAATTTTTGGGCTGTTTCAGCTAAATATTTTTGGTTGACAACATTTTGGTGACTCACTAATACACGTTGAGATGATATGACTCAAACATGAAACTGTATTAGTCTACAAATCATGCACTGTTAATACCTCAAAACATTTTTACCACATAGTATCATGCAAGAAACTGTGCAAATAATCCACTCCTGTAATCATAATTTGTATGAAGATGAATACATCTAGTGTTTAACTGGCACTTGTGTTCATTTCAGTTTAAGAGTGAACTGTATGTATATTCACGTTTTTTTTTTTTTTTTCTGTGTTGTCCAAAATTGCTTGACATTGTTTCTTCTGTAGAACACAAAATAAGATATTTTGAGATATGTCTCGAAAGTGTTTTTTTTTTCATACAATGAAAGTCAATGGGGTTCAATATTGTTGTTTTGTAATCAGAAGAAAGGCAGTCATATACTGTAGGTTCGCAACAACATTAGGATGAGCAAATGTGTGAAGTGACATTCAGCCAAGTATGGTGACCCATACTCAGAATTTGTGCTCTGCATTTAACCCATCCAAAGTGCACACGCACAGAGCAGTGAACACACACACACTGTGAACACACACCCGGAGCAGTGGGCAGCTATTTATGTTGCGGCGCCCAGGGAACAGTTGGGGGTTCGATGCCTTGCTCAAGGGCACCTAAGTCGTGGTATTGAAGGTGGAGAGAGAACTGTACATGCACTCCCCCCACCTACAATTCCTGCCGGCCCGAGACTCGAACTCATAACCCTTCGATTGCGAGTCCGACTCTCTAACCATTAGGCCACGACTTCCCTCAAATGATGATACAATGTTTATTTTTGCAGGAACTGTCCTTTTAAATCTACTTTTTAAAACATTGCTAAAAACAAAAAAGTATATGGTTGAACAACTAGTCAGCCATCCTGCCATTTGAAAAGTGCTGTATGGAAATATCACTGAACACACACGCATGGATGCACACAAAATGAAAGGGTGCATGCCCAGAGCAGTTGGTTAAATGACAGTCTTTCTCAGCCACTCAATCCCCTGGTGCTGGAGGCTGATTGACAGGCCTTTGCAGTGCTTGTCAATAACTCTGAGCTGCAGGTGCTGGAAGGGTGGGGGGACTCACGCCGCGTTCATCTCTTCTGCTGCTATATTTGTGCCTGTCAGTGCCCGGGCTGGCCAACGGGGGCGCTGTATGGAGCTGGAGGGCAGAGGAGGGGTGGGAGGAGGGCCAGACAAAAGCAGACTGCGGGACTCCCCACTGTCAGACAGTAAACAGGGGAAGTCCCGTGGAGCTCTGTCCGTCACCCATGGCACAAACAATTCAAAGCACCACCGCTGGACACTTAGTCCCATAGGAGACTGAAAGGAAGAGAGAGACAGCCGGCCTGTAAGAAGTTACACAACCTAGAGCAGTAAGCTGACAGCAGCTTGGAAGAATAGGAAAGGAACAACAAATAAACTGTCGAGCAGTACAGAAAGATCTCTATGCAGAAGAAGGGGAGGTAAAAACGTCATTTTCATTTACACAAAACGAGATGCTCTTGCTCGGGCACACCTGAAGCTGTTATAACAGTCATTATCAGCATTTTATAAATAACTCTCATGCAAGAAGCCTTGCTGACAGCTTCTGACGCACTATCACCTCGAAGCAGAATTGGAAGTCAGCAGCCAGCGTCACTCTCTCATCTGAATTCACCCAGCGGACCTGATCTGTAAACTTCATCAAGCCTGTGATGTCTGCCATAACCTTTCAAGTCAATGTGCTAAAATGCAAACAAACTAATTTGTGTTTTAGAATCTTGTTCTTTAGCCACTGAAGGAATTACATCCCTGTTAAAAGTCTGGCATGTGGTGAAATGGACACTGGTGGATTCTTGACTAGATTAACCAGCCTCACACGAAAATTCATGCAAGTTGTAACTAACAAAGAGTACTAACAAATAGTTATCAACAAGATCTAAATGTAACCTTTTTTAAATACTGACACCGGTGAAAAAGAAAATTCTGTTTAATCAATAAGTGGAAGTGGGAATTTTTACAGTGTTGTGACTTTTGTTTTGACAGCACTGAGAATGCCACTAGGAGATTTTATGCTGCATTCACGCCATATCATAATTATTGTCATTTCTAGATGACAACACTTAAAGTTTTACTTGGAGTTGTTCACACCCTTGGACTCGGACTTGGATCTATTGCACTATCAATGCCTAAACATAGCACCTAACCAATCTGGGGTTAAAAGTCGTAGCTCTCAGAAAGCTCTCATTACACAAATTGTAATTCTACAAGGAGTTGAATGCTTTTAACAAGTTGGTATATTGTAATTATGGTAATTATGATATGAAGTGAACGCACCTTTAGTAAAGCTGTAATGAATTCAGTTTAGATACTAGTACATTTTTAAACACAAATCTCAAATAAAGTGAACGTCATCAAGTATTATTCGTCTTATTTTTTAAACCAAAGAGTGGGTGTGGCCATTTATAAACAATTACAGAAACTTATTATGCAGTATTTGCAGGCATATGTGAATTTAAATTAAATAAGTGTCATTAATTTTTGGCAAACACACCCCATTCGCTGTAAATGAGGCTCATTTATAGAATTTGCTGACTCCAGCACTTATAGCATTTATAGAATTAGACTCCAGCACTATTTGCTTGATGCAATTAGCATGCCACTATTATTGGCCATAAAATAATAGTTTTTGCAGAAACAGCTACTCCAAATAAACCATGCAATAACAGTTATTATGCGATTATTAGCATTAGGTATCTGCCACTCCGTTGTCTAGATATTCAGATAAGACACTGAAAAACCCATACTGGTCAACCACTGGCCAGAAATGTCATTATTAGGCAGAGATAAAAAATGCAATAGAATAGCCTGAATAATGTAAACTGCATAATGATGAATGGAGGCTAATGTAGTTCATATATAACCTGCCAATTCACTGACATCTACAGGTACATAAGAAGAAGAGAAATAATTTCCCCATCAGTGCTTTTTGAAATGAGGCAGTGGATGTAGGGGCTATCTGCCGTGCTGGACACATATTGGCCCGGCTGTAACAGGCAATTACAGCATCCACAGGGTGAAGATTAGAGTCATTAACAGTGCTTAACACCAGGCAACGCACCAGTGAATTATTAAAGACCTGGGATTCAGAACCTTAACTCAGCACTTCCTTACCTAACAGAAAAAAAGAAAAAAAAAACTTACTGTAGCATGTACCTTTACTAAAAGTACAGCTCTTTTACAAATTTCTCTTTTATAAAATGTTCTTGTTTTTAATCAGGTGATACATGTTAATTATACTGTATTTGCATATAATATGTGAGACTTTGTTATGATTCATGATCTGCTGTAGTCAGTTGTATGTTATTCACTTGATCATTGATTTTTTTAATTTATTTTGTAATTATTTATAATACTTTTTCTTACACTGAATTACTTGGAAATAACAATGCATATGCAACCTTTTAAATGTTTTTGAAATAAGTTTTGGTCACACTTTATTTTAAGATCCAAATCTCACTATGAACAAACTATTAATTATTAAGCTTTTGCCTTAAATGCTTATAATTTGCTGCTTATTTATAGTTAAGTAGTTATTAAGTTTAGTTATTGGGTTTGTTTAGGGATGTAGAATATGGTCATGCAGAATCTATGCTTTATAAGCTAATAAACAGCCAGTACGTATGTTACTAATAGCCATGTTAATAAGCAACTAGTTAATAGTGAAAAGTGTTAATGTTTTGCTCACCAAAGGCTGCATTTATGTGCGTCACATGATCCTTCAGAAATTATTCTAATATGCTAACCTGGTGCTCAAAAACATTTCCTAGTATTATCAGTGTTTACTTAACATTTCTGTTCAGTCTGATACATGATTTTTTTTTTTTTTAGGATTCTCTGATAAAAAGTTCAAAAGAAAAGTATTTATTTGAAATAGAAATCTTGTGTAACATTGTACATGTCTTAACTGTGAGTTTTAATTAATAATGTGTGGGGATTGGTTTATATTTAATGTATTATTATCTTGTAAAACACCTCTGAGTTTATCCCAGGTAAGTCTCCTGCTTTAAAAAAAATAAAAATAAATAAAAATAAAAATTCTTTACTGGTAGCTATTTTCTTACTGATCTGAGCTAGTCATTTGCTAATGCAAGCTGGTACATCATCTTGGTCCAGCAATAAACCAGCTACCACCTGATCATTCCAGATTAATGTGGTCAGACCTGGTTTTGAAACACGTTAACAGCAAACACACATTCAAGGTTACTGTGCCTCAACACATGAAGAGTGATGGTCAACGTTTTAAACACTGACCTCTGGGGGTCTGTGCAAACGAAGTGTGCAGTAACTCACTGTGATCTAAGTCCTTGTGATCAATGTACCACACATTCACACCCTCCATGCATCTCTCAAGGGAGTAACAAAGACTGAAAAAGCTGGAGAACATACAGTACGTGTTTCCTGGAACATAAGTTGTGATGTTATTGTCTAATACATGCTGTGGCTTATATTCCAAAGCGAATTACATAATGACTGTCCCATAGACTGCCAAGTAAATTAAACTGTCAAGGTCCAGAAAAGTACTGACCTTGACAGTGTAATTTACTTGGCAGTCTTTAATCTGTAAACTGTTGAGTTGATTTATCTGAATTTTGTGGTTACAGAGGTTTTTAGATGGATGCCAAGGCTTTTTAGGTCGGGTAGAATCTGCAATTTTTGACTCATTTTGTTTATTGGCTTCCATGGTTGCAGTCTGATGTGTTTTCTGCAAACTGGCAACCCAGGCTGCTGAAATGTTATTGGGTAAATTGTAAGTGAACAGAAAAACACGGAACAAAACAAACAAAAAAAGACATTCTGACATGGAAAGCACATTTTAAGAGTAGAATAACTGGCTGTAGCACTGGATTTCTGAGAAGCAAGTATTCGAGCTTTGCATGTTGGCTGAATATCTGCAGCTGTATTATGGTGTTTTTATGCTTTAGTACAGTCCAAAAATTACTGATATTAAATGATTAATCATGATTAATCACATTTAAAATAAAAGTTTTTGTTTATAGAATATATGTGTACTGTGTATATTTATGTATATATAAATACACATATACTGTATAGTATATATTTTGAAAACATTGACATGTATATATTTATATTCATATACTTTATAATATATATAAATATTTATGACATAAATGTATTTTTTATATATATACGTGTGTGTATTTATATATACATCATAAATATACACAGTATACACACAAATATTGCTACAAGTGTGATTGCATCATATAATAATTGCTGTTGATAGTGTTCATCGTCTGGTTGACTACGTCTTCTGAAACTTTCTGTCATATGCACATAAACTCATAGTCACCACTGATAAGCTACTACTAAATATAGTATTTGTACTAAATTTTCTGTAAAGTTGCTTTGCAATGATTTGTATCGTAAAAAGCACTATACAAATAAACTTGAATTTAATTTAATTTAATATATTAAGTAAACAAAAATGTTTATTTCGGACGCAATTAATCATGATTAATCATTTGTCAGCAATAATAATGACATAAATCACCTTTAAGCCTTTTTACTTTCACATCCTAATAAAATAGTCTGATATTTTTACGATAAGAATAATCGTAAACGTGTTTGCAAAGGCTGTTTTAAAACATGCATTAGTTTTGTTATTCTGCTGGGTGATAGTAGCACAGAAACTGTATAATTCATCTTTAAAGGATTGGTTGTGGATTGATGAAAACTAAAGTATGTTTATAGGCTTTATAGTGTTTTTATATGTTTTGTTGTGGTTTTTGTGTGGTTGTTGTTCTCATTAGGAAGGTGACCCCTCACTCAGAGCACAAACATGGTTGCCAAGCAGAAAGGAATTCACTCATTAGCATCATCCCAGCAATGTGACTTCCTATCAGCACATCTAGCATGTGTGTGTGTGTGTGTGTGCACAGAAGACATCTGGTGATCCTGTGGGAGATGTTCAGCTTGGCTAGGCTGCTGTTAGCTCTGCACTGTTGAGGACTTTATTATGAGAAATTAAAGAGTTGCTGTAGCTGCGGGCGGTTCAAGTACTGTATAAAGGCTGCTGTCTGAAAAAATTCCTTTGGAAGTTTGGAAAGTCAGCGTTTTCTGACGGACAGCTTTAGAACTCTGTCCTCCGAAAGCAACTCTTTCTAATGACGAATGTTTAGAGAACAGTGCCAGTCTCGCCTTCGCTTTGACCACAAATGCCAACTTTGGAGAAGTCAGAGTCCACAAAGCTGGATCCCTTGAGTCACAAGTGCACCACTACTTCCTTTATATTAATGAGGCAAGTAGAAGAATAGACCCATGTTGATGGACAAAATACAACACACAAAAGGTAGAGGTCTGCCCACTAAAATTAAAAATTCAGAAAATGTATTCCAGCCAAGCAAAATGTTTGCAGCAGTTAGTTCTTCATCAGGCACAATCCGGACGTCATTAGGACTGAACTGGTCGACACATTGTACTATGTTGTAAGTACATTTTTTTTTTTTTTTTTTTTTTTTTTTTGGTGCTTTAATTTCAGTGTCCTCACATCTTTTGTGTGTGTAGTAAGAATCATATAACACATGGTAATTTACTAACTTTAACAGCGTAACAACATAATTAAATTTTTTGGCTGAAAATGTTATACAAAAATAAACAAACAGTGTATTCCAAATACTTAAAATATTTTTTCCTCATTTTAATAATAATATATATATATATATATATATATATATATATATATATATATATATATATATATATATATATATATATATATATTATTTTTTTTTTCAGTTATCCTCAACAAATTAAATATTAATCTGGCTTCAATGCTAATAGCATCTTCACATACTTTATGTAACTTTTGAGTTTACATCGCAGCAGTAAAAATTATCAATATGGTCTGGATGAATCACATTTGAAAATGTTATAAAATAGCTGATATATACACACACCTCTGACATGTTGAGACATATTTTGGCAACCACAAACAACCCACTGTAGCTGTGACACACAAGTCAAAACATATTTCATTGTGTAAAAAATGGTAAAGCAGAATTTCTGCTGGTTGAAGAATTTGTACTGTATTATGGTATATAAAAAACAAAACAAAAAAACAAACAAACAGATTACTTAATGTACGAACATTTTTGACTGGAAAAGGGAAGAAGAAATCTTAATAAACCTAAAATATCAAACTGCAAAGTTAAGAGGGATTACATCATCACAGATTTAAGAGGGCTGAGGCCATCACTGATTTTTGTGCTGGCAGCTAATCGCTGAGAGTTAATCGCTAATTTCTAGGGGGGCCGAGATGAAAGACTTGGCTTTAAGTCCCTCCAAATAAGCTCTAGAATCACCTACGCATGTTACACACGAGTTACGTGCACATCCTCAGCTGTTCTGAAGGACGGAACATGTGGACTGTTCAACCTTATCAGATTAAAAAAAAAAAAACATCAACACCAACAAATCAAATATCACACATGGTTTACTGCAGAAACCCTAGTCAAAGGTGGCATGTTTGTTCAGCTTTCTTCTGAGCATGAGCGTGTACGCAGTGGGGGTGGGGTCTGGGAGGGGGAGGGTTCTGCACATCTTTGAAGACATCAGTCTCCTTGAAAAATATGCTGCTGCATTCCACATGATATCAGAAACTCCACACAACCTGACTTTCAGCAGAACGGCACTTCACAGTGCCACAACTGCAGATGTTGTTAACCAGTTGGGACTGCCACAGACAGTAATCGCTTCATATAAATCACATCGCATTGCATCAAACAGTAGAATATCAAGCCGTGCCCTACTCCAATGTGTCTTCAGAATCCCGCCGAATGAATCACCACCACCATCTGTCCCGAGCTGCTGATTGCCCAGAAAACATCTCCTTTCCCACCTGCCCCTCTTTCCTCCACTCCAAAGGTAAAATAAGAAAATGTACAGAAAAGTGCAGAAAAATGTCATTAATAAGGGAGGAATTATATGGCTATGTTTGGAATGGCTTGCTATACTTCTTATATTCAAAAAACACAAAGCAAAAGCATTTATTTGAAATTGAAATTCAAACATCATACACATCTTTATTATTACTTTAAAGTAATTTAGTCCTCGCTAGGTATTATTATTATTAAAAAATAATAATAATAATGAAGAGGTAATTTGTAATATTTTCTTGTTTAAATACTTTCTCCCTTTGTTGTTTTTTTTTTTTGTGTGCTATTTGTTTATCCAACCAATGGCCGCTGTTGAAAAACCTATTTTAAAGAAGTCATTATTTTTGTTTTGGTGATGCCTGCGTTGAAGAAATTGCATACTTCACCTTTTAAAACCGTGGCTATAATTACTTCCTGGTCAGACATTGCACTGGAAATGGAAGGTCAATTCAAGAACATTGCATTGTAGGATAATTGTATGCAATGTGCTCACACACACTGGAAAATATAGTAGGTCATTCAGATATTCCATGCATACTGTGCACAGTATACACATTATATACTACACATTTTATATACAGTAAATGATAAGTGTAGCATTCCATTATTCCGCATATAGCATGTCTCTCTTTTTTTCCACCCTGTCGCTTTCCCAGTGTCTAATGAAGTCAACAGATTTCTAGCAACTAGATTTCTTAGATGTTATTAGTTGTATGCATTTCTCTGGCCTTTGAAGCTTTACATGATGGCACAAGCACCAAGAGCCTCCCTGTAGGGCTCCAGAATCAACGCCACAGTTAGCTTTAATGATCTGTCTTAAAGTAGACGCAGTAATCAGGTTAGTAAATCAAACAGAGCAGAGCATAAATTAGTTTCACCATTTACAAAAACCTACAGATATGACAGCAGGAAGCAACAGACTATAAAGTGCAAGTTAGAAAAACAAAGCTTTGTCCTCTGAAACTGGATGAAGTCTGGCGTGACCCAGGTGCCTTGTCATGGTTGCAATCTGTGTCTGCCGTCCCAACAGAGAGTCACTGTGAACCAGAACTGTCGGTACAGTGCAATTTGTTCCAAGAGGAGAAAGCGCTGTGCCACCTACAGCACATGCCTGTCCACCATCCCCAGAGGAAGGACACAGCAACAATTAGACTGTTGCATCTTCTGCTTTTTCCTTGGCATAAACATTATTAACTAGAGCTGTAGCTTAAAGGAACACTGCACAAAAAAATGACAACCCTCATGTCATTCCAAATCTGTAAGTCCTTTGTTCATCTTCAGAACACAAAATTAGGTATTTTCGATTAAATCTGAGAGCTTTCTGACCCTGCATAGACAGCAATGCAACTACCACATTCAAGGCCCAGAAAGGCAGTAAGGACATCATTAAAATAGTTCATGTGAGGTCAGAGTAATTAATTACAGAATTTTTAATTTTGGGTTTTAATTATGATTTTAAGTTAATAACAGAATCATTCCAAACATTTGAAAACAGGGCTGAATTTGCAGTTATTATATTAATTGACAAAATGCTTATAATAATGATAATAACAATGCTGCACTGTTGCTGAAAATATCAGATACTCTTATCAAACATAACAAGATAAGAATTTTCTTATGCTCACCAAGGCTGTATTTATTTGATGAAAAAAAATTACAAATTCATTAAAATTGTGCAATATTTATACAATCTAAAATAACTGTTTTCTATTTAAATATATTTTAAAATGTAATTTATTCCTGTGATGGCAAATCTGAATTGTGAGCATCATTACTCCAATTTTCAGTGTCACATTACTGTATGGAAATCATTGTAATTTATTTATATTCTGTAACTGTCAGTGTCTTGATCACCTTACATTCACGCACACACACTCACTCACTCACTCACTCACTCACTCACTCACTCACTCACTCACTCACTCACTCACAGAAACATGATTTCAGTGATGGTACACTATGCAATGACTCACCTAATCGATAATTAAATCGAACTTGGGTTCGGACATTGCTGAGTCGCCTTCTGTGTGAAAGCAAACACGTCCCGAGATTGATTCCGGCATTGAACTTGGGTCGGGGACCTAGTAACATTGCCGGGTTCAATCCCGGGACGAGCGCTGTGTGAACAAAAGCCAGATCTAAAGCCGTGTCAAGTGATGACGCACGTTATCGCGCGACTCTTTTACCGGCTGTTTTGAAGGAAGATCAAAGTTCGCGACAATAAAATATGTGCAAACTGTAATGAAGCAGAGATCAGTTAGTTCCTCACTTTCTGAGCTGATGCTGAGATCGTTCGCTTGCTTTAGTGAAAGTATAACGTGCCTAACGTTTTCGACTCATACATTACACGTCACGCCCTGATGTCACGTGTCATTACAGGACCTTTACAGGTTGTGTGTGAAAGCACGCACATATCCCGAGTAATCACTGGCAGTGTGAAAGTGCAAAATCTAGCGACCCGGGAACAATTGCCGGAACACTTTACCCGTGTATTTTCCGGAATCGCAGTGTGAAAGGGGCTTTACAGACACACACATGGAAACATAATAATACTACTCTGACGATTATATCAGTAAAATAGCAACTTAAAAGCAACATAAAATTTTTCACACTCGAGGTAACAATGGCACTGTACATAAAAAATAAAATAAAAATTTAATCAGCATTTTTTATGGTCAGCATGAGTGCACTTTCACTGAACGTAATCAGCGTTGTTTACGTTCAGTAGACCGCATGCGCATGCTGAACTTAAACAGTGCCGATTACTTTAATTACGTTCTGGAATACTCTCCAAAATGGCAGAAGATGGTTACTTGGGGAGAAGAATTGTTGAAAAAATTATGTTGTTATTGTTTTCTTTGCACACAAAAAAGTATTCTCGTAGCTTCGTAGAATTACGGTTGAACCCCTAATGTCACATGGACTATTTTATTGATGTCCTTGCTACGTTTCTGTGCGATGATTGTAGTAATATCCTTGCTGTCTATGGAGGGTCAGAAAACTCTCGGATTGCATCAAAAATATCTTAATTTGTGTTCTGAAGATGAACGAAGGTCTTACGGGTTTGGGACGACATGAGGGTGAGTAATTAATGACAGAATTTTTTGGGTGAACTAACCCTGCTGCTGAACACTGTTGATAGATGTACAGACTCAGAGAGGAAATTCTCTCTTTCTCTCTCTCTCTCTCTCTCTCTCTCTTGCTCTCTCGCTCTCTAATAACTTAGTTATTAGTGGCATTTATCTGCTATCAATGGCTCAAGCCTCCATTAAATGACATTTTGGAATTAGCAATGGAGGCATTGGATGAGATGTGAAAGAAATTAATTCTACTTACAATGGTGTTTTAAATACAAAAAACCGGACAAATGCCTTGAAATATAGGCTAGGTCTATCATCTGATCAATGTCTTTAGGTGTGGTAAATGTAGTATAAGAGGAATAGTTGACTCTGGGCCATTGGATTATTAGAAAAATAATACACACCCGAGGTGGTGATGTGGCCACGACGTGAAGCAGAGTCAATTATTCCTTACTTAATCCAGCATGTGCCTATCCATGACCTTTAGAGGAAGTTCACTTGAAGTTGTACCCTCCACTGCAGTAGATATAGAAAATAAGAAACTTTCAACATCTAAAGCTGTCATGGTCCCATCCTGGCTCTCTTTGTTCTGCAGTCTGTGACCTTCTGACCCTGTTCTGTGCCTCAAAGCCTTGTAGTCCTGTCCTGATACACACACTGACACTGATCCTAGGACCTCAGCTGCAGCCCTCCCAGAGAGAGGGAAACACTCTCCAAAGAGACGTCTCATCGACTCATGCAGAGCAGCCATCAAAAGATCACTTTCTGCAAGGGCACCAGTGACATAGCTCATAAATCAGTTTTAACACCATCCTGTCCCCGTCTTTTCCCTTCTGGCTTGTACCAAACTCTCAAACACACAGACTATGTTCACTCTTACAGCAACACAAAAAATGACATACGCATATAAAACCGTTGTGTCCGATGGTACAAACTGTCAACCGTACCTTTCATCTTTGCGAAAATAAATATATATCACATTAAACTATACATATCAATATAATTACTCATACTATGATATAAGATCTTGGTCATACTGCCAACCTTTACTTAACAGTGTTGAGAAATCCATTTTTATATAAAAAGGACACCTCATTGTCTTTTTAAAACAAGAATGAATCATGTAAAATTGAGATGTAGGCTATCATGATGGAAGTAGGATTAAAGTACTGACCCTCAACCCCTTCACAGCATGAACGCTCTGAGATTCAGCCTTCAGCAGCACAAGATCAATCATTACAGAAGAACAACTACAAACCAATCCTAAAAATGAGTCATTTTCATCTGTTAGTAAAGAATTCTGAATTTCTTTGCTAAAATGATCTTGGCACCTTTATTACCAATGACTTCTAAATAGGACGTGATGCAACAATACACAAATTTGTATATTAACACATTTGGAATACATTTTAGTCACTGTAATCCCTGTTAAAAAAACAAAACAAAAACAAAAACAAAAAAGACATTTGCTGGTTATGAGGTAGTCCTGAGAGGAGCTAGTTGCTTAGGACCAGCCTAAAAGCTGCAAATGACCAACTTAAACCAGCTCATAACCAGCAAAGGAGCAGATTAAACCAACTCATGACAAATTAAAGACCATTTTAAACCAGCTCAAACCAGCTGCCATTCTTCAAAACATACTTTACCAGCATATGCTGTTTTTTTCAACAGGTATGGCACTAATTTAATTTCCAACTCAGAGATTCTTGTCACGTAAAAAAACAAACAAAAAAACAAAAACAAAACAAAACAAAACAAACAAACAAACAAAACATTCAAGTAAGCAATATATCAAAGTGTTAATAGGAATAATTAAAGCCGTATGATAACCAGCAGTGCTTGGCATAAAAGCTGGTGCAATAACTTTTCCTACTATCATATAATGCTCACATTTTTGTATATTAATAATTTAATAACACTGTTAAATGTAATACTTAGCAAATCTCAGTTGTGATGCCTATATTCACATGCAACATTTAAAAAAATATATTTTAGTGTTTCATTTTTAATGTATTTATTATTCATCAGTTTTCTAACATTTTTTCATTTTTTACCCGTTTAATCCCATTTTTATCCCAGACATGAAAATATTGAAATGATGTGTCATTACACTGTAAAAAAAAAAAAAAAAAATTGCGTCAACTTAAAAAAAAAGGCAACTTATCGCAAGCGCTTTTTTGAGTAAACTTAACAAACGGGGACTAAAGTCCAACCAACTTAAAATAATAACTTAATATCACAAGTTGTCACAACAAAATAGTCATGTTAACCTAAAAAATATCAGAACAAAATTTTTTTGTTTATTGAACACAAGGCCTATTATCTACATTTACATTTATCTGACGCTTTTATCCAAAGCGACTTACAATTGCTATATATGTCAGAGGGTCGCAAGCCTCTGGAGCAACTAGAGGTTAAGTGTCTTGCTCAGAGATACACATTTTTTTTATATTATTCAAATAGTATTCAAAAAATAAATAATTCCATAAGACGGGTCAAATAACTTTTTTTATTATTGAAAGTTTGTGTCCAAAGCACAAGGACATAGCAAGTCTTGTATATTAACTTCTTTACTCTGCATTTTAGACTGAACTCAACACATGGTACATAATGCATGTTAAATAAATCCAGTGCTAATTATACCTTCATACGTTAGCAGTCTTGTGGCATGAAGTCACATGTATTTAACATTTTTGTTTGTTTTTAAAGGAACTATTACGTGAAAATTACTATATTGCATATTTTAACATTAACCTAACCCACTGGGCAAAGTTACGTCCATTGGACGTCTTTTTATGTCTTTGCAGACGTTGAAAAGACGTCCACTGAGGAGACAGAATGTTTTTATGTCTTTTTTTCAAATGTTTTTTATGTCTACTGTACGTCCGATATAGACGTTCACAGATCCTCCTTACAAGGTTCTGTGACTTTATTTCTGTCAGACATCTAGAGAAGCTCTTATTGAGAATTAACCGAGGTTTAAATGTGGATACTTGATTCATTTGAAGTCACCATTGTGGTGGAAATTGTTTGGTTTAGTTGGGATCTTGGTCCAGACAATTCTTGTGTTAGGTTCTCTCTTGCTGCTGTAACTGTCTGTTATAAAACACTCTTATTGTAGCAGAGATAGTTGCGATCAAGCGTACACTACACATCTGGCTTGTAATGGTGACAAATTATAGCAAAATAAGATGCTTAGATGTTGTGACTATGGATTTATTTTTATGAATAGAAACCTTGTAGATAAAATAATGTACTTACTTTTAGAAAACGTACTCGGTTACTAAACGTAACCTCGGTTCTCTCTAGAAGAGCGAACGAGTACTGCGTCTTAGCTAAGACGCTACAGGAAAAGTCTCTTTTCACGAAATACTGAAGCAAAAAATGAATCTTAATTTTGTATTTTTGTAAAGCGCATTTGCAGCAGTACACAGCCATAGGCGGGACGGCTCGTTCGCTCATTGGCTTGTTCTGCCGCAACTGCACAGCCTATCGAGCGCGGGCTGATGCAACATCAGACCAATAAGGGCGCTTCGTGCCCTTCTTGCCACTTCCCGCCGAAACAGGTGTGGCCCAACCTATAAAAGGAGCTCGAAAAGGCTGACTCACCTGATTTATTTAATCGCCGAAGCGAACCAGAGTGAATCGTGCGCACGGCAGAGAACGCAGTACTCGTTCGCTCTTCTAGAGAGAACCGAGGTTACGTTTAGTAACCGAGTACGTTCTCTTACGAGAGCTCTCTCGTACTTCGTCTTAGCTAAGACGCTACGGGAACCCAATGCAAAACGCCGTGCGCGCAGGGATCACATACCAATAAACCTGAAGCAACGCCCAGGATTTACAGTGCACAGTCACCTGGGGGACTCACAGAGAGTCCAGGACAGAAAAGGGGGAAAGCCCTCCGTCCCATATCTAGCAGCATCCGTTGATGCGGCAATATGACATCACACAGCCGAGGCAAAGCCTGACCAATGTGGCAATGCGGGTCTTACGCAATACTGCCCATATAACAGTCGGCAGCGCATAGCGCTCATGAACTCAGAATTCCCCTCAGGGCCCTGATTCAACTATACCGACAGCAGCCTTGCTTGCAAGGCGGGAACCTCCAGGTTATAGAACCTGATAAATGTAGACGGCGAGGCCCAACCTGCCGCCATACATATATCCTGCAAGGAGATCCCAGTAGACCACGCCCACGACGAGGCGACGCCTCTTGTGGAGTGTGCTCTGACGCCCAACGGGCACTGAAGGCCCCTGGAAGCGTAAGCTAACGCTATGGCGTCAACTATCCATCTGGATAGAATCTGTCTCGAAACAGCCATTCCCTTGGAACGTCCACCGAACGAGACAAACAGCTGCTCCGTCTGCCGAAAGGCAGCAGAGCGAGACACATAAGCTCTTAAAACCCTGACAAGGCAAAGAAGACTCAAGTCTCTATCCTCTCCTGATGGAGGTCTGGGAGGATTCAGCCTCCTAGCTCCTCTGAGGAACCGGATGACCAAATCATTCCTTCCTATAGACTGACCGAGCGCTGTTTCAGAAAACGCTGCGATGGCCGCCACATAAACTTTGAGCGTGGATGGGGCACTGCCCTTATCCAACAGCTCCTGTAGGAAGGAGAGAACCTCCGTCACCTCACAACTAAGGGGTGAATATCCTCGAGCTGTGCACCAGCTGGAGAGCACCGACCACTTCGAGGCATACAGACGTCGTGTCGACGGAGCTCTAGTCTGAGTGATGGTATTCAGCACTCCCACTGCGAGATCAGCGGGTAACCGTTGAGCGCCCACACATGGAGGGACCACTACTCTGGTTGAGGGTGCCAAATCGAGCCCCTGGCCTGCGAGAGGAGGTCCCTCCTCAACGGTACTGGCCACGGGGCGACATCTGCTAACTGCATCAAATCTGGGAACCATGGTTGGTTCTTCCAAAGAGATGCTCCAAGCAGTATTGAACATCTCGTTTCTCTCACCCGTTCTATCACCTGCGGAAGGAGGGAGACGGGAGGGAAAGCATAAAGCAGGCAGCACGGCCATTCCCGTGACAGCGCGCTTTCGTTCTTGGAAAAGAACGCAGGGCAGTGAGCGTTTTCGTGGGATGCGAAGAGGTCCACCTCCGCCCTGCCAAATCTCTCCCACAACAGCCGGACTGTTTGCGGGTGTAGAGACCATTCGCCCGCAGGAACATTGCCTCTGGACAGCCTGTCTGGACCCAGATTCTGTAGCCCAGGCACATGCACTAACCTCAGCGAACGCACGTCGCGCTGAGCCCAAACCAGGAGGCATTCCGCTAGCCTGTACAGGTTTCAGGACCCGAGACCGCCCTGGCGATTTATGTAGGACAACACAGACATGTTGCCCGAACGGACTAAGACGTGGTGATCCTTGATTTGGGGACAAAAGCGCATCAGCGCGTTCTCCACTGCCAGCATTTCCAGACAGTTGATATGATGGAGCTATTCCCGTTCTGACCATAGGCCAAAGGACGGTCTGCCCTCGAGCAGCGCTCCCCATCCCGAAGTGGAGGCGTCCGTCGACACCATCTTCACATTCGGGGAAGTCCCCAGGCTTACACCTGATCGGTACCAGCCGTTCGCTGTCCAAGGTGCCAGAGCTGTGACACAGCTCTGATTGACCTTGAGATGCAGCCGGCCAGATGCCCACGCTCTGCGTGGCACCCGCGTCTTCAGCCAGAACTGCAGGGGGCGCATGCGGAGCAGGCCCAGCTGCAGAGCCGGAGATGCTGAGGCCATGAGGCCCAGCATCTTCTGACAGTGTTTGAGCGACACGGTCGCGCCGCAGCGGAAAGAACTCGCTGCGCGCTGAATGCCCATCACGCGCTGTGGTGACAGCCGCGCCGTCATGGAACACGAGTTCAGAACTATACCCAGTAACAGAATCGTCTGACTGGGGTTCAGCGAACTCTTCGCCCAATTGACACTGAGGCCGAGCTTCTCGAGGTGATCGAGTAAAACGGCCCTGTGGTCCACGAGCTCCGCTCGTGATCGGGCCAGAACCAGTCAGTCGTCCAAATAATCATGCCTCTGAGTCTGAGAGGAGCGAGCGCTGCATCCATGCGCCTCGTAAACGTACGAGGAGCCACAGAGGACTGTAAACTGGTATGCCTGGCCCTCGAAGGCGAATCTCAAATATCGCCTGTGGTTTGACACTATCTGTATTTGAAAATACGCGTCCCTCAGATCTATTGACATGAACCAGTCCCCTCTGCGAATCTGCGCGAGGAGTTTCCTGGTCGTAAGCATTTTGAAACTGCGTTTCATCAATGCCTTGTTCAGCTGTCTTAGATCCAGTATGGGCCTGAGACCCCCGTCTCTTTTGGGCACCAGAAAGTATCTGCTGTACAGCCCCCCCTCACTTTGAGCTTGAGACACAGGCTCTACAGTCCCTTTGCTCAACAGTTTTGATATTTCGGCCCGAAGTATGTGTGCTACTTCTGTTTTGACCGTAGTTTCAACGCGCGCTGAAAAGCGCGGAGGGCGTCGAAAAAACTGTAGCGAGTCACCAACAAAGAGCTGATAACAACTGTGCTCATTTAAATTTGTCTTTCTTCGCCACAAAAACAGCATTTTAAAATACACCGTTACAGCAGCAGCAAGAGACAAGCTAACACAAGAAGTAACTGGACCAAGATCCCAACCAAACCAAACACTTTCCACCACAATGGTGACTTCAAATGAATCAAGTATCAACATTTAAACCTCTGTTAATTCTCAATAACAGCTTCTCTAGATGTCTGACAGAAATAAAGTCACAGAATCTTGTGAGGAGGATCTGTGAACGTCTATATCGGACGTACAGAAGACATAAAAATCATTTTAAAAAAGACGTCATAAAAACATTCTGACTCCTCAGTGGACATCTTTTCAACGTCTGCAAAGACATAAAAAGACGTCCAGTGGACGTAACTTTGCCCAGTGGATTAAGTTGATGTTAAAATGCGCAATATAGTAATTTTCACGTAATAGTTCCTTTTAAAAACAAACAAAAATGTTAAATACATGTGACTTCATGCCACAAGACTGCTAACGTATTAAAGTATAATTAACACTGGATTTTTTTAACATGCATTATTTATTGGATTAATTTAACATGCAGTCCTTGCGCCGCATTGCGCCGGCTGTATAATAGGGCCCTCAAATTATATTGCAAATAGAAAGTTGAAAAACGACAAAAATATCTAATTATAAAAAATTTACTGAAATTTTAATGAAAATAGTAAAATAAAAATAGATTTAAAATATTATTAAAAACTATATGATTCTTTAAATGATACTAAAATATCTTCTGTTATCATTCAGAATTTATATATTAGTGCATTTTTAGTGCTCACCACACAAACTGGCTTTTGTTAGCTTTTTTTCTAGTGTAATGGCCATTATATAAATAAAACAAATGCAATGAGTTTTTATTTCATTGACTGTAATGTATATTTTTCCAGAATAATATATTGAGCTATACCTTAAAGGGTTAGTTCACCTAAAAATTAAAATTCTGTCATTAATTACTCACCAACATGTCATTCCAAACCCGTAAAGCCTTCGTTCATCTATGCAACACAAATTAAAATAAATCAAAAATATCTTATTTTTTTATAATTTGTATTCCGAAGATGAACGGTGGTCTTATTTTCATTTTTGGGTGAACTATTCCTTTACAGGACATACCAACACCTTCAACATCAACTGATTTATGAAAACTGTCATTTGATAGTTACAAACGTAAAGTTACAACATGAAGTCCCTCTTTAATTCATTTTGATTGCACCACACTCATTAGTAATGTCTATGACGCTGTCATGGCCACTTTTCATTCCTCCTTAGCTAGTTTTATGATGCAGTACTCCCTCTCTCCTCTAAATTTGGCAGCAAACCAGATGGCTGAGAGAGGGGGATAGCACGCATGCCCTGATCAAACATATGCTAAGCATATAGACATGCATACACGTATGTGCACAGCCCACGCTCATGTGCGTGCAGAAGGAGCAAACCACTAGATCACCAGGAGGAGTAGCTTTGAGGGTTACACAATCACATAAACCCAGAAACCCTCACACACTCACTTACACATAATGATGACAATGAGAGGATCCTTCAAAGAGAGAGTCGAAGAGAAGAGGACAATGGACAGAAATGTTGCCACATGCCAGGGGTCTGTTACTATAGTAACGACCCCCCCCTCCCCCCCCCAATCTCTCTCTCTCTTTCTCATTCTTTCTTCCATCTTTGCCTGGATTGAAGGAATAAAGGAAAACCAATGTAGTAAAACATCTACATTTTACACTGCACAAAATGAAAACTTGAGGTGCTCTAGATTTCAATGACACATTTTTCACTTGCCAGTAACAGTACATATTATGTTATTATCAAAAGCAATAATAAAATGGTGGTTGATTATTTTAGCTCTTTTTTATTATTTAAACGGCCTCACACAGCAATGTGTGTTTCACTGAATGAAGCCTTATACTTTTTAGTCAATGACTTCTCTGAATGTTTCTTGATACATTTTCATCAAAAACATCCTTATTTGCATTCCGAAGAGTTTGGAACGAAAAGAAGGCGAGTATTTTCTAAGGGAGAATTTTCATTTTTGAGTGAACTATCCCTTAAATAATTTACACAAATCTACTGTATAACTTTAGAGCACTTGAATGCTCCATTTTTAGAATGCAGTCCACTTCCAAATAAACTCTGTTGCTGTTTGACTGATATATGAATGCAACACAGATTAAAGACATCTAAATGAACTAAAAACAGGATGTGATGTACAAGATGTGACCATAAAAGGACAAAATGCAAAAGCATACCAGGTTCTTCTCGCCACAGGAGCTACCGTATGTTGCCCATTTCAGTTTGGTAGAGGCGTCAGAACCACCGTCTACTTACAACAGCTCTTTGTGCTCAACTGAGAAATTCCTGCCACTGTCTTGACTCCTTTACACATTTTATAAGCTCTAAAAGCTAAATATGTCAAAAAAAGATGTCCAGGCACGTTTAGACCATATCCTATGTTCAATATTAGAATTTGAGTGTAAACACCAAGCCAAATATACAGTATGCAGCCCAAAAGAACAAAGAGAACCAAACTACAACTAGAAAACACACTCTTAATTACTATTTTGCTGCTGTAACCAACTTCCAAAATGTAGCATACACCTCCAGCATTTCACAGACCATTGTATTATTCTGCAACATGCCAAACACTCACACACACAGATGAATTGAGAGATCCCTAAAGACACTTCTCATGCAGATGCAAGGGGCAGCCGAATAGTGGTCACTAGGCAACAGCTAATGGGAACTTCAACAAACAATAAACAATAAACTTGACACTTACAACCATACACACACACACACACACACACCCTCACTCCCACTCACTCATAGCCCTGGGCAGCGGAGGGTAATGTCTAGGTGAACGGCCTGCCTCTCTTCATTTTCTTTGACTGTCAGTCCTCATCTGGAGAACAGACTGATCCCCTCCGGCAGCCCTGGACTCCTACTCAACCACTGTCAACAGATACACACTCTCACACACCTGTTGGCAAGAGGTTCACATGAATACACACAGTACAAATGTGAATATTTATATAGAATTATTTATACATAATGACACAAAGCACAACATATTTGAATCCACAAGTGCACAAGCACACACATAACAATTCTGACATTGGCAGTCCTCTGCTGTTTTAATAACAGGCACCACTGCCTCAGAAGAGACTGTTTAATATGTTGATTACTCATAGGAGTTCATACACAACAGAACACACACATGTTTATTTAGCATCTAAATGAGGACATAGCACAGATTTCTATTGTTTTCATTCAAAAAGGAAAAAAAGCTTATTAGTTTTCTATAGGCTAACTCTTTTTGCATTTATAGAACAACGACAACAAAAACACATTATTTATTAATATTTGTTTTCTTCCACTGGGAGCACACTGTAAAGGAGAATAAAGCTACAATAATACTTTTTGTGCACAAGAAAGAAAAAACAAATAGCACTTTATTCAACAATTTACGTGTTGCCGTCTACCGCCATTATTGAGAGTACCACAGTGCATGCGGGGGAGAAGAATTGTTAAATAAAGTAATTATTTTTATTTTCTTTGTGCACAAAAAGTATTCTTGCAGATTCATAAAATTCTTTGGATTTTTCAAGCTGAAGTCTACATGGAAAATATTCCATTAAAAAAACTGCCCAGTGGGCACCAGATCATTGGACAATTAAATTTGTTCTTTGCGGTGAAAATCCATTCTTGGATTGAAGCCAGCAGAATCAGATATTGAATTTAGGATACTTAATAGCACAACTTTAAATGAACAAAATATCAATGTGTAATAGCTTAACATTGGGTTTGGTTACCATATCTTGTGTTTTACATCAATATGATGTTCGCATGAGATGTTTGGAAGACTCTTGAATTTTGGTCACTTATTATTACAACATAAAAACAACAATATATTGACTTCAGCTGTCAATAAAAGTTGTACTGAAATAGAATTTTGGTCACCCAACTTCAGAACCTCTATATGACCAAATAACAATGTCTTACGGGGTTGGTGGGCTCCTAGGTGATCTGAGATGCTCTGATTTCAAGCCAGCAGCTTTGGTAAGGGTCACACAATGAAAACCCCATTGCTTTTATAATTCATTTTGTGAATTATATGAGAGTTGATTGGTTGGGTTCATGGCCTAGAAACAACAAATGGGAAAAACCCAAGGCCGAATAAAGAATTTTCAATGAAGGATACAGATTTGCTTCCATTCTTTTAGGTACCTTGGGAGATAGCATGATTTTGTGACCTTGAAACATATATGGGGATAGTCACTAGCTTTACGATATACAGCACTACAGCATTAAATTAAAACTTCATTTTTGTATTCTTGGTAAGACAGAGAGAGACAGAGAGGGTGAAAATCTGCTGATGAATCTGTTGGACCTGATGTCCTCGGCACAGAAGGTGACCCTGACACCCACTCCATTTTCCTCTCACTCAAACACTTCTGTATCAACCTCCTTTTTCTTCTCTTTACTCCGCTGGATAAACAGTGGTATTCAGTTCTTGGAATTTTGCCATAAACAAAACTTCCCTTACATTTTCCATTGTGGTAAACACGTCTTAAGGTCATACAGTATAATTAATGCAAAAACACTCCAAATGTAGACCACATCCACAGATATCAAATCTCTGTGCTATTTACTGTCTACATAGGCTACAACTTTCTAGTGTAGCATCCAAATGGAAATTAAACCTTATAAGTTGACATTTAGGGTCATTGTACAAATATCCAAAACTCCAAATGCCAAAATTCATTAGTGTTTAGCATTAGCATTCTGCTAAGCTATTTATGTAAAGGTGGGTTCGAGATGTGTCAGTATTACCATACTTATAAGGTTTTGACTTGTAAAAAGTGCTCATATCCTTGTAGAATTTGTCATTTAAACTTATTAAGCTCTGACTTGTACCACTAGATCACTACAACATCAGGTGGAAACACTCAAAATGGTGAACAGGTGAACAACATTTGTATGCAATTACCCATGAAATCCGTTACAACAGCTCTAAAATATAAATCATAATAAAAATAAAAATATTACAGGTTTATAAAACCATACTCAGGTAAAGGTATGGTTTGTAATCAAGCATTTCAATCCAATTTTTGTGAAGAAATAAGTTTGCTTTATATAATGATTGGTTTAGTTTATGCTTTTATTGACATCTAAACAATGATCAACAGTGCATGGAGCCAATAAAGCACAAGTTAAATTCACACACAAAATTCTGAGATTACCATGTGATGTGCTCTATGTTTGTGTGTTTATAAAAGCCTAAATTAATTTTGTTCTATACAAGCAATCATATTTATTCACAAGAATTGGATTAAACCACTTGATTCATATGGATTTATTTTATGGTGCCATTACAAACTTTTTGGATCTTTAGGTTACTTGGACTTGCAATGGTGGGACAAAGGCCTGTCAGGTTTCATTGAAAATATCTTTAAAGATTAACTAAAATCTTATAGATTTGGAATGAAATGGGGGTGAATTGACAGAAATTTGGGTGGACTATCCTTTTAAGGCATCCACATAATGACTGTTATGAGAATTGTCTATTTATTATGCAATGGATTCATTTTGTCGTTAATAATGTTGCTATAGACATGCATAATTCCAAGGAGTCCAAGGATGTGTCTAGCTCTGAAAATGTGCAGGTTGCCATGTAGTAATTATGGTAATTACGACATGGCATTAATGCACCATAACACTCAAATAAGCGTAAAAATCCAAAATGGGCTATATAGGTCACACCAAAAAATTTTGAATTTTGAAGAAAAAGAAAATAAATATATATTTTTTTATTTATACTATTTGATATTACTGTACATCACTGGCTTTATTCACCATCTTAAATAAAGCCATATTGTTTATTTAACTGAGACTGTTGCAGTAGCTCTTTGGATTGCCTTTTCTGTGAAGGATACTTGCAAAGCTGCCCCATAATATGGCAAAAACAAAGGCATAATTATGCTTCTTACCATTTGTAACTGCCTACCTCCAGTGCTGTCTAAGTAGGCAGCTCACAAGGTTTTGGAATAGAACTGAAGCATTATTGAAGATCTTTGGTCTTAAATATCTTTTCACTGACACTCTTAGTTATTCAAACACTGCCCTGTTCCTGCCCTTTTATTAAAATTTGGCCCATTCTTCTTCTGCAGCCCAATTGTGCCAGACCCAGGCGTTTCCCTGAGGGCAGTGCGGGATGAGGCAGCTTAAAATTACCTCCCTAAATTTTCATTCTACCTTCATTTCTCTCCTCCGTCCTCTGCCAGTATCCTCTCTTGAACCCATCTCTCTGCTCTGGCAGCAGGAAAAGAATGATGGTCAGGTGTCTCCGAGCAGGTCTACGTATCTCCTGACAAAAGAGTCCGCAGGGACACAATGTTTAGCAGGGCTGGATAGTTAAAGGAGCAAATCTCCAAATCCTTTCAGAGGTAGAGTATGAAAAGGACAGGAAAGGGGGGAGGATTAAAGACTGAGAGGCGAAGAAACAGAGAGAACAAGTGCGAGGGGTCACCACTGCTTTACCATATCTTACCTTCACATTCTCTCTCGAGCAGAAACCCCTAAGAATTACACCTCAGCAAATCAGCATGATGATTTGTATAGAATAATGTGAAACTGAAGACTAAATTAGATTAGATTCCCAATATTATTATTGATAATTATATATATATATATATATATATATATATATATATATATATATATATGTGTGTGTGTGTGTGTGTGTGTGTGTGTGTATGTGTGTGTTAATAAATTAATTGTAGAATAGTAAAAAAAAAAAAATGTTACAGTTAGTTTGAAGGATACACAACTATTGCTAGAAAATTCAAATTGCGGGTCAATAATGCATGAGTCAACTGGGTTTGACTGAAGCAGAACAACCAAACACGCAGATGACGAGAAGACGTTTTACAAGAACGTTTTACAAGCGTTTTACAAGAACAACAAATGCATTTTCACAAGCTGTGATCACATGCCTAAGGGACAAGCATTGTTTACTTATGGCAAAACACATGGCTATCAATGCCAATTTCAGCATTTTTTGAAAAGCTTTCCATTTAAATTGCATTAAATTGAATTGAGGTGGGCCGTAATAACATTACTGCAGAGCAAATGAAACCGAGGAAGGGAAGAGTCCCTGACAGGATGGAGGGTGCCGATTTGTGGCTAAGAGAGATGAGCAGATAGAGATGGAGAGATAGAGGTTATGGAGGGCCACTTGTGGCCTGAGGTGATGGATGGAGGAAGCATCATGGGACAGGTGGAGAGGGTTTGCCCTCTAATGATTTTTCTCTCCATTCCACAGAGATATATGTCGCTGTCTGCAGAGCATTGGTGGTATATTCCCTTTTTTCTCTCTTTCTCTCGGTTCTGTGGCTCACTTTTTCTTTAAATGATGCTCTCGGTGTCTCTTTGACATGCAAACACACATATGCAGTCTCAAGCAGAGTGGAGAGGTCATGTGTTTGGCACTACTTCTTCTGTGAGATTGTGGCAAAGCGAAAGCCTCCAGCAGAAGCAGCAGCTCTCTCTCTCTCTCTCTATCCTCCGCCAGGGATGTGGGCGTCCGCTTGCAGTAGTACCTGCTCTGAGCCCGACCACCTCACTTCATTGACACGAGCTGCCTGCCAGAAGCTCTATTTCTAAAGCTGACTGCAGCATTCCAAGTGTCTCATTGGCTGTTTAGTCTGTTCTGCTGGATTCATTAGGGGCTGCGGTACATAGGCAAAACAGGGCTATCTTAAGTGCACTAAAAAGAAGATTATTTTGCACATTTTATGTCTGTAGTGTTGTACATTATAGACTAGGTTGCGTTTGGATCACCTTTGGGTTCCATGGCTACTGCTAAATCACCTTCAAATCTTTTGCAGTTGGTCAAAATAGAGTTGTTAGGTACACATGATGCAATAAACACATTATTAAAAGTATATTTTGTTTTGTTTATTGGTTGAAACCATCAATGTGTCTCATATAAAGATAGAATATGTTAACCGGTACATATTTTGCTATACTGTTTTTACCTCAGTGAATACATTGTTGCTACCGTATAAGTAGGAGGATTGCTTTACATTATTTACTAAAGAGATTGATGAAGAAAGTAAAATGCAGAAAGTTCAGAGCAGGGCGTGTTCAAAACCAGTCAAAGTAAGGAATAACTTATTTAACAGCTTTACATTTTAAATCTGAATTTATCCTTTTATAACAGTGGTTTAACTTTTTAGAATATTTAGATTTTTTGTTGTTGTTGTAGTTGTTTGTTAAAACTGTGATATATTTTCCTCTAGGATTCCTTGATACACAGAATGTTCCAAATAACAACATTTGTTGAAAAAAGAGGTACGTTGTAACATTATCAATATCTTTACTGTCACGTTTGATCAGTATGCATCTTTGCTGAATTAGAGTCTTAATTTTCTTTCAAAAAATAATTAGAAAATTTAAAAAAAAATATTTTTTTTTGCCTTTACTATGACAGGGCAGATCAGAACTGAAATGAAGCGAAGTGGGAGAGAGACTGTGGCAGGATCAGGAATGGTCCTCAAGTCGGCATTCAAACTTGGCACAACCGCGCTGTATGAGGACTTCCCACAAGGCTACCAACTATAGTATTGTATTATAAATGTAATTTAACATATTAAATAAATATTAAATAAACTTTTTTCCCCATTTAATTTCCTGAACAATGTGTAAAAAAAAAATTGACATATACCTCATAATGTGATTTAATATTTTGGTCATACTGTCTACCCCTACATACTACTTGCCCAAAAATTTAGTAGCTCCGTTGTATTTTTTTCTTGCATTTTGGCACTTTTGACATGCCAACTTACCATGCAAGCCTAAGACAACACAGCAAGTGTAGTTATTTAATATATATTCATTTGCTCTGCATTCAGACACACACATATGCATTTACACTGTACCAGAGACCCATTTTTTCCTGGACTCCACAAAGAAACAAGCTGCACCCCACATGTACAAGCAGATCCTGTTACTCGACTTTTACTGAAAGAACAAGCAGGAAGGCTTTTCATAACCTCACAACCAGAAATACAGGCAGGATTAGAGACGCTGCATGCAAACAGGTCGTGGTTTGGATTGGTGCTCCTCAAAAAGGCTTAAATATGTTAGCTGAGCTCTCGCAGTGTTTCGCCCTAGTTTGAGCAGACACAGTCCTCATACAACAGATGGATCCAGTCTGAATGGTGCTGGTCTCTCTCTGGGAGGATTCACCAAGAATGATTTGCGCTCACTGTCGTATCGTTTATTTTTATATGCTGTCTGTGTTACTTTAGAGCCTGATTTACTAAGAGAATTATGCAAATGAGGTAACAGTGCGAATGCTGTCGCAAAAATATCCACAGTTCCCTATCTTGCTGTGAGTGTTAGACTGTGGAAGTCACATCAGCTTACTATAGTATTCCATACTTTAAAGGCACTCTACAGCTGCAATCCATCACTGTGCTAAAAAGACTAGATTATAACACTCTATCCATCAATTGGATGAATAATTACTGCCATGAACAACAGCAAATGTACACAAGCACTCTTTTTAACTAAAATCTCCTGGATTTTGCTGGTCATATTAATCCAACGTTAACTGCGACAGGTAAATAGTGATGGGTTTAGTAAATTTATGTACTTTTTATGAAAAAGACATTTTGCTACAGTACCAAAAACTATACCATGGCAAAGTATCCTGCAAGGCAAGTCAGGTAATTCAGCTCCAACCTATTTAAATGGGTTAATGTTTGTAAAAAAGTGTATAAATAAAGGAATAAAGTCTAAAAACAGTAGTAACAAACTGTACTTCTCATGTACAAATCATGCTAAAAACATATTTTTTGATCCTGGTCTAATTAATATGCAGGCTCTTTTAACTGTAAAACTGTCACACACCAAGCCAACGGTCGGCTATAAACCAATGCTGGGCTGTCATTAGGTGCCTGTCGTCCTAGAGTTTAGTATCGGTTTGATCTCTTTCAGTGGCTTTTTCATCTGATTGAACATGTTGAATTGGTGGCGGAGGCTGTCGGTGAAAAAGATCACTCTGATTGGCTGTTCAACTACTGCAGGGAATGGAAAACGCAAGGGAAGAAAGAGAGCAAACAACTAATTGATTTTCATTGTTTTGCTTTGTTTGCAGTTTGTATATAAGCAGTCCTAGCTTCTTTGTTTTCCATTTTTGAATGATGAATAATATATAGGCTACTGCCACCTTCTAGTAGTATGGAGAGTTATTTTCTCTCACACAGGTGCAGAATGTATGTTGGCCAATTGCTATAGTTCTTGCAGTGTGTTTAAGTGCAACTTTTTGGCCCACACGCAGGCGACATGACAAGGATTTTTTTTTCTGTCACCTGGTTGATGTGGGCTGATTACAATCAGCCACATGTGTGTGTGTAACAGCACTCCAGTGATCACTGATTTAGACCTGTTTCATTAGCCTGCTCTTATTCACACTGATGATGCTTCATGAAAAAACGCTTCTCTGCTCGTAACTCCTCTCGTCTAAACAAGTCTACATGAGCCTGCTATTCATATTTAATGCCACTAAAACCAGCTGGGAATCTGGGCCAATTATCATTACTGAATGCTTCACACTCTCTCATACCCTACTGTAAAGAGAGAGGGAAGGAAAAGAGGTAGGAATGGAGAAAAACAAGGCTAGGGGGTTTGTTGAGACAGCTCTCTTCCATTAGCACCATGTTGCGTTCCCTCTGGGACATGAGGGTGACAGAGACCAGCACTCAAACTCACTGTTGACCACTTTACAGCATGTGTATGCTGGGACACATGGTCCGCCTGTGTGCTCTTCATGGGCAGCTGGGCAAGGGTAACAGGACATGTCTTGCAATGATGGATGGAGTACTGTAATGACCAAAACTGCACAATGACATCAAAAACTATTCCTGCTAGAAAGGATACATTAAAAATAATAATAATAAATAAATAGGTGCTATAGTTTTGCCATGTTTACTGGTAGGCTAATACCATGGGGTATTTTGAAGTAGGGCTGGGAATTTTTATGATCCTTCAGAAATTATTCTAATGTGCTGACCTGTTGCTAAAGACACATTTCTTATTATTTTCATTGTTAAAAACAGTTGTGCTGCTCAATATTTTTGTTGAAACTGTAATATGGCTTTTCAATAGAAAGTTAAAGAAATGGCATTTAGTCTATTTGAAATGAAATCTTTATCACATTTGATCAGTTTAATCCTTCATTAGTGTATAAATAATTTATTTTATAAAAAGAAAATTAATATATTAATATATTAATATATTAATATATATATTAGTGCTGTCAAATGATTAATCACGATTAATCACATCCAAAATAAAAGTTTTTGTTTACATATGCGTGTCTACTGTATATATTTATTATTTATACACAAATACACACACATACGATATATAGGCTACTTTGAAAATATTTACATACAGTATATTAAAATTTGTATATATAAATATATTTAATATATATATATAACGTTTCTTAAATACAAGCATGTATGTGTATTTAAATATCGTACACATATTATGTAAACAAAAACTTTTATTTTGGATGCGATTAATCCTTTGACAGCATATATATATATCTGCGTA
Organism: Carassius carassius; assembly: GCF_963082965.1. NCBI lineage: Eukaryota > Metazoa > Chordata > Actinopteri > Cypriniformes > Cyprinidae > Carassius > Carassius carassius. The sequence goes on from NC_081773.1 coordinate 8,122,271, forward strand.
CTCTATTGCCACTTTTGCAACTTGAGTCATTACAACAATCTTCATATATTTCCATATTCCTGCTGCAAATAAAATAAAATGGTGCATGAATATATTAAGCATTCCATGGTACAGTATATAAAAGTACCACTATCACTGTACCAACAGCACATTTACTATTATACAGTATACTGCATGTTGCCGTCTTTGCTCATGGGCATTTCACTAGCAACTTCAGAAATGTGACGTGAAAGACAGCAGATGGGGAAATATCACTCCATTTCACACTTTAAAAGCCCTCAAAACATTTGTCACTCACATAACATCATGGGCATAACATTTAGACAGATGATTTATAGAGAGGATGTGCAACAAAATGTGAAACTACTGAATGACAAAAAAGAGGGCTTTGATTTTAGCCAATCCCCTCACCATATCTAACTCGCAACCGACTGACAGTTTAAGGATATTCTGATTAAACGAAGACATTTACAGACAAAGACAAAAAAATACAAATTTGTTTTAGAAATTAACGGTTCACCTCAAGACTAATTAATTTGTGCTAACAGTTCGATTCCATACAGACATCTCATTAGCAGCTACAGGCAACACATTTAGGTGAAATTTTGGGAATATTTTTTTTTTTTGAAATGTTATTAAAATGCTGAAATTTTACAGTGCTCTTGTCATGGTTATAACATTATATAAAGGTTAAAAAAACATTTCTCACAGTCCTTTACTAGCCTTTGTTCACCCAAAATATAATGTAAATGAACATTTATTTTTAATATTTTAAGTTTTCAGTTTATTTAAAGGTTACAAACATTTCTTAGAACCTTCAAAAGTAAAAAAAAATCCATCATGAGAACAGCTTGATAATGTTGATCTCAGAACGTTGCCTCAAGGTTATGAAAACAAACAAAACATTCTGTAAGAAATATTTATGGAATGTTCTTATAACTTTTATAAGAATGTCCCACGCACATTACTTTAAGAATGTTTTGTCCTGACATTTATATAACTTTTAAAAAACATTAGTGGAAGTTGTGAGAATGTTCCCCACTAGCTGGGTATTGGCTATCAATGAGCTTTCCCATTTCTTCCTTAGTTCCCTTCGGTCTTCTTGTGGCTGACTCTATTTTCTCTGACAGTGATAGTGATCTGTGGGTATCTGTGGGATAATAAAGGCTGGGTTTACATTAGGAACAGTATTCCATAAGGCGTCTCCTGATTCCCGCCTGCACCCCACAGGTGATAGTGTCTTTAATGACAGCACAACAGCAGCTATCTGGAGCAGTCTGTAGATACTGCGGATCCACTGAGATCCTGCTCCCTCATGGTCATTGTTGATCATAGATTTGCACTACAAGAGCACACACACACACACACACACACACACACCAAAAACAGCTGAAACAAACACATTCACTCAAATACACATACAAACCAAACCACTACATACAGGTTTGGAACAACATTATGGAAATTATTTTGAGTGGATATTCATTTTAGAAACAAAATGATATTCTATGCAAAGAAGAAATAATTGAAGATAATCCGACACCCAGGCACCCATGCAAACAAACCGCAGATTACGACTGGAGAGGGAGGATAAGGGCGATTTAATGAAATAGACATTTTTGGCAGTGAGAAATTAAGTGCGCGTTACACATCGTCAGCGTAGACATCAATAAAGGCAGGAACTGTGCGCTCCAGCTCACTGCAGTGGCTTCGGAGAAAGAGGCATTTAGTATTGAAACAGTCATAATGGCTGGTCACACTGTCACGCTGTTTTCCTTAATCTCATTCTGCTCTGTAATACATTTGACTTGCCGGCCCAGCGGCAGATTCAGCCGCAAATGAGAAGAGTATGTTGGGAAGATAAAGCACCGTCTCCAGCCCTCAGACGGGGAGAGGAGAGCTGCAGAGAAAAGACTGGCACCCAATGACACGTGCGAGGAGTCGTCAACAGGAAATGACATGATTACTCGTTATGTCAACAGGAGGCAACAGCAGAACAGAACCGGCACTGAAGACAGACAGTAATGAGGCCATTTTATGTAAGCAGAAAGGCGAATGTATGTAAATGCTGCACGCCAACACAACGGTATAAAGCAGCAGCTGTGGGCTTATGATCCAGTCAGCAACCTGCATTATGGGTAATTGCATGCAAAAATGGCAGCTGTATTTGCTGTACATCAGAAGTCAGCGCTCATATTCAATCCACACAACATTATGTGCGGGGACACATAAAGGCATGATTGTGTGAAAAAAGGGCTCAGTGGCTCCGTTCCAAAACCTAGTGAAAACTTACATAAGCAGCTCCCTTCTAAGCATCCTAACTGAAATGTAATGTCATAGGTGATTGATTTAAAATGTTCTGGAAGCAAACAAACATTGGTTTATATGAGCTTCACCCTATGAAAATACTTGACTCAGAATTGAATTCAACCAAGTTCGATATTAGCATGTTGCTAAGCTAATGTTGCAACACTCTAATAAACAAAAATACAGAACACACATAATATTGGTTTTGCCAGTAGCATGTTGCTAAGCTAATGCTACAATAATCAAACTTAAAAATACTTAGTACGCAAAAATATTGGTTTATAAAAGCCTCACTCCAGGAAAACACTCACAACAGCTTGACTCACAACTGATTTCAGAGTTTGGTGTTAGCACATTGCGACACTAATAAACATAAAAATACATAGCACACTAAATGAAAATACTCCCAATGGCTTAAATCAAAATTGATTTCAGTTGAGTTTGGCAATAACATGTTGCTAAGCTAATGTTACAATACTCAAACTTTATAAAAGCTGTACTCCATGGTAATACTCAAAACAGCTTGACTCGCAATTAATTTAATAAAAGTTTGACATTAGCATGTTGCTAAGTTAATGTTGCAACACTAATAACCATAAAAAATACATAGCACACAAAATATTGGTTTATACGTCTCAAATACTCTGCAAAATACACATAAGATTCAAGTTTGTTTTATTTATATAGCACATTTAAAAACAGCAAGCAAAGTGCTGAACAAACAAAGACATAGAACACACGGCAACCCACAAATTCAGAACATAAACTCACAATAAATTAAAAGCCAAATGAAAAAAAAAGGCTTTATAAGAGATGATTTAAAAATCTTTAAAGACTGTGCCAATTTGATATAGGCTAAAAGGCTGCTCCACAGCTCAGGGCCAGCAACCGCAAAGGCTCCCCTCTATGCTTTAACTGTGATCTGGGGACAGAGAGAAGTCTTTGATCAGCAGACCTTAGATTTCGTGTACCATTGTATGGATAAAGTTGATCAGATAGATAGCTTGGTGCCAGATTATTTATAAATTTAAAAACATAGAGAAGAATTTTGAAATCAATTCTAAGATGCACAGGTAACCAAGGCAACAATTTCAATATGGAAAAACAGTAATCTTTTATTTATCAACATATGTTACGATAAGGTTAAGGTTAGGGGTTAGTATTTGTTTCAGCAATATATTCAGCACTGTTATTGCCATGACTATTGAAATATTGAAAAGGTTTCGGAAATATCATGCAAATGCACCACTAGATTTCAACACATATATTATTCATAAGAAGGTGTGGCCTCATGCACTGACAGTCATCTTCAGTCAAGCATCAGTCAAGAATATAAATTTGCATTCATATATGTATATATATATATATATATATATATATATATATATATATATATATATATATATATATATAAAATCAACTTGCTACATCCTTGAACTGCAAGAATCGCACCTACTGCAACTCTGCATCACCAGTAGGCTTTCATAAATAAACTTCTGGCATCTGTCTGCTGTCAAGAAGTTCTGAAACAAGCTGTTTTTTGTTACGGTTCAGTTTTAACACATTTTTTTCCCCAATGAAAAGGAAGTCTTTATTAGTATGAACTTCTTTTGTATTTATCAATTTATTTTTGTCAAGGCATAAAAAGATCAAGAGTCATTTCATTGCTTTTTACCTAAAATGTAAAGTCATGAAGCATGGCACAAACATTGTTTGGTTGCAAGATACTCCTATGTCCATCAAACGGATCGGAGGCAAAGCTCAGCAATAATAAGAAATCATATCATAGAAGAGAAGAAATGAGAGACTTCATCAATAAGCTTCTCATAAAGTCAGCACAGCTCTTCCTGGAAGCCATAATCCCCCACACATGCAGGGAAAACACAATCACATTGTGACTTCTCATGTGATTTCTCGAGTGGGATAAACACTACCATTTCATGTGACATCAAGTTTCCCTTCCGTTCTGCTGTTTGCACAACCAAAAACCAACAACCAGTGTTGGGGAGTAACTAGTTACATGTAACACCGTTACGTAATTTAATTACAAAATTATTGTAACTGTAATTAGTTACGGTTACTACGAAAAAATGAGTAATTAAATTACAGTTACTTGTGAAATTTTTAACGATTACAAAGGGGATTACATTTGAATATTTACACACATCCACATACAGATTTAACTGATTTCTTTCCCAAATTGCGCTGACTATTCTGAGACATACCGCCCTAATAATTTCCGGGATGCGGAAATACAGTCTGGTTCGTAGAATCCAGTCATAAAAACGAAATGCCTAACGCGGACGGAATATCCCACATTTTGGATGACTAAATCAAAAGTAGGTCAGTACACTTGAATCAAAACATGACATGAACTAGTGTCTGTGAATATTAAGCCCCAAAAATGCAATAGCCTATAGGACTTGCACATTCTGCGTGTCTGTGTGGAAATCAGGCGCGGACTGGACACCGCGGAGAACCGGGACAATTCCCGCTGGACTGCCATCCGATTTTGCCCCACTATTTAATATCATTATTGTATAATTGCCTGCCGAATGTACTAAAGCGATCATTTGCGATTCCGCCATTTGTTAATTAAATCTCTAATAAGTCATTGAGTGTTAGTCATGACTCGCGCGCTCTCCGCGCCTCCGCAAAACGGTTTGGATCAGACTCAGAGTAATCAATGCGAGAGAGAGAGAGAGAGAGAGAGAGAGAGAGAGAGAGAGAGAGAGAATAGAGTGGACTACTGGAGCAGAGAAGCAGAACTCCTGTTCAGGGTTTCAGGTCAGTTTAATCTGTAAAGATGCTTTTTTGTCTTTGTTTTTTTATTTATTTAATCAAGCAGCAGCACGTTGCTCATCAGTCATCACTCAAAATACTATATAAGGGACATCATTATTATCAGTTGTAATGTTACAGTAGGAATTTATCTGAAAAAAAATCCGATTTTTTTTAAATAGGTTTAGGGGGAGCTACGACAGACAACAACACAACCCTTACGAAAATTTACATTTTAATATTTAACTATAAATCAAGAGAAAATGGTTACTATTGTTTAAATGTGGTAACCAAAAATTTAAAATTATTTTACAAATGTATTTATTTAAAAATAAATACAAATCCATTTGCAAAAAAACAAAAACAAAACAAGGTTATTTTACTTTTATATAGGCTAATAAAAGCAAGGTTAATTTTTGTAAGGGAAAAACATGACTCATGTACAGTATTAGGATTTTTCTATAAAGATATTGTAGTATTGTAGAGTATTGTATTGTAAAGTATAGTTTTGTTCAATCTTGAGTATTAAAGTCATGAAAGAGATGGATAACAGGGCAAAATAAAGAGACTGAAGAGAAAAATGGAAGTGAAGGTGCAGTTCAGGAGAGAACTTTTAATTATTTAGCATGTCCCCAAATTAAAGATTTAAACCTTTTTTATGTCAGGTCCATACAAAAAATAGTTTTGTCCATGAATTTGTTTGTATGAGTTTGAATTTTCCAGTCTGAATTTTTTTCCCAGTCCGCCCCTCCTGTAAATTAATGGCAAAGACATGGTTTCATTTACTACACATAGGCCTACTGAAGCTTGCAGTGTTTTCAACCTCTGCCATCTCAATATAGGAGTACACGAGCACATAATTTCTAGAACTGCTTTGTGTCACTTAATGTGCTTTTTACTTATTTTGAGAAAACTATCATCATATACAAAAAGACAGCAGTTTAAAAAAAACACCAATGTTTCAGGAGTTTATTACACAGAATATGTCACATGCTTATTAGATAACTGTATTTAAGTTGATGTATATGCTTTTATTTATTATTCTTTAATTTTCACAAATTTAGAAAAGTAATCAAAAAGTACTCAAAAGTAATTAGTTACATTACTTTAATAAAGTAATTGAAAAAGTTACACTTCTATTACATTTTAAACAGGGTAACTTGTAATCTGTAACCTATTACATTTCCAAAGTAACCTTCCCAACACTGCCAACAACACACTAATTAAATTAGACATCAGCTTCAGAGATGCAACAGGAAACGATGAAGAGGGAGAGAAAGCAAGGTGACCTCATCATTGGCTCTGACCTCAAGAGTGTTTGAGGTCTCTGGTTGACTCGGCTCAATACAGGACTGCCGTGACATTTGTTAGTCAGATCTGACTGAAGTCTTCCTGTCAGGGTCACATAAATAAATACTGTTCCTTTTGCTCATAGTTCTCCCAGGAGTGAGTCTTAATGAGTTGCTCTGTTTTATTCTAATTTATAATAACCAGCACATACTCATCTTAATTACCTACACAGCACCTCCAGCTAAACAGCCACCTCAGTCCCTATGGACCATCCTGCAGTCTTGTGCCTGCGATTACAGATTCATCAGACAATTAGAAGACTCCCCAAATGCTAGAAAGACACTTTAGCCACTAAAGTTCACACCTCTGTCACATATTTTAAAGCTGGATCGGTGAAAAATTATTGGGTTTTTGCATTTCATGTTTTTAAAAGCATTCCAGTTGGAAACTGGTAAAACACCTACTCTAAATTGAATATCTGTGATGAAATTTGCCAAAGTACATGGCTAATTTTGAATGGTTGTCAATGAGCTAACAGGATAGACTGGGTTGATAAGATGGATCAACTTCTTTCCTTCTTTCAAAAAAAGAAAGAAAGAAAGAAAGAAAGAAGTGATAATATCTACAATTCTACAGTGATGTTTCCCTTACAAGACTGCATTGCTTATAAATAACCTTAACATTGTAATTCACAACCTGAACGAACTGTATGGTATTTAAGAGTGCAGATTTCTTGATTTCAGAGGTTTTGTACATGTCCTCTAACAGAATGTAGCCTGCAGGAAGGATTAGTTCGGTAAAACAGATCTCTGGCAGAGCATGTGGCCATCCTCCACTCAGGAGAAGAAGAGAGACTTGGGAAGACAGAAGGAAGAAAGGCTTGTCTTAACTGCCATGTTCTAGAGGCAGTCCTGAGGGAGCTCAGGGAGTCTGTCTGGGCCTGTGTGGACACAGCTTGTAATAGAAATACTGAGCCAATCCGACATACAGATCTGCGACAGAGGAAGTGAGATGGACAGTAAAGGATAGATGGGGAAAGAAAGATTCCTTTGGTACGTGTGTATAGAGAGTGAATATCGGACACTAAATCCCCTCTCCTAGAGAGAGTGTAACACAAGACTTCGGCTCTAGCAGTGGATGAGGCACGTAAGTGCACAGAGAGAGACGGTCCCCTCCTTTAACATCAAATACAGCAGAAAGAATCAGGAGGTCACAAATTGAATTAGACCGGAAGAAAGGGCCAGGCCTGGACCTGCAGGAAACAGCACTCCAAAGATACACAATTACTGCTTGTTTGCTTTAATGTGTGTGGGGCAAGACGTGTGTGCCTCTGTGTGCTGTATTGATGTGTTCTGTTGCAGTGTTACATCATAGCCAGCCAATCACAGCTCATACATGTGACTTCCTTCAGTTTAGAAAACAAATAAAGGAGTGCTGCTGAAATATAACAAGACTGTACCATTTATTGAATATTTGTCAAATTGGCACGACAGTGAGGATTTTCTTGCCTTGCCAGCAGTTCAGATTTCTTCAAATGCCCTGCTAACATTTTCACTGGCTCAAACATAAATTTGTTATTATGAAATTAAAAATTACATTTGCATTTATAAATGTAATATGTCTCACTATAAATGCACCATTTTTATTACGTATTTATTGTTTAATTAAAAAATATATATATTATATAAGAATATAATTTGTAAATCATATTTGGTGTTTTCTTTATAAATAATATTTGCAGCTAAATATTATACAGCAATAAAATTCATGAACATCTTTCCTGAAAAATAGCGATTGACTATCACAAGTCAGTTCTGACAACAATCCAAATGACACAGAAAACCAAATGTTTAAATTTAATTCACATGATCACTGTAAGATCTGACCCAATAGGTCAAGTTCTGTCAATCAGTCTGAAACTCTCACACTGGTCCTGGGCCAGCGTGCCATCCTTAATGTTGAGCGTTGATTTTTTGGCAGTAATGTACAATGGATTCATTCATTACAGTGACAGTGCTGAGCCAACCACTAAAAATCACACAAAATCTATACACTCTAAATAACAGTCAATACCGTATATTGAAAAAAAGAAGAAGAAAAAAACACACCAGCTTATTCTTCCGTAAACCCAAATGTAAGGTTAGAGTGTGCTTAAAGCAGCAGTTCTGAAACAGGAGGCCTCAAAGGGGGCTGCAAAATGGCTTAGAATCATTAAAGAAGACAAAACCAGCTTGTAAAAAAGCTAAAATAGCTATAAATCTACACATACACTGACATCTTTTTCTTTTTTAAAAGGGTGGTTGACTGCTTTTGTTCTAAGCTAAAAAATGCATTATATTACACACAGTTTACCTTTATTCTACACTGCTCTGTCCCTTCTCCTATGAACGCTCTGATGATTTATGAAGCCCCTTCCTCAGAAATACGCAATAAATAGGCTTATATTGGTTAACTGGCCCAGTGTGTTGTGATTGGCTAAACTTCCTGGTGCAATCGTGAAATATCACGCCTCTCACGCTTAGTGGCATATGCTCTAGTTGTATTGTAAACAATGACATTGTCAATATGGCTTATCAATCTGAGACCAAAGAGACCCAGAGAATATTAGTGAAGAGGGTCGAGCACAACCTGTGCAAGCACAGCTCTTACAGGACATTTCAGAACGTATGTTCAGAATGGTAGCATTTTTGTAACAGTAAAAAGTGTCGGCCAGCAAGTATTGTTGAAAACATATTGTTCCTCTAGAAAACCCAAATATAAATTGGCATAGTCAGGAGCCATAGTGGCCCCCATGGCGGTGCCCTCAACCTGCAAATAATATTGATTTTCAAATAGGAAATAGTTTTTAGTAAGTACCATTTCATCCATTTCAGTGATAAATTTAGTCGGTAGACCCTCATCATCAATGCGCAAATCGAGAAAATGTTCTAAAGCCAGTAGGCCCTCATGATATGGGATGTTAGTATACAACGAGGTCACATCCATGGTTGCTAATATAGCATCACAACAAAGATTTTGCAGAGTTGCTAGACATTGCAGGAAATCAGCAGTGTCTCTCAAATAATTTGGAAGGGAAATGACTAAAGGTCTCAAAACAGAATCAACAAAATTTGAAAGAGGTTCAGTAAGACTATTGTTTCCTGCTACTATAGGTCGTCCCGGTGGATTGACCAAACTCTTATGTACCTTAGGTAAGATGTAAAAGACAGGTCTAGTCGGAGAATGATTCAGCAGATATTGCTTCTCTTTATCAGAAATTAATTGATGAGCATGTGCTTCCTGAACAAATTTCTCGACCTCACCTTGAAACCGAGTCGTAGGATCTGATGGCAAAACTCGGTAATAATTTGTATTATTGAGTTGACGAAGAGCCTCATTATTGTAGAGTGCTCGAGGCATAATCACCAAACCACCTCCTTTATCAGCAGGTTTGATGACAATGTCTTTATTCCTACACAGTTCATCAAGAGCTTCTTTTTCAGAATGTGTCAAATTTGACTTATGGTTCCTAAATGATGTCTGTTAATAAATTAGTCACATCCCTTTCCACTAGCCTAAAATAAGTTTCAATAGATGGATTAGACACAGGTGGACAAAAAGTACTTTTAGGCTTGAATTTCTCTCGACCATTGTGATTGTACACATTCAATTGATCAGCTTTGTCATTTTTGTACCAACATTTCAATCTTGAAATGTTGTTGAGTGACTCCTCTTACTCCCACGTCTCCCAAGATGGGTGGTGGTGGTCTTCTGCGAAGTGGGTATTTGTGTGGCGATCTTAGATGCTTTTCTGTCTCGCTGGCATGGTCTAAGAAATCCACTTCACTATCACCACTGGATGCAGAAGTATGCCGAGTCTCATCTTCAAACCGTACCCTCCTTGGGGATCTTGAAAACGTGCTGTTGCGATTAAGCCAGGGATAAACTCTACTTTCTTTATAATCTAAAGTGTCTCTGCGAAGTTTACGGATCTTCTTCTGTTGTATACCTTGTTCCACCAAGGAAGTGTCCAGTAATTCCAATTGTTGGTTAAATTTAACTTCACTGTGAGATGCTATAATTGAGGCTTTGGTTTCTTCAATTTCTTCTCTCACCTTCTTTAGTTCCCTCTGTGTGAACTCAACAACAAGAAGAGTGAGATCCAGTGAAACCTTGTTCATGATCTCACACCATTTCTTGCAGAACTCAGAATCTCCACCACCAATAGTGGGTGCCTTTTGTATTCTGAGACCTCTGGGAATTCTGCTTGCTCTCCAGTATTCACTTAAAGTTGAACCATGTAAGGTGTACCGGATCTCTTTCTCCAAAAGGTACTTGTTATGTTTCATAGATTTTTGAATTGTCTCTGAATGCAAAACATTGGTTTCAGCTCTAGGAAAAAGGATATTCTCAAAATCTTCAGGGTTGTAGGTGAAGGTGGTAGCCTTGGAGTCTGTGATTAAATTGATTTCAGCAAATGACGACATCTTCAATTGGAAGGGCAGCATACAAAAAAATCATGTAAAACTAGAAAAAATATGTAGCACTCCAAACATAAAAAAAGTTCTTGTACTACAGGTGCGTAGAGCCAATGGCATTGGAATGAACAAGAGGAGTGGCTAGCCGCACACTGATCCACTCAAGACTGGAAGTCTACAAAAAAATATTTTATTTTTCAAATGCAAAGTGCAAAGTGCATGTGGGTTAAAGACAGAATGGACACCAGCAAACGTTTCAGCACATTGCTATCTTCAGTGCTCCAGCAAGTATTGCACATTTTTAAAACTTCCTGTAACTATGTGAAAAATATCTGTCTTTCTATACACAAAGTGTACAGCTGGAATACAGTTCATTGACGAATTGACGAGAGAGAGAGATGCAGAACAGAGCGTGTGCAGAGCAGGGGATGCTAGGAACAGGATTAAGAACCAATGCTTTAGAACATTGATTTTTAAACTTGTGAATCCATTAGAATTGTTAGAAGACAGAATCGCGATTCATATATGAATAGATTTTTTTTCCTACACCCCTAGATTTGAGGGCATGGCAACAACTCTTCCTCTTCTCTAAAGTAGTAAATCCCCCTTAGCTGCTTGTTTCCTGGGGTAGGCTTTATGTAAATTTCAGGGTTTGTGATGTCCCCGATCTGGGAAGTAACTCATTGTAGGCAGGCATTAAACTGCCATAACTTTAAAAGACAGTATCTTTGTCTGAAGCTAGTTAGTGTTTAATATTGCTGTTTGAGCATAAACAATACCTGCAAAGTTATATTGTTGTAACTTTGCAGATATTTTTTATGCTCAAACAGCAATATTACACACTAACTAACTTCAGTGAAATCACAATCAACCACCTCTTTAATTTATTCTCTTAAATCTATCATTATGATTTTAGAACCAGGCTTCTTGTTGTCTTGTAAAACCTAGATACGGAATTTTAAAAGTGTGATTTCTAGACCTGGAAAAGTCATGGCAGCTAATAAAATTTTAAGAAGTCATTTCTATAGTGAACATAAATTGCTAACTGTGAATAAAAACTATTTAAAAGAAAAACTTCTTAACATCACAAATGATACACAGCTGAAAAACACAAATTAATTATTCTTTAAGCGAAGGATTTTGGAATTTAATTAATTGTTTATAATGAGTTTATTTCATTATTTAAACAATTTCACGCTGGTTTGACCACCAGCAGTTTTGTCATTACACCAGAAGTACCAATATCACAGTCTAGATTCAGGCCTTTGATTATTGTCTCGGACAATGAGGGGCCTTGGAGTCAAAAAGGTTGAGAACCACTGGTTTAATATCTCCGCAGTTCACACACATTTGAACTTGTTTCCTCATTGAGCTCCTCATTATGAAACAAGAACGAATGCCTTCGCTTTATGACCATTCGCTCCAACAGAGAAAGACACTTCCCACATCCAACTTCATTTATCTTCAATTTCATATCTGTCTCGTCTCTAAATGGGAATTCACATTGGTAAATACGCCCATGTGTGCACAGAGCTGACAGTAATTGCTTGTGGTTTTACAAGTGTTCCAGACATGGGAAAACAATGATCACACGAGTGCCCTACAGGCCACGAGCGCATCTCTGGCCCATGCAATGGCAGTAGAATAGGGTCGTGATCCTTGGCTTTGTCCTCTGGCTTTCCGCTGAGCCTCTGTGCCATGTCAAAAAGGCCCCAGGGCTGAGGACGATAAGCCAACTCCAGGGACATGGAGTGGCATATGAGCCTCTAAGCCAAAGAGGCCTCACCCGCCAGCCCTCCTTTCACCATCTGCCCTTCCAGGAAAGGTTAAAGAGGACTCGAGCAGGAAGCATTGATTTCAACGATTTGGAGACCGTTCTAGTTGGAAAGGATTAAAGAGGTACCTGCTGCTCTGGCAGTGGCAGGGCTAAATGAAAGGTCTGGTTACTGTTGTTTATGGCCATGTGCTAGGCTTCCGTGCCTAGATGCAGGTGGATTATTCTCTACCTGAGGAGAGTAAACAGTCACACTTGCCAGTTTCTTTCTCTACTTCGGGTTCATCTAGTGTGGGTGGGCGAGTTGGTGTATGGGTAGGTGAGGTTAAGAAACATTTCCATAATAGTAATAATGCTTGAATGTGCCTGTACAGTGGAGAGGAGATTTCTCATGTGGATTGTGGATGAATTGCTCATGTTTGGAATAGTTAATCCAAAAGAGAAAATAGTTTTTCTATTTTTCTCTTTTTTTTTCTTATTTCCTTCCAGAGCTTTTGTTCTTCTGTGAAACATAAAAACAGACAATCTGAAGACTTGGTTCCATGTATTTGCAATGAAAAAGGACCCGAATCATGATTCATCAATATGTTTCATCACATTTTCATAAAATGTATCTCGCATCTAGCAGGAAAAAGGGTATAACCACACGAATGCAAAACTCACATGCTCTGGGTAATCTTATTAATGTGTAAAGATTCAAATTTATATGTAGATAAATGTTACCGGTTTTTATACTAAGCAATACCAAGTTTCCAGAATTCCCTTTAAGATTTTATTTTTTGTTATTTAATTTTTTTGTTATGTCAATAATTATGTTTCTTCTTCTTTTTTATTAGTTATGAAGGGTTTTATGGTGGTTGTCATTAACATTATATCAGTTAATGAAATATATGTTTTAATTTAAATAAATGGTAAAAAAAAATTGCTACTGTTTACATACACAAGCAAAATTAACAAGAAAATAAAATTTTACTACCTTTCTGCTTCAATATTTCACATTTAATTGCAGGTGTTACTTGCCTCTTCTTTGCTATTATTTGTGAATTTACTACAGCAATTTCTAAGTGAAAACGGCTTCAAAGTAAATCCAACTCCTTTTTTTTTCAGTGACTTTTAATATCCCACTATAATAAATAGAGTCAACTGTAAGTAGTTTGAATCCCCTGAAATGTAAACAGCTCATCAGTCAAAACCTTACTACGTTCATTTCATCTTCACAACCAGCCTCACAAAGCAAAATTGCAATTTGAAGTGGGACTATATAATTGTGGTGGGTGACGGGAGAGTGTTCAGAAAACCAGCTTGAAAACAATCACAATTTCACCATTCCATTCAGTGTTGCAAGCACCACAGAAATGACACACTTCACCTTCAAGATCTCTTCATGTTTCTATGATGGATCTCTACAAGATGCGAACCCGCCCTCTGTATGTTAATCACCACTGATATTCAGCGCCAAAAGTGCCTGTTCCCGGATGTGAACACGGGGCAGCACGGTGGAAATCGCTGTCTTTCCGTCTCATTAATTTTCCTTTCAAACAGAGATCCGGCAGGTCCATGGCTCTTTAGTCCCATACATATTTAATGCTCCGGGGAAGAGGATGCAGAGGGCCGGATTCTGCTCCCTCTGCAGTCACCATGGCTTAGACAGTGAATAAAGTGCCCTTACAAAGTCTCACTGTCGTGCTGTCAAGAGGGCAGCATCTCGCCAAAAATGTCATTATCTCTCCACTTGTGTGCAACAATGTGCAGGCCACAAAGGTGAGGAGGCGAGCAAACACACAGGGAGAGGGAGAAGATGAGGGAAAGATGTTTTTAAAAAGAGAAAAAAAGAGACAAAGAGAGACATGATTGTTTCCCCCGAAATATAATTTCACTTCATGAAGCACAGGGGTCATTAAACTGATGTTCCACAATTCAAACACAAAGAGCAGTGCTTGTGCAAAGGTCACACGAACATAAGAATAGATTTGCAATTTAGATTATGTTAAAAGGCTGCCAACTCCCCCAAATTCAGTTTTTTATTTCATTATGACTGCGTGATACTTCCAACACTTTCTAGTCTGCATTCCACTCACTGATTAGATGATGAAAAGGAGGAGGACAAATTAATTCTGAGTATGGGTCACCATACCTGGCTGTATGTCACATCACTTTTAAAAAAAATGTTAATAAAATGTTATAGAACTTTGCAACACCTAGAACTGAATACAGCTTTAATTATATATTTAAGACTGTTGATAGGGAGAAAATGAGCAGAAATACGGATTGTTTTTGTTCTGCATTGTCAGTGTGTCTTATTCTGGAAATACTAGTACCAGTATGTATTTTGTGCTTGTTTCAGCACCATGGACAGGTACCAAATCACTCTCAAATGTAAACCTGAAGATAAACAAATGCATATAGGAAGCAAGAGAGACAGAGAGAAAACAAACAAACAAACAAAACGAAAGAGAGGCAACAATCTGCTGCACACCCACTGAAACCCTGTACAGTAGTGGGTAATGTATGTTACAAAGTGTCCTGCTGTCCGTTTGGCAGGACATTTTGCCCTTGTTTTCTCATCGCACATCACAAGAAATATGAACTATGTGAACTATATAAAAATGTTATTGTTTGGGAATGGCATGTTTCATATGCTGTTCACATGTTTCATATGCTGCTCAGTAGTCTAATGCTCTGTTAAGGTACAGACTAAAAGCAACAGTCCTATTTCATGCATGTGCAACAGCAACATGATTCATCACCATGACTGAAGAGGAATAGAGAAAAAACCTGAACAATGACTGGAACAGAATAGCCTTCCGGGGATTACGCAGAAAAATCACTGCTGCACTATTAACGTTATTGAAATTCCATAAAGCACTGCGCCACCTCTCTCTCACTCGCTCTCACACACAATCTTTGTGATTTCCTATCTCCTCCTAGATCGCAGGACACCTAGGACCATAAATCTCAGACTGTTTCAAATAAGAGGACATGCCCTCAGATTCATCCTTCCACACTGAGGTAATTGCCATCTTTGAAAGGAGTCCCTGTGGATAAAAACATCTTAAACAAACCTAAGAAGGTTTGCTGCTTTAAGCAGGTCTTTTTGCATTGCTATCTGAAAGGTGCCTAAAACCAATTCCCAATTCTACTCTGAGTTAGCAGAGAACATCACACAAAACACTTTAAACTGCACGGTACCAAAAAGAACCACTACATTACCATGGACATTCACCATGTTATTATTTTAAGTACCATTGTATTTACATGACACTTCACAGCAAATGAATAAAGCTATCATTATATATAGTGATGTCACTATATATAAGATACCACAGAACTACCATTTGATACTTGACCAACGTATTCCCACATTTGCCTGTTTCAGCTAGTGCTGTCACTTGTGCACACTCACAATAACTAGCAATATAGTATACCAAACTGATGATTTTATATATATTAATTAACCAAATAATATCTGACTTTTTTATTTTGCATATTTATAAAAATGCTGAAACATCTAGCTAAACTGGGAGCTTTGAGTTTAGTTGAGATGTTTTCTTCGAGCTGCCTTTTTGTGTAGCTTGCCCATCAATTCTCATTTGTGTCATGAATAGGTAGGCTTTAGTGGATTTGAATAATATTTAGGAATCATCTGAACACACCCCACGGTAAAGACATATTGCTGGAGGTTCAAATAAGCTCCTTTCCATTTACCCCAAACTTGTGCATTGAAGGTGCCCAAAAAAATCCACCTCCAGTCAGGGGCGCCGGACTGGGGGTAAAACCAGTACTGATTACCAGGGCCCCAAAGGAAGAGAGGGCCCTTGAAAAGTCTGGAATATATATTTTCAGGGGGGGGGGGGCATTAGGACTGCCTAGTCCTAAAAACAAGATCCAGGCAAGGGCCCGGGATCTTGTGCAGCGCCTCTGCCTCCAGTTAATCCACAAGTGCGCGCGCACAGTGTATCCGCGCACGTTCTCGCGCGCAGATGACAAAACAGCGGACCGTACACATGTAAGAGCTTTTTTTCATATGCTTAACGTGAAAGAAATGTGACAGCATACCTGACGAGCTTCTGTTAGAAGCCGTCAACAAACAAACCAACACCATAGGAAAGGCAGCGTACGCCTACCGTGCACTCTTCCATACACGTCCGCATCGAATATACATCCGTTTCATATTTCTGAACCAAAAGCTCAAACTCTCGGTATTTCCCCTGAGCTCGTCGGTCGAAGCGTTGGTAAGCCTGGACGCACTGGCTGCATCCCGACGCATTAGCCATGTCCAGACTACATGTCAAATTGTCCGGACTCGTAAACCCGTGAAACAAATCCAAAAGCGAGTAGGAGTTACAAAAAGAAAGATAGAAATCGCTCAGGTTCCACTCGGAGAGGCCCGAGCATACGGCTTCCGCCTCGTCAAAAGTCAAGCAGTTTTTGGAGAAGCTGTCAGGATGACAAGTTTCAAGTCTCCACAGAGGTTTGGTAGAATTGCCTATAAAAATAAGACTCTGCTCTCTCTGATGGCTGGATGAAAGTATATGGTTCGTGTGCTCCAGCCGTTTGTCTCGCGTCCTCGTCAGTTTCGCCTCGGCGCAGAACCACAGATGATCAGAGAGCAAAACGGTGATAAACAAAAGAGAGGCTAAGGACAGTCGCCATCTCTGGGCCCTTTCCGAATCGGTAAATAATGGCTTTTCGTCCTCTCGGGGTGCGAAGCAGATTTTTAAGCTTTCATCTTGCTGCCGACACGTCCAAGCACCCCTGGTCATATTTCAGGAAAGAGCAGCACTGGCCGACTCCACCGTGACGGCTCCTCTGCCACAAAATGCATTGATTTGAAATGTTTTCTTCCCGTTCAACAGCGCTCCCGGCAGCTGTATCCGACTCTCTGGGCTAGATGAAGCCACGCGCGGTCATATCTCCGTTATTGGCATGGCTCGCCGGAGAAAAAGCGCTTTCTGTGTGACAACATGCCTCCTCTGTTCCCGTATCTCCTCAAGGGAAGGCGAGATGCTGAACGAGCTGCTCTTTCCCTATCTGGGCGGACTGCCTTCGATCTTTTCTGCTGTTCATCATCATCATCTTGGGTCCTGTGTTAAGTTGCCGCCATGTTCGTCTTGAAACACTTTTTGGGGAGCTGGGTCATTTGCGTCATCTCCATCCTAGCGCAGTAACACAGATCTACAGACTACAGGAGATGGATATCCGCGTGCGCGCGCACACGCACTCACACACTCACTGGACGTGTCAATATGAGAGATCACCCATAATAAATGCACATTTCCCAGTACGTGTTTAGAATTCAAAGCCGTCCACCCCCTTGTCCTTCCTCTTGTCCACATTCATAGTCCACTCATCTTCAGGTTCCAGTCACGTTTCCGTCAAAAGCAATCCGTATTACAAGCTCCGAGCAGAATAAAATACGCAGTGTGGACGTTTAAAGACGCAATGGCGTTAAATAACTGCGTTTTGGCGGTGCGTAATGTCCTTTAAATGCGCAAAGACGGGAGGAAAAGGACACCACAATATGTTGCGTAAACGAGATGAAACGACATTTGTATGTCTCGTTCATCCAGTTCAGGCTGAAGTTTATTAGTATGCAGCGTGTAACTGTGTGTAAGGAGCCGGGCACAGGAGAGACAACTGGGCGTCAAAGCAGCACGTTGGAAAGCAAGCGCGGAAACGTGAGGAGAGAGTGTGTCTGTGTGTGTACGAGAGAGAGGGAGAGAAAGAGAGACTGAGAGAGAGACAGATACTGTATATTTGTCCTCTAACAGTCCAACATTGTGCGGCATGGCCCGGTTTGATTGCATTTGAAAGCAAACAAAGTGTGCACGCATTGCACAATCACCACGCGCTTGGCTTCCACTTTTCTGCCTGTATTTGGGTGCTGAACGTGAGGAAAGAGCAGAAGCTGTCATGTAAATAAGTGTTTTTCCCCATTTACACACTTTAACTCACCAAAACACTGTTAGATTCTATTGCTTGGAGTAGCCTACCAAGTATGTAGTCCTTTCCTTAAAATTGCACCCCATAGACAAAACTTCCTGATACCAAAATAAAATGTTTATTTGATTGCATTGGTATTATTAATATAGTTAACAAATATAGTAGAATATTAACTCATATTATTATTTAACATAAATTAATATTTATAAAGCAAAAGAGTTCAAATTTTGGAGCATGTCCCCTTAATAACTTAATGCCCCAATATTCTAAATCAATGTGTAATAAATAAAGTGATACATGATAAGCATTAATGTTTTGTCAGCATTCTATAAAATGATGATTCTAAAATGTTCCAGCAGTGTACTGTACTGTTTCTATGGTTACCATAAGGTTATCATTATTTATCACTTTATTATAGATTTACATGTCACAGAAATGTCAAGTGTTTTTATTTATTTATATAAATTTTTTTATTTATATGGGCATCATTTGTCATTTGGATAACTGCGCTAAGGACAGCACAAGATTATACCTGAAAACAGATTTCATCTATAAAATATTTTATTAAATGAGGAGCATACATTAATGAAAAATAAAATGTCAGAAGGAGTTTGATTTTATATATATATATATATATATATATATATATATATATATATATATATATATATATATATATAAATGTAAATATAACAGAGCTATGAGGTTAAAATACCCCAAAGCCTGAGGCAAAAGCCCCCGGGGTTACAGACTTTAGCCTGGAGACACCATGTTTTGCCTTTCTATCAGTAAAAATTAGGCTGTGAGGCAACTGACATACAGTAGAGTCAATAGAAGGTCCTATACATCACATTTTTCTAACCAGATGCTTTCCAGACTTTTCTGTCAGCAATAACTTTTCTTAGAAAGACATTTTTAGACTTGCGTTAGCTTAACAATTAACCGCAATACGCAAATATAATATACTCTCTCTCTCTCTCTCTCTCTCTGCATCTTGAAAATATCTGTTATTATATAAGATATACGTTAATTTCTTATTAGTTACAATCTGCAACATTTTAATTATTAGATATTCTCATGGTTCACATCAGTTTCACACTGCACATGTGTTGAGCAAAGTGCTGTGGTGGTTTTGTTGCTATTTAGTTTTTTTTATCGAGAGAAAAAAAAAACAGCCCCTGGAAGCCTTTCGGTCCATTGTACTCCATTGAACATAAATGCAGTTAGGGAAGACACAAAAAGATTTGTTTGGATGTTGTTGCACTTGCTATTGTCATCACAGCTCTCATAATGGCTAGATTATATTACTGATGAACCCTTCCCGGGTTAAAGATTTTAGAGGAAGTGCTTATCACTCATTAGAGAAAATCAGATGGCAGAGCAAGAGGAAATCAAAGATTCACATGGAAATAATGAGGATTAACAGTGCCAAGACTGATCATCTGCTGCGGATCTGAACAGAACTCAACCTCTCCCATCGTAATATTTCATGGACAGAAAAGGAATGAAAAGGCCCAGCCTACAGGAACACATAGACATTTCCTTGAAGGAACATCTCTGCTGTAAATATATTTTAATTATACATCACTTGTGACAAAAAATAAAATAAAAACACAAGTTAGTGGTCCCTTGTTTTCCAAATTTTTAGTGTCTCCCTAAGGCTAGAATCTCATCTATTCTGTGGAAAATTTGCCTGTTCGTCTTCTAGAATATTTTCAGTGTTCTCGCACAAAACTTTCAGTACACTCATTAAGAGATCTAAATTATGAATTGCGAGATGAACCGGGGTGAAAATTGAGCACAGTGTCTGCATTAAAATCAAGACGATGAGTAGCACCTGTAGAGCTCATCTTCATTATGATGGTGTTTATGGACTTATCATTACACCAAGGGTTTGGTCTTGCTGTCAGCCAATCAATAAGTTATGGCAATGTTATCTGTCCAGTGGGCAGTAAAATCTAATGACATAACAGCTCAATGAGCCCCCTTCAAACAAACATACTCTAGAGAGCCGGCTGGTTCACTGCTGGATCCCACACGGTGACGTGCTGGGAAGGGGGAGGGCCATTCCCCCTTACCCATCTGTCACCAGTTACTCGTTCCCTGTCAAACTTTAATATAGGAAATCAATGTAATGATCCCAAGAAACACCCCTCTTTCAAGCAACTATTCATTTGCTGCATTATTGTTATTATTTTTTTCAGATGACCTCAGGTTCGCCTCCCATCGTCATAGCAACAGAGTAACCTATAAGACCTGACAGAACACCCTAAGGGTACATATACAGTAGTTTTATCATTTGTCAAACAGAACCAATGATCCTGTAGTCCTGTGGACTGTGTGTTTGGGACATTTGTAGTGGAATAAATGGTAGTCAGAGATATTAAGCGAAAGAGATGACTTCACCTGCAGGCAGTCTCTGCCAAGAGCTTGATTCCTGCCCAAAGAGAATGAAATATGGCCAAGCATCTCTAACAACTTACTAGACCACAGCAAAGGCATTGATCTGTTTTCCTTAAAGGGATAGCTTACCAAAAATGAAATTCTCTTAAAACGTCTCAAGGTTACGAATGTAACCCTGGTTCCTTGAAGGAACGAGACGCTGTGTCAAGTGCTTTGGGGACCGTCCCTAACGAGACCGACTCTGAATATCGTGTGCAATCTGTCCAACGGAGGGGCGTGACATCACGGGCGGGGTGACGTAGTGACCAGGAAGCTATAAAAGCACGTGCCGTGCAGCTGGCTTCAGCTTCAAGTAGGGAAGCAAGCGCCGGCAGGGGTACGGTGAGTATGGCTCTGCGATGCAGTGTCTCGTTCCTTCAAGGAACCAGGGTTACATTCGTAAACTTGAGACGTTCCTTTTCAGGAACTCGAGCTGCGTCAAGCGCTTTGGGGAACGATGTGCCCACGCTGCCAGACTTCCAAATCCCTGCCTAGTGTGTATCCAAAGAGCACAGCTAATGCGAGAGAACAGAAGAGCCCGGAGTGGCTCGCATGTCAAGGTCATAAAATCTGACAAATGTAGAGGGAGTGGACCACCCCGCAGCGTTGCAGATGTCTAAGAGGGACACACCTGCTGAGAAGGCCTTAGAGGCCCCCATACCCCGAGTAGAGTGAGCCTTGGCTCCCAATGGAAGGGGAAGACCAGAGGACTCATAGGAGACGTTGATAGCCTCGACTATTGATAGCCTCGAAGGTCTGCTTGGCGGCAGGAGAACCCTTTTTAGGAGGACCGTGGCAAACAAGTAATTGGTCGGATTTTCCCACAGGGCAGCTCTGTGGACGTATGCGCCCAGTGCTCGCACTGGACACATACAATTTAGCTTTTCCTGGTCTGGCTCCCGAAAGGGAGGAGGACAGAAGGCCTGCAGTACGATAGGTTGTGGTGTAACAGAGGGAACCTTCGGAACATAACCCGCTCGAGGGTACAAGAATGCTTTGGCCATCCCAGGGGCAAAGTCTAGATAAGTAGGGGCCACCGAAAGGGCCTGAAGATCTCCAACTCTCTTTAGTGAGGTGATTGCCAGTAACAGGGCAGTTTTAAGTGTCAGATGTCTATCTGAGATATCTTGTATTGGCTCGAATGGAGCTTTACAAAGAGCCTCTAAAACCACAACCAAATCCCAGGGGAGAACACGGGATCGTACTGGAGGTCTCAGCCTCAGCGCACCGTGGAGGAAACGTGTAACTAGGGGGTGTCTACCCACTGACTGATCATTGAAAAGGACATGGTAAGCAGCTATGGCCACCACGTACACCTTTAAGGTGGAGTGGGTTAATCCTGCAGAGAGCCTAGCTTTTTGAAACTCCAGAACTGTACCAACTGGGCAGATAACAGGTTCAAGCTGGCGGTCTCTGCACCATGAAGTGAAGAGTTTCCGCTTCAGGGCGTACAGTTTCCTCGTAGAGGGAGCTCTGGATTGGAGGAGGGTCTCAACAACCTCAGTTGAGAGACCGGATTCTATGAGCTGTGCCCCCTCAGGGGCCACACCCACAGTTGCCACAGCTCCAGGCCAGGGTGAATTATCGTGCCCTGCGCCTGTGAGAGTAGGTCTGTCCTGATCGGTATCTCTTGTTCAGTTGCTTTGACGCAATTTATTTTATTTAAAGCGCTATATAAATAAAAGTGACTTGACTTAACTTGAATTGACAGTGAGTGACTGGCCCTCTTTGACTCTCTCGACTGATGTGAGGATCCACTCGATCCGAGCAGGAGACAGACGTGCCTGCATCGTGGTCGAGTTCCCCACTACGCCTAGATAGGTGGTTCTCTGAACTGGAGAAAGTACACTCTTCTTGGCGTTTAGTCTCAAACCCAGCCCCCCATATGTGTGAGAACGACATCTCGATGTCGAACCGCCATCTGCTCTGATTGAGCAAGAACCAACCAATCGTCGATATAATTTAGAATGTGGATGCCTTGCATACGGAGGGATACCAGAGCCGCATCTACACATTTCGTGAACGTGCAGGGTGAGAGTGCGAGGCCAAAGGGAAGTACTCGATATTGATAAGCTTTGCCCCCGAAAGTGAACCTCAGAAACTTCCTGTGTTGTGGAAGGATGGATATGTGGAAGTATGCGTTTTTGAGATCTGTCGTGACAAACCAGTCCTAGGATCTGATTTGAGCTACAACCTGCTTGACAGTGAGCATTTTGAACTTCAGTGGCATAACTGAGCGGGTTCAGGTGACGTAAGTCTAAGATCGGACGCAACCCCCCATCCTTCTTTGGAACTATGAAATACCGGCTGTAAAACCCGGATTCCCTGTCTAGAGGAGGGACCACCTCGATGGCCTCCTTCCTTAATAGGGTATTTACTTTCTTGTTCCATAACCAGAGCCTGCCGGGTGCCGACCACTGTCGGTGTAACCCCGTTGAATTTCGGCGGTGGATGACCGAACTGAATGCAGTAGCCTTTTTTTTTATTGTACACAGGACCCACTGAGATACATTTGGCAGTAGTTTCCATGCTGCTAAATAATCTACTAAGGGAATCAGTCTCTGGAAACTGACCTCTGGTGTAAGAGGCCCCCGAAGGGGCGGCGAGCATCCCAGCTCTGCTACGGTCGCGGGCGGAAATAACTGGGAGCAGCACTCGCTGGAGGCCGCTGCGCCCTGAAACTCTGGCAGGGTTGGCAGACCGACCTCCTGGGGACACTGAGGTGAGGCGGGCACCGTATAATGAGGTGGACCGCGCTCTACCCCCGTAGGGGCTACCCTCAGGATCCTTGAGCCACTGCCGTCAGGATCTTTTTGTCGAGGACTTCCGGGCCTCGATAACAGTTCTTAAATCAGGCTTAGCTTTGGAAGTCCCCGACTCAGAGCGTCGCTGAGGCCCTCGGTCCCGTCGTGGGGGAGCACGAGCGGCGACACTCTGTCTTTGCGCTTCCCTGTATGAGGAGCCGGTATGTGGCATGGTCATCTCCCGCCCAGATGCACCACGAGAGCGACGAGGGAGGAAATTCTGGAATGCCGCCGCCTGTTTCCGTGCCTCCTGGATCCTGTCGACGACAGTATTGACTGTGTCGCCAAACAGGCCAGAAGGCTTAAGCGGGGCGTCCAGGAGACAGACCCTGTCTCTCTCTTTGATTTCTGACAGGGTCAGCCATAAATGCCTCTCCGCGGCCACTAAGGCTGCCATAGACCGCCCAATTGCGCGAGCGGTCTCTTTAGTGGCACGGAGGGAGAGATCAGTGGTCTTTCTAAGCTCTTCAATATCTTCAGACTTGATCCCCTCTCCCTCATCGATATCTCCCAGCAGGTCGGCCTGATAAGCTTGTAGGACCGCCATGGTGTGAAGGCAAGCCCCAGCCTGACCTGCTGCCACATAACCTTTGCCCACCAGCGATGATGTAACTCTAAGAGGCTTGGTGGGCAATGTCGGAGAGACGATGCCGACAGATAGCCCGCAAGCGTCTGTTCGACCCGTGGCATCGCTTTATAACCCCGCTCTCCCAGCCCCATCACGTTGCCATAATATAGTGAATCGGGGCCAAAGAGGCGGGTCGAATAAGGTTGATTCCCTGGCCAAAGCTGATCCCTCACCCTGGGGGGAAGAAACCGACGAGCGTGCTTCCGAACCCAGGGTTTGGGCGCCGGATCTGGCAGATGAGGAAGGAGATAAGGACTAGCCCATCTCCATTCCCTCTGACAGATCCACCTGCGAACCCCACGAGTGCAGCAGCTGAACCGTGCAGAACCGGGGCCAGCACTGCGGGGAAAGCTGGTGAAGGCTCCCTCCTCGAAGAGAGCCCTCCGGGATCGAATCGATCCCAAGCAAGCCACGCATAAACTGTGTGTATCCCCACTCGTAATGTAGCGAGGGCAGGGAGGAACACACAATCTATAACGTGGCTTGGAATCGCCCTTAATATGTTTGGTCTTTGCTTTTACTTTAGGCATACTGAGCTGTTTTAGCAATCTTTTAATGGCTAAGAGACAGACAACAATAAATAGGACCAACGGGACAGACTTTTGACATGCACACACAGAGCGCTTGCTGACAGATGCGAAGCTGAAGCCAGCTGCATGGCACGTGCTTTTATAGCTTCCTGGTCGCTACGTCACTCCGCCAGTGACGTCACGCCCTTCCGTTGGACAGATTGCACACGATATTCAGAGTCTGTCTCGTCAGGGACGTTCCCCAAAGCACTTGACGCAGCTCGAGTTCCTGAAAAGGAACCATAGTTTCTGTCAAAATTGTGTCATCATTTACCCAAACGCATAAGACTATTCTTAATCTTCAACACATAAATTAAGATATATTTTATGAAAACTGAGAGATTTTTGGCTCTCCACTCAAAAGTCCAAACATTGACACTTAGTACAAAAAGCCATTATTCAAGGAAGACAAGTGGTTTAATTCAGATCTTCTGAAGAGACACAGTCGCTTTATATGATGTATAATTTAATATTTAATTTAATTCAGGCTTTTATTTACATATAAACACTGATCAACACACATACATAGACCACATCAAATGTGGTACATGAAAGCCCAAGAATACTTGATGTTTTAAAATGTCACAGTATTGTTTACATGGATTTTCAGTTGAGGAATGAATTAAATGAATGAGAGTGAGATGGCTGGTTGGTGTTTTAATGCTATTCAGCTTCCTTGGATATTTTGTTAGAGAATAACACATTGAAATAATTTCTTCAAAAGCATTTTCTGAGTAGTACCATTTCCTAAGAAAACTTAAACCAACTGCATTCCTTTGCTTGTAAACAAGGAACAGCGCATCTGGGCTCTATGTCAGAATAGCGGCCCCTGCATCAGCAGCACCACATGCATGCATCATGGTCCTGTTGTGATGCGAATAGAAGACTGACACGGAAAATAATAAATTATTGAGTTTTATTTTATTTCTGAATTATTTTTTGTTCTCTTTGAGCACAAAAATTATTTTAGTAGCTTCATAAAATTAAGACTGAACCACGGATGTCACATGGATTATTTTAACAATGTCCTTACTAACTTTCTGGACCTTGAACATTTTAGTTGCATCTATGCAGTCTATGCAGGATCATAAAGCTCATTCATTAAAAATGTATCTGATTTCACAAAAATATATACTTTAATTTGTGTTCCAAAGAGTTTGGAATGACAGAATTTTGACAAAATTTTTATTTACTTATATAACTTATTCTGATTCTGGAATGTCTTTTTCAGCACTGTGCATATATTACAGGTATGTGATCCATGCAATTAATGAAAATAAAGATGCATCTTTTACATTTTAAGTAAATTATGAATTTATTTTTCGGTACACTGTCCCTTTAATGGAGAAAGCAATGGCTGAGAAGCCTGTGATAATGTATTGTTACACGCTGTACTGCAAAATAAAAAAAAGATGAGATATTACACAACAACATGTGTACAGATCTAGCAGAGACTGAATCTTGTTTTGTTCACATGGCTTTCGTTTATCATGTTTGTGTCTCTCACCGTTGAGAAGTGCACAAAGGAAGCCTGAATCAATTAAGGAGCCGGGTATCATAGAGGTTCTGTAATTAAATGCATTGTGAGTCTCAAGGTCCTTGCACCGCCCCCAAGGCCCGTGTTTAATGAATGAGCAGATCACAGAGTTGATAAATTAATGCAAAATAGCATGGATAGGGACAGGACAGGGATGCTGACTTTGACTGCTTATAATACAGATATTGGTTTCACCTTCTTTGCGGGTTTATCCAAAACATGTCTCATTTAGTTAACCCTAAAATTTAATTTACTTACATCCATGGCATTTCAGATCTGTATGACTTTTTTTTCTGTTGAATACAAAAGGTGTTACGGATCACTCGGGAGGCTGAGGAGTAACAGACAGATTGGTTTATTGAACAGACACAAGCAGAGGAGCAGGTAGTGTAGGGTGGAGTGAGGGATGGATCCGTGCAGGCTGGGTGAAGACGTCAGAGGAGGAAGGTGAACCACACACACGCACACTGGGGATCTGGATCTTCAGAGAATCGCTGGAGAGAGGTAAGTAGAAGAAGAGTTAGTCCTTAGAGTTAGACATCGATTGAGTGTGTGTGTGTTTGTGGTTTTTATGGTGCTGAGGTGATTGGGTGGTGATGAGGATCAGGTGGATGTGCTTAGTATTCCGGTGAGGGCTTGCGTAGTGATTGCGTGGAGGTGGAACCTGGCGTGTTTGTAACAGTACCCCCCTCCCTCCCCTCCTGAGGGCCGAGGACCCCGACGATGTGGTGGACGTCCTCTTCCCCTGGGAGCTGGTCAGTCAGGATGATTGGAGTGGAAGGTGTCATTGTGTGGGACCCAGGAACGTTCCTCTGGAATGTATCCTTCCAAGTCCACTAGATATTCCAGTTGTCCACCACGCCGCCGGGATTCCAGGATGTCACTCACTGCATAGGCTGCACCATCGTCTAGGAGGAGTGGAGGTGGGGCTTCCCAGGTTCTGTGGAGGGAGAGACAGAAGGATGGTGAGGTTTAAGGAGAGACACATGGAATGTGGGGTGAATCCGGTATTCAGGGGATAACTGGAGTTTGTACGTGACCGGATTGATCTGCTGGATGATGGTGAATGGGCCAATGAATCTGGGACTTAGCTTGCGGCAGGGCAGACGCAGGCGGATGTCCCGGGTGGACAGCCAGACCTTCTGACCGGGTTGGTACGTTGGGGCCTCTGATCGGCTAAGGTTGCCTGTCATTCTACGTCTGCGTAAAGCCCACTGGAGTTGGTGGTGTGCCGCGTCCCAGACCCTCTCGCTCTCCCGGAACCAGTAGTCGATAGCGGGGACATCAGAGGGTTCAACTGACCAGGGGAATAGAGGTGGTTGGTAGCCGAGTACGCACTGGAATGGAGTGAGTCCGGTGGTAGGTTGACGAAGGGAGTTTTGTGCGTACTCGGCCCACCCAAGGAACTGGTTCCAGGAGTTTCTGGTGGTCGTGACAGAAGGTACAGAGGAAGCGGAGGAATATCGGTTATGAAGTCCACCCCTAGGTGTGACCACGGGCGATTGGGAACGGGCAGAGGATGGAGCTTGCCTGATGGAAGATGGCGAGGGCTTTTGGATATGGCGCAGCTTGTACATCCATTCACGTACCTCCTGACACTTCCAGGGCCATGTTGGGCAACCAGAAGCGTTCCTTCAGCAACGAGAGGGTTTCATTGACCCCCGGGTGACCAGTGCCAAGCGATGTGTGAAAAAATATTATCAATGGCTACTTTTTGTATTTATCTGTTTTTTGTTCAATTGTTTTGTTGTTGTTGCGTGAAACATTGATTTAAAGTGTCAGTTATTGTATTATTATTTCAGTCAAACCTATAAAACCCTTTGTTACCCCAAACTACATATAAAAGCCTGATCAATGGCATAAAATTAATCAATGCAGCTCCTTAATGCTTTTCTACTCATTAACAAGTGAACTTCCCCTTTAAATAATGTGAAGCTCTGCCCTCTATGTGAGTGATGCTGTTCCCATTAAGTTGTGAATTAACTGATTCAGCATTTCAACATCTCCGTAAGGATGCATTAAACTCAACAAAGCATTTTAATTAATAATGTACGTATTGTTCTCATGAATTACCAAATGTTAATATACCAATATTATTTTTTTTTTATTGGCTGTTACTTTAAATGGGAATATTACATGACACACTGATCCTGTAACAATCGTGCAAAAACACACCTTTTGGACGAATCTCGCAACATGATTTATCAACTGCCAAAAATACTGCCTAAAAAAAATAATGATTTTGTGCACTTTATTTACTGTACCAATAATTTAAATTGTCCTTTGAGCTTTATTTCATGGCCATAACAATAAAATAAATAAATAACTTGACAAAGCATTGAGAGAGCCCATTGATCTAATGGCATTGATGAGCTTTCCAAATGTGACCACCTTGCTCACCTATGTGTAGAAATGGCACTGGAGTTCATGGTGAGACAAGTTACCTGTGGGAAATGTCTGAAGCCACATGCACAAGTTGCTTGTGTTGCCATGATGCAGAATGTACAGCAAGCCTCCCTGCTCTACAACAATTTGAAAGGACCTTTTTACAGCTTTGTGACAGAAGTTTTCCTATGCAGGCATAGCCATGTGTTAATAACCACATGCAAGGTGAGCTATCAGGTTAATCTTTACAAATGCTCAGTTTCTTTAGGCAGAAACAGTTTTCAGGTTCAGTTGTCAGTTTTTTAGATAATGATTATTGGTGTGGAGTCACATGCATTTAAACACACACACACACACACACACACACACACACACACACACACACACACACACACACACACACACACAAATGCATGTATATAACATTCTTCAATGTTTAAGATCACTAATTTAATTGCTTAAGGTTAAAATGAAACACGCACCTTCCGATTGGTACAAAAAAAAATAAAATAAAAAATCTGCTTTATTGGTGATTCTCATGAAACACATCCAGGTTAAATTTCTAACCAAACCCCAGTAAGACCAGTGAAAGTTTGCTACATTGTAAAATTGTATTCATTAAACATTTCCCCCACCAATTATCCCTGCTACTTCTGAAATGTGGAGTATTTTACTTACAAATACTACTTGAAGGTACAATACAGAATTCTGAGCTCTCTACTGACAACCATGGTTGAAACATGAAACTGCGGGTTATTTATTCATGTATGCATGTATATGTTTTGTTTGTTTACTTTAGAAAAAAAGTTGATTATGCTTGCCAAGGGCTATTCATTTAATCAAAAACACAGTAACAACAGAAACATTATGAAATATTACCATTTTAAACAATTTCAATTATTAGTTCAGTTTTAATTTATATAAAAAAGTATGTCTTTACTGTCACTTTAGATCAATTGAATGCATCCCTGATGAATAAAAGCATTAATTTAAAACTTTTGAAATGTACATACAGTACATGTAAAGTCTTTTGAATGTGCAGTGGCAGAATCATAAAGGTATACGCCTCAACAAAACAACGTTCATCTGATCATTAGCCAGCCCTCCTGGTGGCAGAGCCTCAAAATGAACTGTGCAGTGAACTGTGCTGCAGTAATTTGTCGGTGGAGACAGTGAGCATTCCAATAGAGCTTGTGAAAGCTCAAGCTCAGCTATTTACTTCTAGAGATCTGCGGGAAATATCTGAGGTGTGACTTTTGACCTGCCATCCTCACAGCTTTCAAACACACCCTCACAGCATCATCACACAACTTCCCCTGTGTCTCACATCACAGCTTTCAATAACTAAATCACAAGTACATGAGCACACCATCCTGACCCTGGGTTGCAGTTCATAAAATTCTCACAGAGAAGCTATGCACCTGCTGAGTTCCTTTCAGATGTACACAGAGTGAGTGAGTCAGAGAGAATTTTGTAAACATGTTTGAATAGACTAACATTAGACAACTAAATGTAATGGCCAGGGACCTTAATTTTCAGGCAGCTCTGCATTTCAGATCAATGACATAGCACTTATTTAACTGAAATAATAAATAAAAAAATATTTAAACAATGCAATTCAGTGGCTTGAATAAAACTTTTCTATTAAGAACAAGGTTGTGATTACTCAATTGATACTCACTTCTGATATTGGGGTATTATTATGTTTTGATGTTTCCATAAAGACAAAAATGTCAGGTTGACAGAAATGCCTTGATATTTTAATGAAGAAAGAAAATAATTAAACAAATGCAATTCTTGGAAAGTAAACCTTGGAAATTTGCATAGTCTTTTATCTTTCCTTTTAAAAAAATAAAAATAAAAATAATTAAAAGAAATACTTTGACAAATAAATGAAAATAATTTGAAAATAACTTCTTTAGATAGTTGCTAAAATAGAGAGAGAGTTTTTACTTTGAAAAAAAATATTGAAAGGCTTTTTTGAAAATAAAGTCTGGTGTAAGGAAAATAAATGATGAACATTATTATTATTTGCTATACACCATTTTCTTGTCGTAAAAATGGGCCATTTGTAAATTCTATGGGTCTGGCTTCTGATCTCATCTGTGTCCACTCCGTCCAGCTATTCTTAGCTAAACAAAACAATTTGTTTTGCTGCTTGATATTGAAAGTTGGTGTGTCTTATTATATTATTTTAATGTATTATCTTAATTATGAGCATGCTGGCTTGTGGTGCAAACTGTTTTACTGTGTACTGCATGTTGTTATTCTCCTCCTTATTTGCCTATAGCTATATTTATTTTTCTGAAAAGAAAATCCATTTTCTTTTCAATGCCAAGTCTATCTTGTTAGACCAGGTATTATCCCTGCATTTAATGTCAATTGGTTCTGTCCATCTCCATCTCAGGGTCATGTCGCTGTCAATCACACCCACAAGCCCCTCCCTCCTCTTTGTGAATTTGAACATATGCCTCCAGCCAGCTCGACTGCCCACATGCCCATTTCTGCTTCCACTTCCCCGCCCTGTTATAAACATACTACATATGAATATCAACACACACGTACTCACACCCCACGACACCTGAAAGGTGGCCAATCAACAACATATGTGTGTGGGGTGTGCCAAAGCCAAAGAGGCATCTCTTTAATTAGCCACCCGCTGCTTTCTGGCAGTGAGGTGATGGCGGGAAAGTGCCCGTGTTCACGTGACCCCCATCTGAGCTTCTCACTGCAGTCTGGAGTTTTCGCCTTTTCCGACAAACATGAGTCAGACCCACCAGGAGAATTAGTGATTTGCAAACACGCAGCTGAGTAAAGCTGAGACGCCTGATGGAGGGGAAGAGCCATAATGTTTGTATCAACTCATGCAGTGCATTTACAGTATGCCTGCCATACAAGATACTTTTCTAGAATGAGTGGCTTACACTGAAAAAGTTGAACTTTAAAAAATTGTTCAAGTGGCTATAACTTACTTAAGAAGACAAGTTAACATGATGTAAAATCTGCCACAAGTATAAAAATTACTTAATTGGATTTAGTGACAGAAAAACTGTCTACTGAGACTTGTTGTTTATTATGCACCTCATTCTGGACAACAAAGTGCTTGTGGTCTTGAACTGTTGAAGTCAACATCACATGAACACTTATAACATGAATGCTTATTAGTCAAATAAATAAACAAATAAATAAAACTCAAGAAACACTTTAAGAAGCAGACACAACAACAACAACACAACCATATTAAGTATTTTCTTTTAAAGGGATAGTGGTAGTGAACAATATGAATATTGAGTTTTACCTGTTTAACTAAAACATGCATTAAACTACTGCGCACACTGATTCCCCTGTGGGAAACAAACAAACAAACAAACAAATAAATAAATAAAACTATACAGTGATAATAAAATGTGCCATCAGGCACATTGGAAAAAAACACATGCCTGTGACAACATTGTGCAAAATCTTAATAAGTAATTTTTATACTTTTGGCAGATTTTTATGTTTCTTCTTGCACACATCGCAAAACATTCAAAGTCAAATGAGCAGTGAGTGTAGAAGACCTAAGAAGCCATGCATTGCTATTTGTTTTTTCTTTCTCTTGATCTTGACAAAACAAAATATTTGTTTTATTATTTCTTAAACAGTATTTTCACAACGCATTAGTACAATGAACTCTAAATATATATAAAAAATATTTAAAATATTTCTATTATTTAATTCTTATCAGTAACCTTTCCAAATGGAAACAGACCTTGAAAGTTATCATTATTGTTTTTTTTTTAATTTTTTTTTTGTACACTGCAAATTATGTTGTGATCATGAGAAAATAAATATTTTGTAAAAAAAAAAAATTATATATATATATTTATATATATATATATATATATATATATATATATATATATATATATATATATATATATATATATATATATATATCTCAAGATCACGAGAAAACCATATACATATGCAAATATGTCATGTAAATGTCAACGAACTGCATGAAATTAAGTCTTTATTAATTGATAAACCACCCATGTAATCATAATTTGTGTGAAAAGGAAGACAATTTGTGGATTTCTGATTGAAAATAATTGCATGTATAGGCATGTTGTTTGAGCCTATATTGAATATTAATGCAGTACTGTAGTACTATAAGCTACAAAAAAAAAAAAAAAAAATGTTTGGTCTTTTTTTTTTTAGCATTATTTACTTGATCAAGGAATCATTTTCAGTGACTGCAGATTTATGTTTGACTGAGAGGCACCTACTCCACACTGGCTTTCACCCCAGGCCTGTTGGTTGTGGACGGGGCATGCTGTAACTAGATCACGGAGCCTTTGATATGGAGCCGACCTCCAGATGAGCTCAACCTTGATCTACAGCAGCAGAGATGGAACATGAAAGGACATAGAGTAGGATGGTGGTGGTGTGTTTTCAGAGGCCTCAGATACACTCATACAGTCATCCATAAACAGTTAAATGTCAGCATTATTGGGAGGGTCAGTATAAACCTTTCAAATTCAAATTCTGTTCAGAAGTTCAAATATTAGTCTATCTGTCAGACATGACTAAACAACTGCATGAATATCCTATATACCTATAAAACAGACAGATCTAGTCTTTTGTCAGTTCAGTAGGTTCAATTTCTTCAGAATCAATTTCTCTGAACAAGTTCCTACAATCATGAGAAACATGGAATAGTGTTGGCGACGCTAGCATAAGTAGCTTGGTTGTTTCCAAAACTGCGCAGTTTTTCTAGTAACATTCAGAATTCACAACAAATAGCGACTAAGCATAACTCATTGCTACATCAATGTTTTTTTTATTATTTTTTTTTCTCATGCTTCACATCTGACTTTATACACAAGAGAAAATACACAATTATTAAAACCACTTGCCTAAAATGTCCTCTTTCACACATTCATTTTAGTGAACCTGTACGTTCTGACATTTTATGTGATTCTCAGATTCATTTTTTTAGGTTCAAAGAGACACACTGATCCCCATACAGACACCTGTTCTTTTTATTTATTTATTTATTTATTTAATTATTATTATTATTGGAAGCAATACAAAACATATTACTATATTTACTACAATAATTGAATAAAATAACATAATATTTAGTCAAATGCTATTGTTTAACTTTAAAGGCTAAAAAAGTTTGCTGATTATATTTTATCACACACATTTTGTGTGAGAAAATGTGTAAAATAAAAACAAATAGAGAAATAAAATTCTCTGTTTAGAGATAAAAAAGTATGACAGTCAGTAGCCTATATAAAAAATAATAAAAACTACAACATTCATACTACATTTTCTCAAGAAATCTTAACGCAAAGCTGAACTTTGTATTTGTAATTTTTAATTAATTAATGTATTTATTTATTTGCTTTTAAAAGGCATACCTATTCATTAAGACCCATGTATCCAAGTTTATTTATTTATTTATTTATTTATTTATTTATTCATTCATTTTATTTTATTTTATTTTATTTTATTTTATTTTATTTTATTTTATTTTATTTTATTTTATTTTATTTTATTTGACACACAGGGCAGACATGTCATTGCATCACTTTGAGATGACTCAGTCTCCATCTCTCAGAGGAAATGCACCTGTCACAACATGATTTTGTTACTCATACTTTAATTTTGATTCCTTAGTACACAGAATATTCCACATATGGACTGCCATATATGTTCTGAAGAGAAAAAAAAACAAACAAAAAAAAAAAGTTGGTGATTTGTCTCTGATGTTTAAAAGCTTTTGATACCATGATAATCTGAATGATTCAGTTGTACAGGACGGTCTTTATTTACCTGACAATCTCTGGGCATAATTTCTAGTGTTAATAGCTTAGAAATTGTCAAAAGCCACGCTGATCTTGACAAGTCTATAATGTATACATTTTTGAGTGATGTTATGAATGATCAAGCACAAATAGCTCTCGATATGTCATGCCAATTTAGTGTGTATAGATGATTTGAAGCCATTTGTGTGAATCACATAATATTAGTGGCTTCATCTCTTAAGTATTTAAAGTGATTAAAGTGTGGACACATTTTCAAGGGACATTTGTGTATGCGTAGGTGCATGTGTCTTTTTGACAGACTTAACAAATGCATTTCGTGGCCTCCCTGAAGCACAATGCACACATGCCAGGATACCTACGACCTCATGCAATCAACTTTAGGCTCTGAGGATCCCCTGTTGGCTGTTGTGTGGCTTTAGGATGCTGTGATTGATGAGAAGAGGGGACAGCGATGAAGGCTGAAGAAGAAGAGATTACTCTCAACCTCAAGCATTTCCTCCCCTCTTGTGGCCTTCCTCATCACTTGAATGCACCAGGTGTCTGTCTCGCTGATGCAGCTTGACGATTTGGCCTAGATTCCCACAATCCAATCAGGACCCTCTTCTCCCTGACTGGTTTCAAACAGGGAGCCCACGCTGCTGCTGACAGCTCTCCGTTGTTCCCAGAGGAGGTCTGAAATAGTTATTTACCTAGGTCTGAGTGGAGAATCTACAGCCTTCTGATCTCCAGTAACCTTAGTATCTGAGAACTGTCAGTGTGTGTTAATGATTTTGCAGGATATTCTATGTCAATGGACTGTTTTATTATTCTATCATGCTTTTCTCCTAATGCATTAAACCTGCCCTCTGGCAAGAGTTCATCCAACAACTTTGATGTGCAATAGACTATAAAAAACACAAAAAAGAGTTTGAAGTCAATGTAGCTTAGGAAATATGTGAAAAAGACTGATGTCTTATTTTTTGTTTAGAGCTTAAATAATGATGTGTTTAGAGATGCAAATGTATTTAGAAGTAAAGCATACAACGACCACAGAGTAGTTGTCATGATCCGGTCACTGAACTTCCGTTAATTCACCACCACAGGTCATTATCCACAACACAGACTCTCACTCTACACAGTGCACCCTGGACTACATTTCCCTTGTTCCATTGCACCAATCACAGTCAGCTGATAACAATCACACATGCACCTGAGACCAATTACACACACAAATCACAATAAAACAGATACGCTTTATAAGCATTAGACTTCCTTTAACACACTGCCGAGTATTGTTCTGCACACATCCCTCCCCTAGCGATAGTGGCGATATGCACGCCTTTCCGTTTCTAGTTTTCATAGTTTATACTTTCTGCCTTTCCGTGTTAGTTTCTGGTTTTCATAGTCTTGTTTCAGTTCCTTGTTTTCATAGTCTTGTCTATGTTTGTAGTTTTCATAGTCTTTTCTCTGTTTCTAGTTTTCATAGTTTAGTCTTTTTCTTGCCTTGCCGCATTTTGACCCTTTTGCTCTGGATACTGGATTATCCATCTTGCTTAACCCTCTGGATATTGTTCACTCATTGAAGACCCACGCTTGCCCTAGGAATATTCTTTGTATTGCCCTCTATAAACCTGTTTGCCAGTGTTTGACCCATGCCTGTTACGACCACGTCTCTGTGTAATAAAAGCTTGCACATTGATCCACACATCTCACAACTCGTCAGCCCCGTTACAGTAGTACAGTTCTGCAGTTACTTGGTAGTATTTTTTTTCCTTCTAGTGAATCAAAATCACACAGCGCAAACTGTAAAGTCCAATTCCCAAATAAACAACTCTAATGTGTTGGTATCCACTTTTTAGGCAATCAAAAACCTAAACAAACTGTTGACTATATGTTTGACTATATGTTTGCGTTCTTATAAGTGAATCAAACCAACACAGTGCAATATATATAGTCCAATTTCTGAACAAATTATTGTTTCTTAGTGAATCAAAACCATTCAGTGCAAAAACACAAGCTTGTGCAAACGTAAAGGGAATCTCAATGTGCAGAAATGTTTAATTTATCACCAAATAAAACTCTGAAAGATTTTCTCATGTACCTGATCACCATATCTGTGCTTGTAATTGTGGAGGTTGACTTGAATTAATGATCCATTCACTCCTTACATCTCATGATATGATTGCTCTGTCATTTCTCACACCTTCTCTCCTGATTTTCTCTCTGCATCATCCTCTGGTGCCATGGGGAGTCTTAGCGGTGGGTCAGGTCTCTGGTTCCTGGCCAGATGGAAGGAGCAGTTCCCTGTTGGAGCCAGTAGAAGCTCTTGCATAAACAGCAGAAGGCTGGAGCTCCAGGGGTTCTGGGACTGAGAGTGTGTTTCAGATTCCCGTTCAAGAGGCCTGGATCCTAGCCCAGATCCCTTGCTCACCCTGTCTCCTCCACTGGAGATGTGGAATCGCGAATGCGTGCCACCCAGAGAGGATCATAGACTGTGCAAGAGTGAATACATTTTGCACTTGCCAAGTTTCTAGAAGGATGTGATTTTTTTTGTGAAGTGCAAAATCCTACTTTACTTTTTTTCATCACTGTCAGATTAACCAATGGAGGCTCATATTCTGTTATTATGTTTTAATGAGGTAGTGCTTGAAACTATATGTGAATATATTAAGTGTCTTTCTGAACCGAATCAGTTCAGAGCACCATAAAACCTGAAATGAAGTCAATGTGTACACTATTAATAGGATCAGTGACACTTTAAGTGACACTAAACATGTATGTACACAATAAGTACATTGTACTA
Source organism: Carassius carassius (assembly GCF_963082965.1). Lineage (NCBI taxonomy): Eukaryota > Metazoa > Chordata > Actinopteri > Cypriniformes > Cyprinidae > Carassius > Carassius carassius. Next base: position 8,159,789 of record NC_081773.1, read on the forward strand.
AATTATTAATTAAAATGTAAGTACATAGTAGTTAAGGCCACTTAATATGAATTGGGTCCATGAATTCTGTTAATGAGTACCACATTTGTCTAATTTTCTTATTTGTATAAGTCATGCCCAATACATGTGCGTGGCTCTGGGTCACAGAGAATGGAGCAATCATTCTGCAATGACGTAGATCATCTAAAATTGTGGAACACTTTATCAATCCATCTGGTGAAACTTTAACAGATTAAATGGATTCCATGATGTTGTATATGCATAAAATGCACAACATTATTAGCTAAAATTCAACATAAAAACTGATTGAAATGAGTAATTGAGACTGCCACAAAACGTACTCGGTTACTAAACGTAACCTCGGTTCTCTCTAGAAGAGCGAACGAGTACTGCGTCTTAGCTAAGACGCTACGGGAAAAGTCTCTTTTCACGAAATACTGAAGCAAAAAATTATCCTTAATTTTGTATTTTTGTAAAGCGCATTTGCAGCAGTACACAGCCATAGGCGAGACGGCTCGTTCGCTCATTGGCTTGTTCTGCGGCAACTGCACAGCCTATCGAGCGCGGGCTGATGCAACATCAGACCAATAAGGGCGCTTCGCGCCCTTCTTGCCACTTCCCGCCGAAACGGGTGTGGCCCAACCTATAAAAGGAGCTCGAAAAGGCTGACTCACCTGATTTATTTCATCGCCGAAGCGAACCAGAGTGAATCGTACGCACGGCAGAGAACGCAGTACTCGTTCGCTCTTCTAGAGAGAACCGAGGTTACGTTTAGTAACCGAGTACGTTCTCTTACGAGAGCTCTCTCGTACTGCGTCTTAGCTAAGACGCTACGGGAACCCGATGTAAAACGCCGTGCGCGCAGGGATCACACACCGATAAACCTGAAGCAACGCCCAGGATTTACAGTGCACAGTCACCTGAGGGACTCACAGAGAGTCCGGGACAGAAAAAAGGGGGAAAAACCCTCCGTCCCATATCTAGCAGCATCCGTAGATGCGGCAATATGACATCACACAGCCGAGGCAAGGCCTGACCAATGTGGCAATGCGGGTCTTACGCAATACTGCCCATATAACAGTCGGCAGCGCCTAGCGCTCATGAATTCAGAATTCCCCTCAGGGCCCTGATTCTTCTATACCGACAGCAGCCTTGCTTGCAAGGCGGGAACCTCCAGGTTATAGAACCTGATAAATGTAGACGGCGAGGCCCAACCCGCCGCCATACATATATCCTGCAAGGAGATCCCAGTAGACCACGCCCACGACGAGGCGACGCCTCTTGTGGAGTGTGCTCTGACGCCCAACGGGCACTGAAGGCCCCTGGAAGCGTAAGCTAACGCTATGGCGTCAACTATCCATCTGGATAGAGTCTGTCTCGAAACAGCCATTCCTTTGGAACGTCCACCGAACGAGACAAATAGCTGCTCCGTCTGCCGAGAGGCAGCAGAGCGAGACACATAAGCTCTTAAAACCCTGACAGGGCAAAGAAGACTCGAGTCTCCATCCTCCCCTGACACCGGCAGGGCAGACAGGGCAATAACCTGAGCCCGAAACGGTGTGTTGAGGGATTTCGGCACATAACCGTGCCTAGGTTTGAGTATGACCCTTGAGTCATTGGGCCCAAACTCCAAGCACGACTGGCTCACCGAGAGCGCGTGCAAATCACCCACACGCTTCACAGAAGCGAGAGCCAACAAGAATACTGTCTTGAACGACAGATGCTGAAGGCTAACCGATTGGATAGGCTCAAAAGGGGGACCCTTCAAGGCCTCCAAAACCGCCGCGAGGTCCCACATAGGGACTGACGGATGTCTGGGAGGATTCAGCCTCCTAGCTCCTCTGAGGAACCGGATGACTAAATCGTTCCTTCCTATTGACTGACCGGACGCCGTTTCAGAAAACGCCGCGATGGCCGCCACATAAACTTTGAGCGTGGATGGGGCTCTGCCCTTATCCAACAGCTCCTGTAGGAAGGAGAGGACCTCCGTCACCTCACAACTAAGGGGTGAATAACCTCGAGCTGTGCACCAGCTGGAGAACACCGACCACTTCGAGGCATACAGACGTCGTGTCGACGGAGCTCTAGCCTGAGTGATGGTATTTAGCACTCCCCCTGCGAGATCAGCGGGTAACCGTTGAGTGCCCATACATGGAGGGACCACAACTCCGGTCGAGGGTGCCAAATCGAGCCCCTGGCCTGCGAGAGGAGATCTCTCCTCAACGGTACCGGCCATGGGGCGACATCTGCTAATTGCATCAAATCTGGGAACCATGGATGGTTCTTCCAAAGAGGTGCCACAAGCAGTATTGAACATCTCGTTTCTCTCACCCGTTCTATCACCTGCGGAAGGAGGGAGACGGGAGGGAACGCATAAAGCGGGCAGCACGGCCATTTCCGTGACAGCGCGCTTTCGTTCTTGGAAAAGAATGTGGGGCAGTGAGCGTTTCCGTGGGACGCAAAGAGGTCCACCTCCGCCATGCCAAATCTCTCCCACAACAGCCGAACTGTTTGCGGGTGTAGAGACCATTCTCCCGTAGGGACATTGCCTCTGGACAGCCTGTCTGGACCCAGATTCTGCAGTCCAGGCACATGCACCGCTCTCAGCGAGCGCACGTTGCGTTGAGCCCAAATCAGGAGGCGTTCCGTCAGCCTGTACAGGTTTTGGGACCCGAGACCGCCCTGGCGATTTATGTAGGACACCACGGACATGTTGTCCGAACGGACTACGACGTGGTGATCCTTGATATGGGGACAAAAGCGCGTCAGCGCATTCTCCACTGCCAGCATTTCCAGGCAGTTGATATGATGGAGCTTTTCCCGTTCTGACCATAGGCCAAAGGACGGTCTGCCTTCGAGCAGCGCTCCCCATCCCGAAGTGGAGGCGTCCGTCGACACCATTTTCACACTCGGGGAAGTCCCCAGGCTTACACCTGATCGGTACCAGCCGTTCGCTGTCCAAGGTGCTAGAGCCGCAACACAGCTCTGATCGACCTTGAAATGCAGCCGGCCAGACGCCCACGCTCTGCGCGGCACTCGAGCCTTCAGCCAGAACTGCAGGGGGCGCATGCGGAGCAGGCCCAGCCGCAGAACCGGAGATGCTGAGGCCATGAAACCCAGCATCTTTTGACAGTGTTTGAGCGACACAGTCGCGCCACAGCGGAAAGAACTCGCTGCACGCTGAATGCCCATCGCGCGCTGTGGTGACAGCCGCGCCGTCATGGAACACGAGTTCAGAACTATACCCAGAAACAGGATCGTCTGACTGGGGTTCAGCGAACTCTTCACCCAATTGACACTGAGGCCGAGCTTCTCGAGGTGATCGAGTAAAACGGCTCTGTGGTCCATGAGCTCCGCTCATGATCGGGCCAGAACCAGCCAGTCGTCCAAATAATTCAGCACTCGTGTGCCTCTGAGTCTAAGAGGAGCGAGCGCTGCATCCATGCACCTCGTAAGCGTACGAGGAGCTACGGACAAGCCGAATGGCAGGACTGCAAACTGGTATGCCTGGCCCTCGAAGGCGAATCTCAAATATCGCCTGTGGTTTGACGCTATCTGTATTTGAAAATACGCGTCCTTCAGATCTATTGACATGAACCAGTCCCCTCTGCGAATCTGCGCGAGGAGCTTCCTGGTCGTGAACATTTTGAAACTGTGTTTCATCAATGCCTGTTCAGCTGTCTTAGATCCAGTATGGGCCGGAGACCCCCGTCTCTCTTGGGCACCAGAAAGTATCTGCTGTACAGCCCCCCCTCGCTTTGAGACACAGGCTCTACAGCCCCTTTGCTCAACAGTTTTGATATTTCGGCCCGAAGTATGTTCTACTTCTGTTTTGACCGTAGTTTCGACGCGCGCTGAAAAGCACGGTGGGCGTCGAGAAAACTGTAGCGAGTAGCCTCTCTTTATAATGCCTAGCACCCAATCCGAAACCCCTGGAAGCACTGACCATGCATCTGCATGAATGGCTAAGGGCTGGATGCGAAACGCGCTCTGTTGACTGGGCAACGGCGGCGCTCGAGTGTGCTGCGCATCTGAGGCGGGGAGCGCGCTGATCACAGCGGGCAGATCGCTCTTCCTCGACCCCGTTCCGGCGCTTAACCGACTGGAGGGAGGCTGAGCGGGTCCCGTGGGACTCGATATATCTGCGAGTAACCGTGGGCTGCATGTGTGCACTTTTACCACTTTCAACTCGCTGTCTGCCTGTGCAGAATGTACGTGCACGGGTCTCATTTTTACAGAAGCCCCGCGCCGTATGTGACATAGTGTATGTGGGCACTGGGAAGTGGGCACGTTTACTATGCGGCGCGCTCGACCGATCTGTGTCGATCTTATGTGCGCTAGCCCTGTGTGCAGGGCTGTGCTTACATGTGGAGATGGGCACTGGGTAGTGGGCATCGTCACTGCATTTATAGCACCATCGGCCGTGGCCGGACGAGCATGCACGGGTTTCGTTTTTACAGAAACCACATGACGTGTGTGACATAGTAATTGTGGGCACTGAGGGGTGGGCACGTTTACTATGCAGTGTGCGCGACCGACTTGAGTCGACATTATGGGCGCAGGCCCTGTGTGCAGGGCTATGCTTACATGTGGAGATGGGCACTGAGGAGTGGGCATCGTCACTACATTTATAGCACCATCGGCCGTGGCCGGACGAACGTGCACGGGTTTCGTTTTTACAGAAACCACATGACGCGTGTGACATAGTGATTGTGGGCACTGAGGAGTGGGCACGTCTACTATGTAGTGCGCGTGATCGACTTGAGTCGCTTTTATAGGCGCGAGCCCTGTGTGAAGGGCTGTGCTTATATGCGGAGATGGGCACTGAGCAGTGGGCATCGTCACTACATTTATAGCACCATCGGCCGTGGCCGGGACACCAGAAATTACACCTTTTTCGGGAAATATCTGGGTAGCCGTGATAACGGTTTTCGTGTGCAGGCAAGCGGGCAACCGTACAGGCTTGCGCATTGCAAACAACGCTGAAACAGTCACAATCTCTGGAAACTGAAACAGCGGCGCGCTTCGGTGACAGCCCGGCCGCAGCGGAACTCGTACACCGGCGCTTCGATGAAGCAGCCATCGTGTGTAGTGCCGACGCAGCGTCATGCAGCATGCGTAGATGGCTTTCCCAGGATGGCTTCGGGGCTCCCGGCCTCACCGTAATCCTCTGCCGCGGTCCCCGCGGCGCGGGGCGACGGCCAGTAGAGCGAGAACGGGGGTCTCGAGCTGCGTTGCTGAAGCTGTTGTGATAACGGCTTTTGTGTGCAGGCAAGCGGGCAACTGTGCAGGCTTGCGCATTGCAGAAAACGCTGAGACAGTCACAATTCCTGGAACTGAAACAGCGGCGCGCTTGGGTGAGAGCTCGGCCACAGCGGAACTCGTACACCTGCGCTTCGATGAAGCAGCCATCGTTAGTAGTGCCGACGCAGCGTCACACAGGAGGCTTTAGATGGCAACACCGCTTTTGCCGCCGTCCAGCAGAGGGCGGACAAAGGTGCGTCGCTATCGCCTGTTCCACCGGCGGAAGTGAGTGGTAGTTCCTGTTTTTAGCATCATCAGTGTGGAGAATGCTAGTGAGACAGACGAACGAGTTCGTGCTGAATATGGAGCGTTCCAAGCCTTCGCCACCTCTTCGTGAAGCTCAGGAAGAAATGAGGCGGGCTTTGAGAAGTACGCTCATCCGAAAGGGAAATACCATCCAGCCGGGAACGAGAGGGGGGGCGCTGGTGCAAACCACTCGCGGCCGAGACACATCGCGGCCAACACGAGCATTCGCCCCGGCTCCTTCTCGATGTCAGCTCGTCTGCTGGGCTTCTGAGCAGAAGGCGCGAGATCCTCGGAGCTCGCCCAGCCATCACTGCCCGAAGCCAGTGTCCTCTTCCCCCGACGCGGCCCTGAGATCGACTTCCTCGGACGACGCGCCGGCAAACAGCGGGCGCTGCCCACCGGGAAGCGATGCAGGGGGGGGCCGGTGAAGCAGGGCGAACCGGCGAGCTCGGTTGAGCTGAAGACGGTTCCGGAATCCGCTGGAAGCGATGCTTTTACGGCGCCTCAGCACAGCGGAGAATGCAGGCTCAGAGAAAAAGGCCAGGCGAGTCCTCAGAGTCACCATGGCAACAGCTCGCAGTGGGGGCATCCGCCGTCAGCGAGCGAGCGCTGCATGATCTTCACCCAGGCAGGAGACACAGATGACGTACCGGTCTCCCTCGCTGAGTGGGGCTCTGACGAGCCGCAGGAAGGCATCTTAAAAAAGACGCGAGCTCTTTTACGAGTGTGTGTCGCAGGGCGAACACACACACACACATAAAGAACAGCTTGTATATAACAGGATTGAAAGGATATAGGCGCCGGATAGCGCAGCAGGAACGGCAATGGAAGGCGGCGATGCCAGCAGCTTCAGAATGGCTCGTCCTGCTGATGTGCTTTCTCAGACGGCGCTTGCTTCCTCCGTGATCCAGCGATGCGTGAGCTTCGCTGAAGAGATGAAAAATCAGGTGAGTCAGCCTTTTCGAGCTCCTTTTATAGGTTGGGCCACACCCGTTTCGGCGGGAAGTGGCAAGAAGGGCGCGAAGCGCCCTTATTGGTCTGATGTTGCATCAGCCCGCGCTCGATAGGCTGTGCAGTTGCCGCAGAACAAGCCAATGAGCGAACGAGCCGTCTCGCCTATGGCTGTGTACTGCTGCAAATGCGCTTTACAAAAATACAAAATTAAGGATAATTTTTTGCTTCAGTATTTCGTGAAAAGAGACTTTTCCCGTAGCGTCTTAGCTAAGACGCAGTACGAGAGAGCTCTCGTAAGAGAACTATGGTTTTTTGGAGTTTTGTTAAAAAATGGATATATAAACACACACACACATGCACACACTTCCTTTGAAGAACTGGGATTGCATTCAAGTCCTGCTTGGAATGCCAGACCATGTTTGGATTCTCCCCTCATCCAATTAAAATGTATTGTCGAGTATGAAAAGTAAGTGGGAGTCCATGTAAGGTCTCTGTGTCTCAGTTGGAAGAGGGCCAGAGTACCTCCTGTCCGAAAAGGCACCAGTCATCTCTTCACTCCACAGACTTCAGAGTGACCAACAATCTTCACTCCTAACAGCCCATTATTCCCTCTCACTGTAACAAATGCAGCTGGCCCTGTCAATACTCACAATGCCTTGCACATCACTGCTAATTTTCCAATTAATATGACCATAATTACATATAGGGAAGACAGTAATTTAAAGAAAGTACTAATCATTGAAGCGTAGCTGTTACAATCTCTCAGGTACTGTGTGTGTGGGCTTGGGGGGTTGGTTCAATGTGACATGCTGTATGGTCAAATGGCACAATTGTCAACTGCTCACTGTGCAGCTGCTTTTTACTTTAACTACAGAAACTTGAGTGAGTGTGTATTAGAGCTCTTGCAACCCAAACAAACCCAATTTTTTATTAAAATTGATTGATACACAGTTATTCTGCAAATATAATTAATTCTCATACTATATCAGGTAAAACTGATACAAAAAAAAATCTGATTGAAAATATATTTTGCTTAAACATTCATATATCAACATCACAAACTGTACATTAATGAACAAGAAAATAAATCTTTAGTTTTGAAACACCCTTTGGACAATATAACTTTAAGAAAGAAAAAAAAATTGGAAAAGGTATTAGGAATTTTGAGCCAATATATTAAGTTAAAAAGCTAAAATTCCTCCATGTTAATGCAGTACACTGGGCTCTATATTATATACTTTTCTGAGTGTATTAAATAAATATAATAAATATATTAAAAAAAAAAAAGATAAAAAAAAATTTACCTCGAAAAAAACGTACGAATTGGTCGATTTGTCTAAACCCCTGTGTCGGTTAGGTTTAGGGGCGGGGTTAGGTGTAGGTCATTCGTACAAATTCATACGAATTGTGCAACTCGTAAAATACGTACGATTTGGCCAAAATTGTATGAATTTGTACGAGTGTGGTCGTACGAATTAGCCACCTCCTAAATATGTACGAATTGCTGTGAGATCAGGTTTCAAGGGGTCTGAGAATGTGGGACTCTGGCTGCGGGACTGTAGAATGCAGCAGGCTCCGAGTCTGCAGCTTCATACTACTCGCTGGAAGAGGTGCTAGTGAGACCAGCAGCGGGCCTCACCCTGTGGTCTGTGTGGAGTCTAGCGCCCCAGTATAGTGATGGGGACACTATACTGACAAAAAGCACAGTCTTTCAGATGAGACATTAAACAGAGGTCCTGACTCTCTGTGGTCATAAAAAATCCCAGTATGTTCCCCGAAAAAGAGTAGGGATGTAACCAAATTTGCCCATTGGCCTCTGACCACCACGGCCTCCTAACCATCCAAATACACTTATTGGCTTCATCACTCTGTCTCCTCTCAATAAGCTTGTGTGTGGTGGGCATTCTGGCGCAATATGGCTGTCCCATCATCAAGGTGGATGCTGCACACTGGTGGTGGTGTTTTTTCAAGGAATTTTTGTTATTATTATTATTATTAACAAAACTATTTATGAAAATATATTAGGTAATGCATTTATAAAATGTATAAATATCAAACCATTAATTTGGACAAAAATATAAAAACCCATAAACTTTATACATCTATAACATATAAAATATGCCCCAATAAATATGTCTGAATCAGACATTTATGAAAAATACACTAGTCCTGCCAACCTTTAATCCTTATGCTTAAAATCTGTCATTGATCTTTTTGTTAGTGTGCAAGTGTGCTTTAAGCATCACTATTTAGCAATATGCTAATGAAAAACTCCAGTGAAATCAAATGGGAGTTAAGCCTCCCATGTGCTCTGTGTAGAAGCAGAATTTGTATGACATAAGGAGATGGCTGTAGAGTGCTCAAAATTTTCCACTTATGAGGTTACAATAAGCCAGCTGCCCATGTAGACAACAGACAGCTCACTAGGTTTTGGAAAAAAACCATAAACTCAATGGCGAGGACATCCCAAAAAAGGACAACAAAGAATGAGCTGTTCCATTAAATTGTGAGACATCAATATTTAATTGCTGATCAAACAGCATTTTCTTGCTGTGAACACAGGAATCGGTCATGGGATCGAGCATGTATGTTTGCAGCCATCGCTGCACTGGGCTTTGATCTTCAGACCAGATAAGCTATATTTCATTCCACCACCACAATAACACTGGTACAGGATACAGCCTCATCCCTCTCTCTATACACATGACGTGTCTCAGTCCCTCTCTACCTTTCTCCTGTGTTTTGGGTACTTAGCCTGGACAGAGTAAAGCTTGGAGAACTTAATGTCAAAAGAGATAAACAGCACTCCTACTGCTGAGGAAATAAATAAATAAATAAATCTGGGAATGCCAAAAAGCAAAAAAGAAGAAGACAGGTTGCCAAGTGAAAAAGAAAAGTGGTGTGAGAAAGGTATTTAGAGGAGACGAGTAAAGATAGGCAGCGGGAGCGAGAGTGTCAATAATAGGTGAGAATGAGAATAGAGTGTTTTGCAAAGCATTGTGGGTAAGTTTAGAAAAAAGAGAGAGGGGAGATGTTGGATCAGGGATTGTAAAAAGAGCTGAAATGAGGACAGATTGATTGCAAGTTGCAATCAATTGATTGCAAGATGCAAGTTTCCGGTGTGGATTTGGAATGGTTAGATGTTGACAGCTGAAGAGACAAAATGACCCTTGTGGGTTGTGGGAAATTATCACATGACCCTTGTCTGGTTTTTAAAGGTCAAGTTAACAATATTCCAAGTGTCAATACATATACCATTCAAAAAGTGTTTTTTTTTTTTCCTGCCAATGTCCACAGCCCTATAGGATAAGCTTGTTTGGATAATGAGTAGATGGATGAATGCTCTGGCCTCAGGCAAACGGCAGTGACTCCTCTGCTCCCTCATGATCGGCAGCCGTCCCTCCACATACCAGGGCCACCGCCTTCAGCCCACCGCCTCAAGCATCCATGACGGCAGACTGCTCCGCCATACTCAATGGCACCACGGATTCACCACAGCGGTGGGGGATCTCTGGCAGCGTGTTCCTCCTTCCTCCAGGGTTGTTGCACCAATGTAACAAAGTTTGTAGTTTGGGAAGAAGGAGGCAGGAATCGGCGAACATTTAAAGACTTTAATAAAATAAACAAATACAAAATGAAAGTAAAGTGGCAGCCCCTCGCAGATGACTGCAGCACACAAAACACAAAATACAATCTAGGTATGGTCCTCTCTAGTCTTGCACTATTGTCACTCCTCCTTTTATCCTTCCGGAGCTCCTGCGTGGGACCTCGCTCCGTTCCCACGGCCATTCCCAAACAGCAGCATCCACCTCTAAAAGCAATGACCACATTTATGTGTTACATCTGCTCTCTCTGAAGCGCAAGTAAATTATTACATATGAAAATTATTATATTCAGTGGCTTCTCCTAGTTTTCTTAAAGATATTTAGTGCCAGTTCATCAGGAAGTGACTATTTTGTTCTCTTTGACTCGTTGGATGGATGTGTTTTATTAGCAAATGTTTTATGCGATATTCCAGTTTTGCGCATAAGTTGAATTTGTATCTTTGGCTGGAAACATAGCTACTGACTGCATCCTTTTAAATCTCTGACTTGACTGTCGCCTGGAGAAGGGAGAAGAGAGAGTAATGGAGAGAAATAGTGAGGGGCTCTAGAATGTCAGTGTACAGCCACAGAACGTAAATCAACAGAAGAGGATGATCTAACATTATGAACTTGGATTCAGATGCTGGGCTTTGATTTAAGGAATGGCTGGAGGGCCATGCCTTTACTGGCTGAAATCTAGCAAGTTGTCAGAATGGCAGAAACCTTGGCATTCATCAGTCAGCGTACGGTCAAAATGTAAAGAGTAACAATAGAGGGGTAAAAAGGGAAGGGTGAAGGAAATTAAAGTGAGACTGAAGAGAAGACGTGTCACGGGACAAAGAATGAGCTAGACAAAAGAAAGTGTAAGAAGACCTGAAACAGTGAGAAACGAAGGATAATTCAACCCTAGGTGCCTAGAAGGATTTTTGGACTTGTAGTTTTTCACAATAACCATAGAAAAAAAATGGTCTGATGCTAAAAGACATGCCAGTTTTGTTGAGATAGCTAGTTTGAAGCAGATAAAGGTTGTGTCACTCAATGCCTCTTACTAACTTCATCCAAACCCTTCAACTTATAAGCATCATGCCTGGACAGCCATTCCTTCACTGATTTCAAATGCTGCACGCGCACACACACACACACACACACACACACATCACATCGCCACAGGCAGCTGCCCTGTCAAGGTGCGTGATCCGAGGGTGATACTAAAAACAAGATCGATAAATCCAGGTTGAAGAAGGTCAATCCAGATGGTATATCCTTACATGAGGAAATTGGACCTCCAGCCAGAGCTGTTTTTCATCCCCACTAGCACTTCAGCAGCTGCCAGAGCACCGTTATCATCGCTAATTTACACTGGATCCAGTATGAGTACAAAGTGATTGACAAACTCTCTCAGAGTTTCACCGCCTCTATTTGCATTGGTGCTGTTTGGTACTAGTTACCTGTTTGTAACAGTGCAGCAGGGTTGAAAGCAATAATAAAGTGCTTTCTGCAGAGCTGCTATTTCCACAGAGCTAATGCTAGTGTTTTTTTGTCAAGTATTTTCAAGCACTGGCAAGATCGAAAAAGTGGCACATAAAAATAACCAGTGGCGTGTCAAACACGTCAAGATCGACCCAAACAGGGTTGTGTCAAACCACTGCTATAATGGAAGTGGCATATCGTGACAAAACAAGGTCACTCCTAATGTAATCAGCTGTTGAATTTCAAATACTTTGCGAATATACACATATACTATGGCAAGCCGTTCAGGAAATAATTATATTTATAATATGAAGTCTGAATATATAGAATGAAAAGCTGAATATATAGAATGAAAAGCTGAATATATAGAATGAAAATCTGAATATATAGAATGAAAGTCTGAATATATAGAATGAAAAGCTGAACATATAGAATGAAAGTCTGAATATATAAAACAAATGTTTGAATATATGGAATGAAAGTCTGAATATATAAAACAAATGTTTGAATATATGGAATGAAAGTCTGAATATATAGAATGAAAGTCTGAATATATAAAACAAATGTTTGAATATATAGAATGAAAGTCTGAATATATAGAATGGAAGTCTGAATATATAAAACAAATTTCTGAAAATCTGATGTTATCAGCGCCATCTTGTGTTATTCATCTACTATTTTACACATTTTGAGCAATGAGCTACTCCGCACGAAATTTAGTAGCAGCAATTTTAAGTAACAATCATCTAATTAACAGCCTGGTCGAATGCGTGTACGGGCCAAAATACTGGCATCCGTACTCAACATCGTTCTACTGATGAAGAAATTTATTCGCTATTTCACCACGGAAGAGCGAATGCGGTGAACTTCACAGCCCAGGAAGTTCCTGCTTATCAAGCAAACATTACAGAAAGAAACATGCCTTCTACCTCACAGGGACCACCCACAGCTATCTACAATCTTCGCCCGTTCACTCGAAAAGGCCCTAGACATAAGAGGTAAGAACAAAACTAATTGTGGGTGATAAGTGTTTTTGTCAATGTAGACAATTGTACATTTTTAAATTTAAAATACATTAATGAGGCTTAAGTAGTTAATCTTTGGAATTGGTAGTTTTGGGTTTTTGCACTGTTGTAGTAATGACATATGGTTGTGCACAAATGTTGTCTATAAACTAGAGAAAAAAAATTCTTATAGATTTCTTAATATCAACTACATTTTATAATAAATTAATTTAACACAGCTTCCAATTTATAAACAGAAAAGATAACTTAATATAAAGTACATAGGCCTACATATTTAATTGAATTGAATATGTTGATTTTCTTTAATGTTAAGGTTTCAGGCACTAGGCAGTTTACGTTCGGTGGCTCAGTCTTTCACCAAAGAAGTTATTCTCCTGCCAGACCATACATCTACACATTTGCCAAGGCATGCAAAGAAAGCTTGGCTTTTTGAAAATGGACATATAAAAAATCTGCCTTAGAATTTGGGTGTGACTGGGACGCCGACAAAGTTATGCAGACTATAACATCAGCCTTCCAGCCAGTTGTGGAGGGATGCAGGTAAATGTTATCTGTGTTTAATCACATTTATAACTTATTTTATATTTTTGCAGTAATACTAGTAATATGATAAGTTAATTTGGAGTGTTTGTGCTTTGATAAATATCCCTTGTTGTGTTATGTAACAAAATTAACAAAATATTGGATTTTGCCAATACATTATGGTTGTAAATATCTAATTCTTTTAACTGACCAACTGATATACTGACAGTATAAAAATTTGTATGTGTAGACAAATGGTGTATTGAAACCATACCTTTCAATGCACTGCTGTGTGGTTTTCTAGCTTCAAAATAAGTTTCATATACAGTGTGCTTTTTATTTTGTCAGATTACAAATCTTGAAGTCGTGCCACAACAAATTAGTGGAGCCATCCCTGACTCCTAAACAGACTTTAGGTGGAGACCTTCTGAAAAAACTTTTTCATCAGAAGTCCATTTATGTCAGGCCTGACAAGGTCATTTTAAGTGAAGAGAAAGAATCTGTAAGTAGTGCAGAAGATTTTTTTAATTATTATTTTAAATTACAGTATTGTCAAAATTCTTAGGCACTAAGAAGTATTTTCAGTATTTTATTTTTAGTATTTTCAGCCTCCAAAAATTGCTATAAGCCAGTTATTAATATTTTTTACTGTGGTGTGTATATATGAAACATCAATTCATATTTCAAAACATTTCTTTTGACATTGTGTAGTAATCAAATTAGATTTTTGTTTGCACAAGGACAGCAGTTGGTCTGCACCACACAGAGATCTGAACTCACCATCATCAAGTGCATCTGTGATTACATGAATGAACTGAGACAGACTAAATCCGGAAGACGCTACGGGAAAAGTCTCTTTTCACGAAATACTGAAGCAAAAAATTATCCTTAATTTTGTATTTTTGTAAAGCGCATTTGCAGCAGTACACAGCCATAGGCGAGACGGCTCGTTCGCTCATTGGCTTGTTCTGCGGCAACTGCACAGCCTATCGAGCGCAGGCTGATGCAACATCAGACCAATAAGCCTTCTTGCCACTTCCCGCCGAAACGGGTGTGGCCCAACCTATAAAAGGAGCTCGAAAAGGCTGACTCACCTGATTTATTTCATCGCGGAAGCGAACCAGAGTGAATCGTGCGCACGGCAGAGAACGCAGTACTCGTTCGCTCTTCTAGAGAGAACCGAGGTTACGTTTAGTAACCGAGTACGTTCTCTTACGAGAGCTCTCTCGTACCGCGTCGTACCGGATCACACACCAATAAACCTGAAGCAACGCCCAGGATTTACAGTGCACAGTCACCTGAGGGACTCACAGAGAGTTCAGGACAGAAAGGGGGAAAGCCCTCCGTCCCTTATCTAGCAGCATCCGTAGATGCGGCAATATGACATCACACAGCCGAGGCAAGGCCTGACCAATGTGGCAATGCAGGTCTTACGCAATACTGCCCATATAACAGTCGGCAGCGCATAGCGCTCATGAACTCAGAATTCCCCTCAGGGCCCTGATTCAACTATACCGACAGCAGCCTTGCTTGCAAGGCGGGAACCTCCAGGTTATAGAACCTGATAAATGTAGACGGCGAGGCCCAACCTGCCGCCATACATATATCCTGCAAGGAGACCCCAGTAGACCACGCCCACTACGAGGCGACGCCTCTTGTGGAGTGTGCTCTGATGCCCAACGGGCACTGAAGGCTCCTGGAAGCGTAAGCTAACGCTATGGCGTCAACTATCCATCTGGATAGAGTCTGCCTCGAAACAGCCATTCCCTTGGAACGTCCACCGAACGAGACAAACAGCTGCTCCGTCTGCCGAAAGGCAGCAGAGCGAGACACTTAAGCTCTTAAAACCCTGACAGGGCAAAGAAGACTCGAGTCTCTATCCTCTCCTGACACCGGCAGGGCAGACAGGGCAATAACCTGAGCCCGAATGGCGTGTTGAGGGGTTTCGGCAGGTTTGAGTATGACCCTTGAGTCATTAGGCCCAAACTCCAAGCACGACTGGCTCACCGAGAGTGCGTGCAAATCACCCACACGCTTCACCGAAGCGAAAGCCAACAAAAATACTGTCTTGAACGACCGATGCTGAAGGCTAACCGATTGGATAGGCTCAAAAGGGGGACCCTTCATGGCCTCCAAAACCGCCGCGAGGTCCCACATAGGGACTGAAGGAGGTCTGGGAGGATTCAGCCTCCTAGCTCCTCTGAGGAACCGGATGACCAAATCATTCCTTCCTATTAACTGACCGAGCGCTGTTTCAGAAAACGCTGCGATGGCCGCCACATAAACTTTGAGAGTGGATGGGGCTCTGCCCTTATCCAACAGCTCCTGTAGGAAGGAGAGAACCTCCGTCACCTCACAACTAAGGGGTGAATATCCTCAAGCTGTGCACCAGCTGGAGAACACCGACCACTTCGAGGCATACAGACGTAGTGTCGACGGAGCTCTAGCCTGAGTGATGGTATTTAGCACTCCCACTGCGAGATCAGCGGGTAACCGTTGAGCGCCCACACATGGAGGGACCACAACTCCGGTTGAGGGTGCCAAATCGAGCCCCTGGCCTGCGAGAGGAGGTCCCTCCTCGACGGTACCGGCCACGGGGCGACATCTGCTAACCGTATCAAATCTGGGAACCATGGTTGGTTCTTCCAAAGAGGTGCTACAAGCAGTATTGAACATCTCGTTTCTCTCACCTGTTCTATCACCTGCGGAAGGAGGGAGACGGGAGGGAAAGCATAAAGCGGGCAGCACGGCCATTCCTGTGACAGCGCGCTTTCGTTCTTGGAAAAGAATGCGGGGCAGTGAGCGTTTTCGTGGGACGCGAAGAGGTCCACCTCCGCCCTGCCAAATCTCTCCCACAACAGCCGGACTGTTTGCGGGTGTAGAGACCATTCGCCCGTAGGAACACTGCCTCTGGACAGCCTGTCTGGACCCAGATTCTGTAGCCCAGGCACATGCACTGCCCTCAGCGAACGCACGTTGCGCTGAGCCCAAACCAGGAGTCGTTCCGCTAGCCTGTACAGGTTTCGGGACCCGAGACCGCCCTGGCGATTTATGTAGGACACCACAGACATCTTGTCCGAACGGACTAAGACGTGGTGATCCTTGATTTGGGGACAAAAGCGCATCAGCGCGTTCTCCACTGCCAGCATTTCCAGACAGTTGATATGATGGAGCTTTTCCCGTTCTGACCATTGGCCAAAGGACGGTCTGCCCTCGAGCAGTGCTCCCCATCCCGAAGTGGGGGCGTCCGTCGACACCATCTTCACATTCGCGGAAGTCTCCAGGCTTACACCTGATCGGTACCAGCCGTTCGCTGTCCAAGGTGCCAGAGCTGTGACACAGCTCTGATTGACCTTGAGATGCAGCCGGCCAGACGCCCACGCTCTGCGTGGCACCCGCGCCTTCAGCCAGAACTGCAGGGGGCGCATGCGGAGCAGGCCCAGCTGCAGAGCCGGAGATGCTGAGGCCATGAGGCCCAGCATCTTCTGATAGTGTTTGAGCGACACGGTCGCGCCGCAGTGGAAAGAACTCGTTGCGCGCTGAATGCCCATCACGCGCTGTGGTGACAGCTGCGCCGTCATGGAACAAGAGTTCAGAACTATACCCAGAAACAGAATCGTCTGACTGGGGTTCAGCGAACTCTTCGCCCAATTGACACTGAGGCCGAGCTTCTCGAGATGATCGAGTAAAACGGACCTGTGGTCCACGAGCTCCACTCGTGATCGGGCCAGAACCGGCCAGTCATCCAAATAATTCAGCACTCGCATGCCTCTGAGTCTGAGAGGAGCGAGCGCTGCATCCATGCACCTCGTAAACGTACAAGGAGCCACGGACAAGCCGAACGGCAGGACTGTAAACTGGTATGCCTGGCCCTCGAAGGCGAATCTCAAATATCGCCTGTGGTTTGAAGCTATCTGTATTTGAAAATACGCGTCCTTCAGATCTATTGACATGAACCAGTCCCCTCTGCGAATCTGCGCGAGGAGCTTCCTGGTCATAAGCATTTTGAAACTGTGTTTCATCAATGCCTTGTTCAGCTGTCTTAGGTCCAGTATGGGCCTGAGACCCCCGTCTCTCTTGGGCACCAGAAAGTATCTGCTGTACAGCCCCCCCTCGCTTTGAGCTTGAGCCCTGTGTGCAGGGCTGTGCTTACATATGGAGATGGGCACTGAGGAGTGGGCATCGTCACTGCATTTATAGCACCATCGGTCGTGGCCGGACGAGCGTGCACGGGTTTCGTTTTTACAGAAACCACATGACGCGTGTGACATAGTAATTGTGGGCACTGAGGGGTGGGCACGCTTACTATGCGGCGCGTTCGACCGATCTGTGTCGATCTTATGTGCGCGAGCCCTGTGTGCAGGGCTGTGCTTACATGTGGAGATGGGCACTGAGGAGTGGGCATCGTCACTGCATTTACAGCACCATCGGCCATGGCCGGACGAGCGTGCACGGGTTTCGTTTTTACAGAAACCACATGACGCGTGAGACATAGTAATTGTGGGCACTGAGGGGTGGGCACGCTTACTATGCAGTGTGCGCGATCGACTTGAGTCGCTTTTATGGGCGCAGGCCCTGTGTGCAGGGCTGTGCTTACATGTGGAGATGGGCACTGAGGAGTGGTCATCGTCCTTACATTTATAGCACCATCGGCCGTGGCCGGAACACCAGAAAAAACACTCTTTTCGTGCAACATCTGGGTAGCCGTGATAACGGCTTTTGTGTGCAGGCAAGCGGGCACTCGTGCAGGCTTGCGCATTGCAGAAGACACTGAGGCAGTCACAACTCTTGGAACTGCAACAGCGGTGCGCTTTGGTGAGAGCTCGGCCGCAGTGGAACTCGAACACCGGCGCTTTCCCAGCAGTGCTAGGATGTTTTCGGGGCTTCTGGCTTCACAGCCATCCTCTGCCGCGGCTCCCGCGGCGCGGGGCGACGGCTTGAAGAGCGAGAACGGGGTCCCGAGCTGCGTTGCTGACGCTGTCGCGATGACGCAGTTGGAGGCGGTGGGCGTGACTGAGAGCTCTGTGGGGCCGGCCTAGAGCGGCTAGCTGCAGAACCGGAGCGCTTCGGCAAGAAGTGCTTGAACGCCTGCGAAGCTTTCTGGGCCTCGCCGAATCCCTCCACAAACTCGTTGACAGATGATCCGAAGAGGCCAGCAGGAGTCAGCGGCGCGTCGAGGAACGCAGCGCGCTCAGATTCCTTGATGTCAGAAAGCGTCAGCCACAAATGCCTCTCAGCCACCGTAGCGGAAGCCATAACCCGTCCCATGGCCTGTGCAGCGGACTTAGTAGCACGGAGGGAGAGATCCGAAGCACTCCTCAGATCCGCGAGACAGATCGCTTCAGGTCCCATCTCATCCAGCTTGCGGAGGAGATCGCCCTGGAAAATCTGCAGCATGGCCATGGTGTGTAGCGCAGACGCAGCCTGCCCAGCAGCAGAGAAGATCCGTGCGAGCAGCGATGACGTCATGCGGCAGGCTTTGGATGGCAACACCGCCTTAGTCCGCCGTCCAGCAGAGGGTGGGCAAAGGTGCGCATCTATAGCCTGTTCCACCGGCGGAAGTGACAGGTAGCCTCTGTTTTTAGCACCGTCCAGTGCGGAGAATGCTGGCGAAACCGATGAACGGATTCTCGCCGAAAATGGAGTGTTCCAAGCTTTCGCCACTTCCTCGTGAAGCTCAGGAAGAAAGGGGGCGTGCTTTGAGCTTGAAGAAGAACGCTCATCCGGGAGATAGCTACCATCCAGCCGGGAACGTGAAGGGGGCGCTGGTGCAGACCACTCGAGGCCGAGGCTCGCCGCGGCCAGCGCGAGCACTCGCATCAGCTCCTTATCGATATCCCCCCGTCTGCTGGGCCTCTGAGCAGAGGGTGCGAGATCCACGGAGCTCGCCCAACCCTCACTGCCCGAAGCAAGCAGAGAGCACGTGTCCTCTTCCTCCGACGCGGGCCTGAGATCCACTTCCACAGATGACGCGTCGGCAGACAGCGGACGCTGAACATCGGGAAGCGATGTAGGGGAGGCCGGCGAAGCGGAGGGAACCGGCGAGCTCGGCCGAGCTGGAGGCGGTTCCGGTAGGCGCTGCGAGCGGCGCTACGAGCGGCGCTTCTTACGGCGCTGCGGCGCAGCGGATGATGCAGGCTTCGAGAAGGATGCCAGGCGAGTCCTCAGAGTCACCATAGGCAGTAGCTCGCAATGAGGGCAGCCGCCGTCAGCGAGCGCGAGCCGTCAGCGAGAGATTCTATATATTCAGACTCTCACCCAGACAGGAGACGCAGATGACGTTACAATCTCCTTCGCTGAGCGGGGCTCTGCACGAGCCGCACGAGGGCATCTTTAAAAAGACGCAGCTCTTTTGTGAGTGTGCGTCGCAGGGCGAACACACACAGGGTATATAAGGATACAAAGGATATAAAGGATATAGGCGCCGGACAGCGCAGCAGGAATGGCAGTGGAAGGCGGCGAGGCCAGCAGCTTCAGAATGGCTCGTCCCGCTGATATGCTTCTCAGACGGCGCTTGCTTCCTCCGTGATCCAGCGATGCGTGAGCTTCGCTGAAGAGATGAAAAATCAGGTGAGTCAGCCTTTTCGAGCTCCTTTTATAGGTTGGGCCACACCCGTTTCGGCGGGAAGTGGCAAGAAGGGCGCGAATCGCCCTTATTGGTCTGATGTTGCATCAGCCTGCGCTCGATAGGCTGTGCAGTTGCCGCAGAACAAGCCAATGAGCGAACGAGCCGTCTCGCCTATGGCTGTGTACTGCTGCAAATGCGCTTTACAAAAATACAAAATTAAGGATAATTTTTTGCTTCAGTATTTCGTGAAAAGAGACTTTTCCCGTAGCGTCTTAGCTAAGACGCAGTACGAGAGAGCTCTCGTAAGAGAACTGTGACAACACCTTGAAGATGCTTGAAGAAACTCATCTGCAAAACTACTTGCAAGTGTACCAAGGACAAAAGCTGTTGAAACACAAACTTTAATATGATTTAGTTAATAGTAGTTAATTGTTAAATTTCATCTTTTCATTATTTTTGCAAGCATCCAAAATTTAAAGCATTTTTGTTAGATCTTTCTTCCAGCATATTGGAGATGTTGCCACAGTTCTGGATTTAGTCTTCTGGTTTCTTCTTTTTCTCCAATCGCACATGGACTCGATGATGTGAGATCACATCTCTTTGTGGTGCAACGGATGTTGTTAGACTCCTTGTGCATACATAAATCACAATAGATTATTACAATTAATGTCAAAAGAAATGTAAACAATACTTCCTATATAAAATTATGTTCCCTATAGACTCACAAAAGCAAAAAATTAAGATTAAATACATATTTTTTGGGGGGAATGAAAGTACTATATTTGACTTTTGCACAGTACTGTATATTACAGGTGAAAATGGCAATACTGTATTTTACTTTGGTACTAGTATGTTGTGACAATTAAAACAAATTAATTGTTTTGTTGTTAGCAGTGTATTGGAAGCATACATTTACTAAAATTATTATTATAAATGTATTTATTTGCTTCAATTGACAGTCATGTTCTGATGAAGACAGTAGCAACACAAACAAGAATAATTTCAAAGAAACATCGGATCCTGACAAATGTGGTAAATACTTTTATTTTTATCCATATTCTTTTATATATATATATTTTAAATCTACTACATAATGTAATGTTGAAGATATAAATGTGTTCTGTTGCTTACACTCTCATATAAGTGAAATCCTAATAAAAAAATAACCAACTATTTTTCCTTGTTTAAACAGTCATTGGTAGTGTGCCTGACATTTCCAAAGAAGTTGTTTCAGCCATCTCCACTGTTGAAGTCCATTGTCTCTCCAGCAATACCCCTTCCATCTCTGGTGGAGATTAAGTTATTTGGTGTATTGACACTAAAGATATTTGCACCAATGCACCACCCATCTCAGCTGACAACTTCACCATGTCTTCTGTTGCTGCTGCCATTACTATTGATGAGACTCCTACCTTGTCTAGTGAAACATCTGCCATCTCTAGTGGCTACACCCACAGCTTTTCGATTGGTCCCACTTTCAGTGGCACTGGACACACACCATGCTTCTTTGCTAGCAACACCACTGGGGCATCCCATAGTCCCACCCAAACCAATGCACCCAGCACAACCTACAGGTACATATTCCTTTTATACAGGATTGTCATGGTCAGGGTTTAATGTCAATAGGCCTTGTTTACAGTACAATTTTGTATTAGAATAGTCACTCAGCAGTAGACAATAAATTTTCACTCACCCACTCGCCTTCCTCTCTGTGATGCAGAAAGTGCACTTCTACCATGCAGTTGTGTATCAGCTTCTACCTGGAGGACTATTTCAGCCAACATTTCCCTAAGAGATTCATAAATTCCTTCGAGAATGATGCATAATGTTCTTTCATCAACATTTTGTTGAACATGACTGCCCATAACCGCTAAGAATGGTGCAAGAATGGAAATATGATCCTCGAGATGACGTGATGTAGACTCCAAATTTTTTATGTTGTTTGGAGTATGACCCACTGTTGCAAAAGTCTTGTAGCTCACGAAAATATTGGAAAATTTCAGTGAATGACATTTTTAAATGAATCACAATTCAAAAGGCTAAAACAAGCTACATATTCTTCAGTGAGAATTATTAAATGTACACTTTCTTTTCACATATTCACACGTTCACATACATTTAGACTTTCATTCTATATATTCAGACTTTCATTCTATATATTTAGACATTCATTTTATATATATTCAGATGTTCATTCCATTTATTCAGACAATCATTTTATAAATATTCAGACGTTCATTCCATTTATTCAGACAATCATTTTATATATTCAGAATTTCACTCTTTATATTCAGAATTTCACTCTATATATTCAGACTTTCATTCTATATATTCAGACTTTCATTCCATATTTAGACATTAATTTTATATATATTCAGACATTCACTCTATATATTCAGAATTTCACTCTATATATTCAGAATTTCACTCTATATATTCAGAATTTCACTCTATATATTCAGTCTTTGTACATATTCAGACTTTCATTCTACGTATTCAGACTTTCATTCTACATATTCAGACTTTCATTCTATATATACAGACTTTCATTCTATTATATAGACTTTTATTCTATATATTCAGACTTTCATTCCATATATTCAGACTTTCATTCTATATATTCAGACTTTCTTTCTATATATTCAGACTTTCATTTTATATTTTCATTCTATATATTCAGACTTTCATTCTACATATTCAGACTTTCATTCTATATATTCAGACTTTCATTCTATTATATAGACTTTCATTCTATATATTCAGATTTTCATTCTATATATTCAGACTTTCATTCTATATATATTCAGACTTCATTTTATAAATATAATTATTTCCTGAACGGCTTGCCATAATATATATATATATATATATATATATATATATATATATATATATATATATATTGTAGAAAGGTTCAGGGGGTGGAAAGGAAGAGGATGAGGGGTCGGCTTGTCTGCTGCCGAATTTTATTCATTAGATAAAGAAAAATTCTGTAACATAGACTTTAGTTTCGTTTTCCGGGCTCCGGCAGTCGTCAGCAGACCATCTCTCTCTCACCTACTCCTGTTTCACCTGGCATTACATACTCTCTCCACGCCATGTCAGTGGCTCAGTGGTACATGTAGGTTGTCTACAAACCGGAAGGTTGGTGGTTCCATCCGGCCTGCAAGCCCCCCCCCCCCCCTTAAAAGGCTGTAGAGCCAGATACCACCGAGTGATACGCGCGTTGGTATCCTTCATGCGGTGGAGCCATTGCAGGGGGGCGTGGTCCGAACAGAGGGTGAACTCCCGTCCCAGGAGATAGTAGCGGAGGGTGAGGACGGCTCACCTGATGGCAAGGCACTCTTTTTCGATGGTGCTGTACTTAGTCTCTCTCTTAGAGAACTTGCGACTAATGTACAGCACCGGCCATTCCTCTCCTTCGATCTCCTGAGACAGGACTGCACCCAGCCCCCTGTCCAACGCGTCCGTCTGCAACAGAAAAGGGAGAGAAAAATTAGGAGCGTGTAACAACGGCCCGCCACATAAGGCAGCCTTCACTTGGGTAAAGGCCTGCTGGCACGGCTCCGTCCACTGGACTGTATCAGGTGCCTCCTTTTTAGTAAGATCAGTCAAGGGGCTGGTGAGGTCCGAATAATTAGGCACAAACCGTCTATAATATCCCGCCAGCCCCAAGAACTGTCTCACCTCCTTTTTGGTCTTAGGACGCGGACAGGTCGCAACCGCGGCTGTCTTATCAATTTGGGGTCGCACCTGTCCATGCCCCAAGTGGAAGCCCAGATACCTTACTTCCACACGCCCAACCGCACACTTCTTTGGGTTGGCCATGAGTTCAGCCCCTCTCAGCGACTTCAAGACCGCACTCAAATGCTGCATATGCTGCGGCCAATCATTACTAAATATAATGATGTCGTCCAAATCAGCAGCGGCATAGGCAGCATGGGGTCGCAGGATTTTGTCCATGAGCCGCTGGAAGGTGGCCGGAGCCCCGAACAACCCGAATGGAAGGGTAACAAATTGGTGTAAACCAAACAGCGTTGTAAAAGCTGTCTTTTCTTTGGATAATGGAGACAAGGGGATCTGCCAATAACCCTTCGTTAGGTCCAACGTCGAATAAAAGCGAGCCGTGCCTAGCCGATCCACTAACTCGTCAACCCGCAGCATTGGATACGCGTCGAATTTCGTGTCGAATTTCGACACAGCATACACTTTGCGGTAGTCCACACAGAAACAGACCGAGCCGTCCGGCTTTGGAACCAAAACTATCGGGCTCGCCCAGTTACTGTTGGACTCTTCCATTACCCCCATTTCAAGCATTGCACCCAATTCAGCCTGAACTACCTTTTTTTATGCTCAGGCAAGCGATACGGCCGGCTGCGAACTACCACGCCCAGCTCCGTCTCGATATGGTGCTGAATTAGGTTTGTACGGCCGGGTAGGGGCGAAAACACGTCGGCAAATTCAGCCTGCAATCTTGTGACGTCAGTGAGCTGGGACGGCGAGAGGTGATCTCCCCCAGGGGCCAGGGAGAGGGATTGCGTTTTGACACTCGCCTCTGGCCCAAGATCATCTTCTCCACTAATCACCGTCGCAACATCACTGGCTTCACCTCCTTCCATTTTTTAAGGAGATTGAGGTGGTATATCTGACGTGCCCCGTTCCTATCTGACCATATAACCTCATAATCGAGCTCTCCGACTTGTCGTGCGACCTCAAACGGCCCCTGCCACTTTGACATTAATTTGGAGCTTGACGTTGGGAGCAATACAAGTACTTTCTCTCCCGGTGCAAATTTGCGTAGCTTAGTGCCCCTGTTGTATAGCCAGCTCTGTTTGTCCTGGGCTTGTAACAAATTCTCCCTTGATAGCGGCCCCAAAGTGTGGAGTTTTATTCTCAAGTCCAGGACATACTGAATTTCATTTTTGCTTTGAGACGGTCCCTCCTCCCAAGTTTCTCTCAGGACATCCAACCCCCCCGCGGGGCTGTCGTCCGTAGAGAAGCTCGAAGGGGGAAAACCCCATGGAGGCTTGCGGGACCTCTCGCACGGCGAACAACAAGGGCTCTAACCACTTATCCCAATTACTGGTGTCTTCCCGGACGAACTTACGAACCATTGATTTAAGCATGCGATTAAAGCGTTTGACCAGGCCATCGGTCTGTGGGTGATAGACGCTGGTCCGAATCGATTTAATGCCCAACAATTCATAAAGTTCTCGTAACGTACGTGACATAAACGCTGTGCCTTTATCGGTGAGGATTTTTCTTGGAACCCCCACACGGGAGATTAAACGAAACAGGGCGTCCGCACCACTCCTTCAGGATATCGTGTTGCATAATCGCCTATGACTAATGCAAAACGATGTCCCCGTGCAGATCGCTCTAATGGCGCGATGAGGTCCATACCAATTCTCTCGAAGGGGACCTGCATTAACGGAAGAGGGCGCAATGGCGCTTTTGGAGTGGCCGGTGGGTTTACCAACTGGCATTCAGGACAAGAAATTGGATAACGACGGGCATTAGCGGGTATTCCCTTATATCCCCGTGCACACACCGCACCTTAACCACGCGGCTTGTATCCAATGCCCCCGGTTCAATCAGGCTTTGATGGATCGAGGTTTGGTTACATCCTGAATCCACCAAGGCCGGATAAATACCCCCCTTGATACTCACAGGTATTTGGTATTCGTCGGCCTGACCGGGGGTGACCTGCGGGGCGTCCGGGACCCGGATCATTGTCCCCAAGTCCATCATTGGACACCTGTCCACAAAATGGTCTGGGTCCCCGCAATGCCAATAGGCCAGCCCAGACCTTCCCCTTGCCCCAGCGACGGGGAGTGGGCTGAATGATTGGCGTGGAGAGAGCGGAGAAACAGAAGCGCTGTCGCCTCCAGCGGTCATCAAGCTCTGGAACCTGCAGGGCGACCAGCCGACCCGCTGGATGATGGCCCTCTTCAAGTCATCGAAGATCAGGAGGTTTCCCACCGGGAGCTTTTGCGCGGCCACCTGGGCTTCGCCCGAGAGCAGGGGAATGAGGCGTTCCGGCCACTGTTCGCGGGGCCACCCGCATGCCTCCGCCGACTTCTGGAACAGCTCGAGGAACGCTTCCGGATCGTCCTGGGGCCCCATCTTGTGCATAGGCAGATGCATGGGGGTTGCGGGCAGCCCGGTGGCCTCGGCACAAACCTCCCGATTTATCCAGCTCCGGAACCTCTCGCGGCCCTCCTGCTGGGCCTGGACGATGGCCTGGAACCGCCTTTCCTGGTCGCTCCTCAAGTCCAGCAGGGCCTGGTGTTGTTTGCGGTGCAGGACCGCGAGGGAGGCGATGATGTCCATCTGCGGTGTGGAGGACGGGCTTTGCATGGTGGCAACGGTCCTTCTTCCTTCTCGGGTTTCGGCACCCGTGTATAAAGGTTCAGGGGGTGGAAAGGAAGAAGACGAGGGGTCGGCTTGTCTGCTGACGAATTTTATTCATTAAATAAAGAAAAACGCTGTAACATAGACTTTGGTTTCGTTTTCCGGGCTCACGTCATCTGGCTCCGGCAGTCGTCAGCAGACCATCTCTCTCTCACCTACTCCTGTTTCTCCTGGCGTTAAATACTCTCTCCATGCCAATTACTGAAACAAGAGACAGGTGTTGATTATTTCCGTCCAGCCCACTCACTCACCGTTCGTCTCCCAATTCTCTCTCCCGCTGCAGACTTCGCCAAACCACGCCTCCGCCTCCACATATATATATAAACTTCAATACATTCAGTACAGTACATTTTAAGCCGTAATGTATTATCAAGAAGTACATTTATTTTAATGTGTTGACTAAGAAACTTAAGCACATGTAAAGTACTTGATTTTTATTTTAAATGTGATAGTCCATATAAAGTTAATATATTTTAAATGTACTAAATAGAACTTCATCACTATTATTCATCATTAAAAATAGGCCTACATGTAAATATATTTCAGTTTATGATATTTAGGAAATTACATATAAAAACATACTACTACTAAAGTGGGTTTTAAAAAATACTAAAGTTCAGCTAAGGGCATTTAGCAAAAATCAAAAAATGCAAATAACTTCCAGATAACTTTTTTATTTAATTTAATTAAATGTCCTAAAATGTAAGTATATTCTTTTAAATTATTATTTTAAATCTCCATAATAGGCATTCTTATATTTCAAAACTAGCCTATATCAAAATTCAAAATAGTTGTAAAGTTGTCAAAAAAAGTGTAAAATTAAAATCAAATACTTTTTGAAAATGTTTTTTTCTTAAATTGGCAAAAAATGTTTTGAGCAAACACAGATTGTGCGCACACAGATTGCAGCAATTAGCAACTGGCAGTATGGTGGTTAGGTGCATTTTTGGTTGCGCTCCTCCTCAAGTCCTTTTCCATATTCTTAAACAAACCCAGTCTGTGTGCCTGCTGGCTTCAATTCTTGCACTTTGAAAAAGGTGGAATAATGGGAAATTTGCTTCGGTGCGCGAGGCATTCAAATCTGCATCCATTTGTCAGCAACGCCCAACTTCCGATGATCCAATAGATTACCAAAGGACGAAGTCAAGCCCCACCCTACATTTTATTTTCCGTTTCACTCGGATATACATCACAACAAGGAAAAAGGACAATTGCAACTTCCGTTTCATGCCGACTTTAAAGGTTCCCTGACTTTATAAAATAGGCAATAGCCCTTTGTTTATATATGCATGGGCCAGAGCCATTGAGCTCAGTAAAGCCACAGTATAATAGATTACCCTAGATTCAATAAGAAACTTTAATTCAAACAATCATGATCATGATCAAATTCCATATTAGACTACATGTACTGTCGCGGTTCGCGTGTAACAATGTGAAACCAGACCTCGTTCGCACCAAACAAATGTGTATTTACACTGTCTGAATTGCTCCTTATTACCTACACTGTGCACTACAAGCCATTCACCCTACCGAAAATACTAAACTGAACAAGATTTTAGAGATTTTTGCTTGTCCAATCATGATTGATGCTGTCATGTTTAAAAGTGTAAAAGTATCATTGAGTTAATAAATAACAGTTTTAGAGTTAGATCAAACAGCAAACTTAATTTAAACTTAATTTATTCAGTAGTTTTAGGCTAAACTAGTGAACATTATTATCATTGCATTTGCCCTTCTACTGTCATAAAATAATAATTGTGTAGAAGTTTAACATGCATTTATTAAATGCACACTGTATCTGCAGCTCATCAGAACCCACTGCTGGTTTGGAGGCATTTGCAAACATCTGCTGTCTGATTTGCTTATGTGTTGATCCATTCATCCATTTATTTTTACTAAATATAAACTTAGCAATTGAAAGAAACCTTCCTTCACAAGAATGGTAAATTTTCAAGCTGGCACCTTCTTTTCCCAGAGCTTGCTTCTAGGGCATCCATTAACTCTGACCAAATCTACTGTACTAATACAATAAAACAACGCACAAAGCTGCTTTTAACATATGCTTTCCCCTGTAATCCATAGCGTGTAAAGGAGCCTCACTGTGAAGTTCACTCTGTAAATCCAGGAGAAGGGCCAAGTCAGTAAAGAGGAGCCTTCTTTGTGCTTTTCATAAATATATACACAACACACACACAAACATGATCACCATCATTATATTCGATACAATTGATTATAAACCTTATTGTTGGGACTCTGATTGGATGATGCCATTGTAAAAGGAGGATAAATACACACATACTGTATGATGCATAGTCCATATTAATACACTGTTGATACAATGACAACTGCAAACAGTCAGTAAATTAATCAGCTATATTATTTGGTTGTTTGTTATTATTACTAAATGCAGAGATGTATAGTAACGAAGTAGAACTACTTCACTACTGTACTTAAGTACTAAAAGGCGGTATCTGTACTTTACTAGAGTATTATTTTTTTCTCCTACTTCCACTTTTACTTCAGTACATATTGTTTAATACTTTTACTCCAATATTCTTTTATGTGCTGCATCGTTACTCGTTACAATTATAAAAATGTTACGAATCATTCCATTACAAACAGAACTGTAGATGGCAGGTTTGATGAAGCTGGCACATCATTGAGCGAATCAAGCGATTAAGAAGACTGCGCGTGCTGACTGAACTGCTGTGAAGAGAGAGATGAACACCGAGCCGAGCCAGATAATGACTCGTTCACGAGTCAAGAACCGGTTGCATCGGTTTTCGATTCACCAGTAGTTCTTTCTGACAGTTCGATTCAATAAACCAGTTGAAGAAAACGGTTCACCGGTTCTTTTGCGCTCGACGTAATGGCGTCATTGGCGTTGACTAAAAGCCTTCGGTTTACCCGCGCTCATAACACTTGCACAGAATCAGTTCAGAATCAATCACCAATAGAATCAGTTCGGTTCAGACACTCTGTGTGTCGGTTTGCTTTCACGCTGAATCACACATGCGCAGTATCATCAGCTCCTCGGTTCTCGAATCGGACACGTCTGACAGAAACGGTTCTTGACCACTGATCTATAATATAAGTTATATACAGTGTTGGGAAGGTTACTTTGGAAATGTAATAGGTTACAGATTACAAGTTACCCTGTTTAAAATGTAATAGTAGTGTAACTTTTTCAATTACTTTATTAAAGGAATGTAACTAATTACTTTTGAGTACTTTTTGATTACTTTTCTAAATTTGTGAAAATTAAAGAATAATAAATAAAAGCATATACATCAACTTAAATACAGTTATCTAATAAGCACGTGACATATTCTGTGTAATAAACTCCTGAAACATTGGTGTTTTCTTTAAACTGCTGTCTCTTTGTATATGATGATAGTTTTCTCAAAATAAGTAAAATGCACATTAAGTGACACAAAGCAGTTCTAGAAATTATGTTTATGTGCTCGTGTACTCCTATATTGAGATGGCAGAGGTCGAAAACACCGCAAGCTTCAGTAGGCCTATGTGTAGTAAATGAAACCATGTCTTTGCCATTAATTTACAGGAGGGGCGGACTGGGAAAAAATTTCAGACTGGAAAATTCAAACTCATACAAAAAATTTTTTTGTATGGACCTGACATAAAAAAGGTTTAAATCTTTAATTTGGGGACATGCAAAATAATTAAAATTTCTCTCCTGAACTGCACCTTCACTTCCATTTTTCTCTTCAGTCTCTTTATTTTGCCCTGTTATCCATCTCTCTCGTGACCTTAATACTCAAGATTGAACAAAACTATACTTTACAATACAATACTCTACAATACTACAATATCTTTATAGAAAAATCCTAATACTGTGTACACGAGTCATGTTTTTCCCTTACAAAAATTAACCATGCTTTTATTAGCCTATATAAAAGTAAGATAACCTTGTTTTGTTTTTTTTTGTTTTTTTTTGCAAATGGATTTGTATTTATTTTTCAATAAATACATTTGTAAAATAATTTTACATTTTTGGTTACCACATTTAAACAATAGTAACCATTTTCTCTGGATTTATAGTTAAATATTAAAATTAAAATTTTCGTAAGGGTTGTGTTGTTGTCTGTCATTGCTTCCCCTAAACCTATAAAAAAAATCGTATTTTTTTTCAGATAAATTCCTACTGTAACATTACAACAGATAATAATGATGTCCTTTATATAGTATTTTGAGTGATGACTGATGAGCAACGTGCTGCTGCTTGATTAAATAAATAAAAAAACAAAGACAAAAAAGCATCTTTACAGATGAAACTGACCTGAAATCCTGAACAGGAGTTCTGCTTCTCTGCTCCAGTAGTCCACTCTATTCTCTCTCTCTCTCTCTCTCTCTCTCTCTCTCTCTCTCTCTCTCGCATTGATTACTCTGAGTCTGATCCAAACCGTTTGGCGGAGGCGCGGAGAGCGCGCGAGTCATGACTAACACTTCATGACTTATTAGAGATTGAATTATCAAATTGCGGATTTGCAAATGATCGCTTTAGTACATTCGGCAGGCAATTATACAATAATGATATTAAATAGTGGGGCTAAATCGGCTTCCAGGCCACCGGGAATTGTCCCGGTTCTCCCGGTGTCCAGTCCGCGCCTGATTTCCACAGACACGCAGAATGTGCAAGTCATATTGGCTATTGCATTTTTGGGGCTTAATATTCACAGACACTAGTCCATGTCATGTTTTGATTCAAGTGTACTGACCTACTTTTGATTTAGTCATCCAAAATGTGGCATATTCTGTCCGCGTTAGGCATTTTGTTTTTATGACTGGATTCTACGAACCAGACTGTATTTCCGCATCCCGGAAATTATCAGGGCGGTATGTCTCAGAATAGTCAGTGCAATTTTGGAAAGAAATCAGTTAAATCTGTATGTGGATGTGTGTAAATATTCAAATGTAATCCCCTTTGTAATCATAAAAAATTTCATAAGTAACTGTAATTTAATTACTCATTTTTTCGTAGTAACTGTAACTAATTACAGTTACAATAATTTTGTAATTAAATTACGTAACGCCGTTACATGTAACTAGTTACTCCCCAACACTGGTTATATATATAGATCAGTGTTCTTGACTCGTGAACGAGTCAGTCTGTTGTTCATTATCTGGCTCGGCTCGTGTTCATCTTCAGTTCTTTCTTTAGTCAGTGTACTGTTTGAGTAAATGAATTACTGGATATTGGTTTGTTTGAACTCAGAGGGAGTGTCAGCCACATTAAACAAGTTAACAGCATAAATCATTTGTGGATTAATGCTTATTGGAGACGCGAACGGTTTAAAACGATTCAGTTCGATTTGGTGAACTGTTTCAAAAGGATCCGGTTACATCGAATGATTCGTTCGCGAACCGGATATCACAAACTGCTTTGTTTTGAACTGTCGTACAACAGACACGGAAGAGAAGACAATGCTGAATAAAGTCGTAGTTTTTGCTATTTTTGGACCAAAATTTATTTTCAATGCTTCAAAAAATTCGAACTGACTCTCTGATGTCACATGGACTACTTTGATAATGTTTTTCTTACCTTTCTGGACATGGACAGTATACCGTACACACAGTTTCAATGGAGGGACTGAGAGCTCTCAGACTAAATCTAAAATATCTTAAACTGTGTTCCAAAAATAAATGGAGGTCTTAAGGGGTTTGAAACAACATGATGGTAAGTTATTAATGACATAATTTAGCATATTGGGAGAACTAACCCTTTAATCTGTTTTTTGTTTACAAAAAGTTACAGTCAAAGGAATTGTGATTGTCCTTTAGGTTAATCATTTGAAATAGTAAAAACAATATGTTCAAACTTTTGACTACTTTCTTTAATAACTACATAACACAATACTTTTACTTTTACTTTCAGTACTTGAGTAGTAAATTTTCTAATAGACTACTTGCAATACTTAAGTACAAAAAATGTTGAATACTTTAGTACTTCTACTTAAGTGTGGTGCTTAAAGAGCACTTCAACTTCTACTCAAGTCATTTTTTTGATAGAGCACTTGTACTTTTACTCAAGTCTGGGTCTCTAGTACTTTATACATCTCTGATATTGTCTCTTTTAGCAATTTTTTATTAACAAATTTTGTATGGAATTACATTTGTTTCAATAATAATGAATGAAACTTTATAAAACTGAACATAACTTTTTCAGAAACTATCAAAAATATGCCATTGCAAATGAAGAAAAACATAATGAAAATGATAAATGGGGGTTAAGTTTAGGTTAAGTTGCTAAAAGGCATGTCATTTGTTGCTAAAGAGTTTTAAACTACGTTGTGACATGAAAGGATGTTGATGTCATTCCGTAACCATGATGCATAACTGTGTAGATTGCACGAGGAAATTACTTAGATTTACTGAATTTCACTGACATTTGTTTTCTGTATTTTAAATTACACATTTTACTCAGATACACAGATTAAAAAAGATTTTTGAGGAATAAGTTCAACTATGTAATTACATTATTAACAATTACAGGTACAAACTAAACAACTAAGTTGTATTATAAAGACACAATTATTATTATCAAACAAGTGCAACCAGCACCTCTCCAAGTCTCTACCAGCTAATATCCGCCCCGCTACCGCAGGAGCCCGTATCTTCACTTCCCACTGTTACAGCAGTGCCGGCTTCCGCAGAAGCCACATTCTCTTTTCAAATAAAAGGACAGCAATTGTGAATAATTTTCTGTCGTCTTTTAGGACTGTATTATGAAGAGTGTGCAAGTAAATATCTTAGCAACAGCATGGAAATTAATAGCACGTATCTGCACAGTTAACATTATAGGTAAAATCATAGATGTCTATTGGTACAATATGTGTCACATGACTAAGCATGCATCATTTTCAAAGCCTCCGTTATCACAGCCCACACTACAATGTGAAAAAAGCATTTAATTTAGCATCAAATTTATCTGCTTTGGACAGCATTTTCAAAAAGCTCAGTTTTGGTTGGAAGGCCAAAACGGACAGAAAGATGCGTTTCAAACAAAACATATAATTGTGGACAAGGCCTGAGGGATTTCCAAATCTAGCAACAAAACGGCTAAGTTGGCAACACTGTGGGCTACCCAGGAATTCCAGCCTGCTCCACCAAAAGTCAATAACCCTCCCACCTCCCTGCGCTACAGCAGCTGAAGCAAGCATGAAGCTGCTTCTCCTTGCAACACAGGCCCTCACATCTCGGTTTTCCCTCCTGTTACTTCTAATCTCTTTTCCTTTTCAACGGCTCTCAGCTCCTGTAGCAGACACTAGTGTGAGCCTGCCTCCACTACCAATGTAGGCTACACAGGTTCGCAAGCATTTTCCTCTGAATATCACAAACCCTTGTGGCCAACTGCTACAGCAGTTGAAGCAAGCGTGAAGCTGCTTCTGCTTGCAACACTGTCTCTCACGTCTTAGTCTTCCCTCCTGTGACATGTAACCTTTTGTTACATGTAACCTCTAGCTTAAGACTGCTTTCGCTAGCGGTACAAGCTACATAGGTTCTTCAGGATGTCACAAACACTACTCCCTTCCTGTGGCCTACAGCTACAGCAGCTGAAGCAAGCCTATAAGGCTGCCTCTGCTTGCAACACAACTCAGTCTTTCCCGCTGCTACTTCTAAACCGTTTCCTTTTTAGTGGCTCCCAGCTCCCATAGCAGAAGCTAACGTGAGGCTACCTCCGGTAGTGGTTCAGACCCATCCACAGCCTTTTCCTTAAAACCCCACTCCCAACCCTCTCTCCTACCCATGTTCTGCATCCCCTCCATCTATTTTTAGCATGAGCTTACTTCCGCTAATGGCGCAGGCCCTTTCACCTGCCATTCCCCCCCCCCCCCCCCCCTTTTTTTTCAGTGTTCTCTTCCGGAGCCATCCCAAGCACAACCCTGCCTCAGACCCATCCACAGCCTTTTCCTTAAAACCCCACTCCCAACCCTCTCTCCTACCCATGTTCCGCACCCCCTCCATCTATTTTTAGCATGAGCTTACTTCCGCTAATGGCACAGGCCCCAACACCCACCATTACCCTTCTCATTCCCCCTTCTTTTTCAGCCCCTGAAGCCAGGAGAGTTACCTAATTTCAACACTGGCCCAGAAGCACCCTGCTCCCTCAGGAGCCTTTTCTATATTTCCCCACTTGCTGCAGCAGTTCCCACTCCCACAGGAGCCTTACCTAATATCAACCCATCAATCTTTAGCTTTGCACATTTTGAGGGGTTATCAAGGCTTCTCCCTGGCTGCTGTCCCATACTAATTGCATCTTTGGGGGAGCGCTCTGGGTCTGGGCTAAAAACCTTGAGAGGAAGACGCACAGGTAATTAACACGGCCAGACCT
Source organism: Carassius carassius (assembly GCF_963082965.1). Lineage (NCBI taxonomy): Eukaryota > Metazoa > Chordata > Actinopteri > Cypriniformes > Cyprinidae > Carassius > Carassius carassius. The sequence goes on from NC_081773.1 coordinate 8,194,229, forward strand.
TTATCAGCCATCACGGCCAGTCCATCATCAGTAATTACACCATCTATCCAACAAGCACAGGATAGAACCCTTTTAAATAATCAAAGCAGCCTTAACTCCATTATCTCTAGTCTTTTAGCATCCCTCCACCACCCTGACTCCTCACATTCAGCCCGTTCCTATTCCAGTATTGGGAGGAGCACTCAGGGGGAGTGCTCTGGGTCAGGGTTAAAAACCGAGCTCGGACCCTTCTCCCTGGAAAGCACGCAAAATAATATGCATAACCTTTACTCAGTTTATTATATGTAAGTGTGAACGCGTGAAACACTTCCACCCTGGATCACAAAACCAGTCTTAAGTGTCTTTTTTTTTAAATAAATAAGTTTCAGTTGATGTATGTTTTATTAGGATCTGACCATATTTGACCGAGTTACAACTATTTGAAACTCTGGAATCTGAGGGTGCAAAAAAATCTAAATACTGAGAAAATCACCTTTGAAGTTGTCCAAATGAATTCTAAGCAATTCATAATTCATAAGTTTTGATATATGTATGGTAGGAAATTTACTAAATATCTTCATGGAACTTGATCTTTACTTAATATCCTAATGATTTTTGGCAAAAAAGAAAAATCTATAGTTTTGACTCATACAATGTTTTTTTTTTGGGCTATTGCTAAAAATATACCCCAGCAACTTAAGACTGGTTTTGTGGTCCAGGGTCACATATTACTGTTGCTACAGAGGCAATAAAACCAATCATTCCCACACTGCCACAGCAGTGCCCGTGCCCGCTACTGCATGAGCTCTTCCATGTTTCCCCACTGCCGCAGCAGTCCCCGCTCCCGCAGGAGCTCTTTCTGTATTTCTCCACTGCCGCAACCACAGAGGCAATAAAACCAATAATGCACCCATCCTTACAATAATCAAGCATTGTTCTTTATTAAAAATGCACTGGAACAACATATATTGTAAAAACCGCTATACAAATATATCAAAAATATATTGCAGGTTGTACCAGTGGGCCCTGTTTGAAATTGTTTAATTTATATGTTCATTCTATTTATTTATTTGTGCTAATTGCACAATGTTTAAGTTGTTACATGTTTGTAGGTGTCCAGGTACAGAAAACAAATAATTAAGTCAAGTCAAGTCACCTTTATTTATATGGCGCTTTAAACCAAATACATTGCGTCAAAGCAACTGAACAACATTCATTAGGAAAACAGTGTGTCAATAATGCAAAATGATAGTTAAAGGCAGTTCATCATTGACTTCAGTGATGTCATCTCTGTTCAGTTTAAATAGTGTCTGTGCATTTATTTGCAATAAAGTCAATGATATCGCTGTAGATGAAGTGACCCCAACTAAGCAAGCCAGAGGCGACAACGGCAAGGGACCAAAACTCCATCTGTGACAGAATGGAGAAAAAAACCTCGCGAGAAACCAGGCTCAGTCGGGGGGCCAGTTCTCCTCTGACCAGACGAAAACCAGTAGTTCAATTCCAGGCTGCAGCAAAGTCAGATTGTGCAGAAGAATCATCTGTTTCCTGTGGTCTTATCCTGGTGGTCATCTGAGACAAGGTCTTTACAGGGGATCTGTATCTGGGGCTCTAGTTGTCCTTGTCTCCGCTGTCTTTCAGGGATGTAGAGGTCCTTTCTAGGTGCTGATCCACCATCTGGTCTGGATGCGTACTGGATCCGGGTGACTGCAGTGACCCTCTGATCTGGATACAGACTGGATCTGGTGGCTACGGTGACCTCGGAATAAGAGAGAAACAGACTAATATTAGCGTAGATGCCATTCTTCTAATGATGTCGCAAGTACATCAGGTGTTATGGGAAGTGTTCCCGGTTCCGGCTTACCTAATTAATGCAGCCTAAAAATCCTTTAATGGATTTGGATAGTAAAAGCATAAATTTAAAAGCATTAAATATAAAATAGCACTGTATAGTCTTCACTGTAAAAATTAAATTAACTGTCACACCAAAATGTATTCAGACACCTTCAACATTTCTTAATTATCACAGTTTATTTGCTCTAGTTTATAAAATGGTAATAAAATATGATAAGAAATCAGAGTTGAACTGTCAGAAAAAATTCATCTTGATAATATCAGATAACTTTGATAGAAAGATATGTAATGGATAACAATCAAACCAAACTTCAGACAACTGTTAGTACGGCAATATTTACACAACTATCAATACTTTGTTGAACAATTACCAAGCAATGCTTAATTTTGTTCAGTCTGTGGTGTGAAAAGGTTGCATTAGCAATTAAAGAAAAAAAAACACATAAGCAAAACATGAGGTCATAGTGTCTGAATAATTTTTGGTCCCATTTTTTTCTCTACCATTTTCACTAGTTGTCCACTGTATGAAGTTTTCTTTGGATATAATATGTCACAGTTCGCTTTATTTTGCTATACTCACTTACCTAAATTAATTATAGTGTCCTGCACCTACTAATAAAACTTTTTTTTTTTTTTTAGAATATATGGTGTCTGAATAAATTTTGGTTTGACTGTGCACTCATTCTTGTTAAAACTACGGAGTAATTCAGTCAAGAGCAGTGAGTGATTTTCTTAACTTAATTTTCTTGGATTAACATTACAGCAGCCATTAGCAAAATAAGGTGCAGTCACTTTAAGAGACAATGAATGCATCCAATATAATAAACATCCGATTTTTTCACAAAGGAGAAATTCACAAAGGAGAGATCGGTTCAATGTCGCTGTCTGTGAGATGCGGCTCTGAGACTGTGAGATCCGTGCGCACCGAACACAGCACACGAGTAACCAGTTCAGCTTTTCCGCGTCTTGTGTTTGAATGATTTAAACTCTTTTGAATGTTTAAATTGGAAAGTGGCCAGGCTTAAAAACATATGAAAATGATAAGCTTTCGTGAGGACACGCAGCAGTGGCCTGTCAACTGTCCTGATCGTCCTTTTAGGCTAGCTTTAGCCAGACGTTTGAGATTGCCGGGGGCCCCCACTTATCCGTGGGCCCCTACAGGTCCTTCTCAAAAAATTAGCATATTGTGATAAAGTTCATTATTTTCCATAATGTAATGATAAAAATTAAACTTTCATATATTTTTGATTCATTGCACACCAACTGAAATATTTCAGGTCTTTTATTGTTTTAATACTGATGATTTTGGCATACAGCTCATGAAAACCCAAAATTCCCAAAAAAATCTAAAAAAATTAGCATATCATGAAAAGGTTCTCTAAACGAGCTATTAACCTAATCATCTGAATCAACTAATTAACTCTAAACACCTGCAAAAGATTCCTGAGGCTTTTAAAAACTCCCAGCCTGGTTCATTACTCAAAACCGCAATCATGGGTAAGACTGCCGACCTGACTGCTGCCCAGAAGGCCATCATTGACACCCTCAAGCGAGAGGGTAAGACACAGAAAGAAATTTCTGAACGAATAGGCTGTTCCCAGAGTGCTGTATCAAGGCACCTCAGTGGGAAGTCTGTGGGAAGGAAAAAGTGTGGCAAAAAACGCTGCACAACGAGAAGAGGTTACCGGACCCTGAGGAAGATTGTGGAGAAGGACCGATTCCTGACCTTGGGGGACCTGTGGAAGCAGTGGACTGAGTCTGGAGTAGAAACATCCAGAGCCACCGTGCACAGGCATGTGCAGGAAATGGGCTAAAGGTGCTGCATTCCCCAGGTCAAGCCACTTTGGGCTACAGAGAAGCAGCACTGGACTGTTGCTCAGTGGTCCAAAGTACTTTTTTCGGATGAAAGCAAATTTTGCATGTCATTCGGAAATCAAGGTACCAGAGTCTGGAGGAAGACTGGGGAGAAGGAAATGCCAAAATGCCTGAAGTCCAGTGTCAAGTACCCACAGTCAGTGATGGTTTGGGGTGCCATGTCAGCTGCTGGTGTTTGTCCACTGTGTTTTATCAAGGGCAGGGTCAATGCAGCTAGTTATCAGGAGATTTTGGAGCCCCTCAATGCTTCCATCTGCTGAAAAGCTTTATGGAGATGAAGATTTCGTTTTTCAGCACGACCTGGCACCTGCTCACAGTGCCAAAACCACTGGTAAATGGTTTACTGACCATGGTATTACTGTGCTCAATTGGCCTGCCAACTCTCCTGACCTGAACCCCATAGAGAATCTGTGGGATATTGTGAAGAGAAAGTTGAGAGACGCAAGACCCAAGACTCTGGATGAGCTTAAGGCCGCTATCGAAGCATCCTGGGCCTCCATAACACCTCAGCAGTGCCACAGGCTGATTGCCTCCATGCCACGCCGCATTGAAGCAGTCATTTCTGCAAAAGGATTCCCGACCAAGTATTGAGTGCATAACTGAACATAATTATTTGAAGGTTGACTTTTTTTTGTATTAAAAACATTTTTCTTTTATTGGTCGGATGAAATATGCTAATTTTTTGAGATAGGAATTTTGGGTTTTCATGAGCTGTATGCCAAAATCATCAGTATTAAAACAATAAAAGACCTGAAATATTTCAGTTGGTGTGCAATGAACCTAAAATATATGAAAGTTTAATTTTTATCATTACATTATGGAGAATAATTAACTTTATCACAATATGCAAATTTTTTGAGAAGGACCTGTATAATCATCACCACCTTTCACCCCACTTGCGACGGCCCTGTGTATGAATGTTTCATTCAGTTGTTTCCAGCTCCAATTTTCAGAGACTTCTAAGAAAAACAGTGCTTATAAAATAACCCTCCTCGCATTGCAGAGTCCAGGTCCTACAGCCGGTACTTCACCGTTCCTCACCATAGGAAATTCCTGAGGATTGCCTTTGGGGGCAAAAGCCTACCAATACCGGTTCTTCCCCTGGCCTTGCACTCTTACCCCACATTTTCAACACTCATTGTTGGTTGATATCAGCTCAATTAGAAAAGATGGCGGTTCGGCATCGAGGTGTCGTTCTCGCTCACATGAAAGAGCTGGGTTCATATGGAATTACATTTATTTCAATAATAATGAATGCAATTTTTTTAAAACTGAATGTAACTTTTTCAGAAACTATCAAAAATATGCCATTACAAAAGAAGAAAAACACTATGAAAACGAAAAAAATGAACTCAGTCGCACAAATTTAACATGCTCTTCAAATATGCTTCATTCTTTGTTAATGTTTTTCAAAGTTTCTTTTTCGCTAATCATGGATTCTAAATTCATTGCCACAGATTTCGCTTACGTTTCCCAGTTTTTCGTTTGGTGTTTTGACACAAACCTCTCGTGGGGGCGGGTTTAACAGTGATCTACTCTGATTGGATAGTGAGCTTTTGATGGACAGGTGCTCTCTGACCGGGAAGTACAGACGCCACCCAGTGGCGCGCATATTGGAAAGCTCGGCCCGACGGCTGTGTAAACAGTTGCGGTTCTCGTCCAGAACACAGATCTGGCACCTCACATCTCTGGTGGTGCGGGAATCCCTCGACGCACCCTTCCTGGACCAACGAGGACACTAGTGTGCATGCACGGGGAAGAGACCGGTCTCCTGAGGAGAGGTGTGTTGGGCTTTTAAACAGCAGCGGTGATGAGGCTCCATTTCCATCAGGTGTGCCCCATCACACGCCACCAGCCCTGGCTCATCCAGCGCCCCTCCTCTCTCACACACCCACTCCTGTCGGGAGCCTGGTGAAGGGTGGGGATTTAGGACAGGGTGCCAATGATAATCAGGGAGGAGGCAGCTGACTCGTCACACCCCCCTCCCCCCAAGCGACATCCCCGTCATCAGGGCGCCTCCCACACGGGAGTGCTACCTTACTTAACCAGGCTCCAAACGGTCGGAGTGGGCGGGGCGGGGATTCCTTTCCGGGCAGTCCTCCCTCTCGCACCGCACCAGAACAGGGACAGAGAAACCAGGTTTTAGTCGACAGCCTCAACCAACCACAGGGTAAAATGACAATAAAAGAGAAGTCACTTACCCCTTTTGTGGCTGGGAGGCCGTCTCCGTCGTTCCTCCGTCTCAGTCCGGGTTTGCGCCAACTTTTGCGAGCGAGAGGGAGTGACGTCATCAGGTGTTTCCCAACTGTGCTGTCTAAGCTCCACTTGCTCGCATTCTTCACCAGTGTGGCGGGAGGAGCAAAAGACAGACACAGTGGGCATGGCGTCAGGGTGTGTGAGAGAGAAAATATTAACAGAAAATAAAACCAAAAGAGGGAATAAAAGTTGCCAAAGGGGGAGAGTGTCTAAAACAAAAAGGGGATCTGGTGTCTTGGTTGTGCTGCGGGGTTCGTGTGGGTCGGGCAGTGTTCATGAAAGAAGGGTCCAGGTAAGGGGCGGAGTCCAGCGGCTACAAATGCTCCCCTCTCCAGTCCAGGGCGTGAGGGGTGGCGGCTTCTTCTAGCGGCCGCAGCGCTTACAGGGGATGGACGGCCTGGCATCCCTGCCCGTCGGCCATGTAAAAGGGTGTGGTTCTCATCCAGATCGCGGGTCCGGCAGCTCACGTCTCTGGTGGTGCGGGAATCCCTCAATGCACCATTCCTGGACCAACGAGGACACCAGTGTGCATGCACGGGGTAGAGACCGGTCTCTCGAGGAGAGGCGCGTTGGGCTTTTAAACCGCAACGGTGATGAGGCTCCATTTCCGTCAGGTGTGCCCCATCACACACTGCCAGCCCTGGCTCATCCAGTGCCCCTCCTTTCTCACAACAGGGGCGAAAATCTCATCTAAATGTTGGGGGGGACAAAAAACATAACATTTCTCACGAGCAAGTTTTGAAGGGGACACCAATAAAACAGGCAGGATTGTACTTAAGGATATGTGTACAGAGAGGAAAGCCTTACTATTGCATGGAGACCGTTCCATTATCCTTCTTCTCAAAGTTTCTTTCTGGTTCAATGAAAAAGCTGACTAAATTGACCAAAACATTCTGCAAAACATTTTATTTTTTTGCAATGTTTTTGAAGTTGTTTACAAAATCAAGCCACCAAAATACAATGGAATTTGAACTTAACTTCAACTTTTATTTATTTGTATAGCACATTTAATAGCAATGTTGTTGTTTCACAGTTATAATTAAAACATGCATATATAAAAACATTTGCCATGCCTAGCAAAATGAAGGCATACACACTCTTAGACATAGGCTACATCCTCACACAACTGTATAGTGAGATTGGTATAGAAGTTAAAGAGAGGGGAGAAAACAAAAATATTTATTTATTACGTCAATGACTGATTTGTTCAAAAAGTGGATTCATTCAGTTAGGAAACACCTCCTCATTGTGTTTCTCAAAATCAGTGCTGTTACTGCTGTAGATTAGTTTTCAACTTTTTTCGTTGGTGAAATAGAGCTAAAACAGGCAATATGGTGCCTAAAATGCACTTAATATTAACTTATTGTTTATTAAATTTTTATACAAATCTAAATCACATTTGTTATGCTAATATCTGGAGAACAACTGCACTCTTATTGTGATGTTATATTAGATTGACTATATTAAATCATAGTGAACGCGGGAAAATCTAAATGCGCACCCGCGATAATCTAATCTAATGAACAAGATTGTGTGTATGTCGGTGGTGAGGTGAGATGAAAATGGGAGCAGGCAGTGGACCAAAGCAATTTGAGGCAAAGCAGGGAGAACTCCCTGTTTCATTCACATTATCTAAATGTTTTACTGTATTACTTGTATCAGTGACCATCAAAATAATGTTAATAATCTAGTTTATCATTTAGTTTATTTGAGAGCACATAAACAATATACACGTTGGAAATGCTAGTTATGTGATGTTGCTTTATAAATTTCAACATGACCCAATACCAGTCAATACCAGTTTGCTAAAGAAGTAATATTGTGAAATATTTCTACTATTTTAACTATTTATTTACTTATTTTTTAATATATTTTACAATATAATTTATTCCTGTGATCAAGACTAAATTTTCAGCATCATTACTCCAGTCTTACTCCAAGTGTAACAATATACACTATACCATTCAAAAGCTTGGAGTCAGTATATATAGAAATTAAAACTTTTTAGCACACACGTGATGATAAATAAAAACGATTTATACGATAAATGTTACAAACCATGCCTTTTTCTATTAATTTATCTAAATAAAATAGAAAAATATATTCTCAGCTCTTTTCAACAGTAATAATAATAATAAAAATAACAATATATGTTTTTTTTTTTTTTTTGGAGAAAATCAGAATATTAGAAGAATTTCTGAAGGATCGTGTGTTTGGAGTAATGAAGCTAAAAATTCAGCTTTGAAAGTCAGCTTTGATTGTTCTTAATAATCTGTTTAACTGCACTTGCAAGTGCATCTCAAGTTATTTTGTGGGATAATTAAATATATTCTAAATAAAATACTAACATAAAAATATGTACATTTATTTTGTCCTCACATTCTTTCTTACAACGCTTCCTTCTCAGTCACACACATGACTGAAAGGCTCATTACGCAGCTCATTATGTGGGCCTTTGTCTTCAAGTGTAAATCACAATAATATTCATGGTCAATCACGCCTACTCCCATATGCCCTTTCGAAACCAAAAGTGTCTTCGAAAATTTAAATCAATCTATTGTTTTCTGTGAGTGAGTAAACAAGATGATTTTCACATCATTTTGAAGCAAAACTTTTAGGCTACATGCTCCTTGACAGTCTTGTGAACAAATCTTCTGTATGTGTTTTATGGCCTGATTTCAGTGACTTTAATTGTTTTGTTTTTCACTAACCACACTTAAACGTTTTTTTCTCAAAAACACAATCATGTACATACATGATATTTACATATTATTTTACCCCAGCTTGTACTGAATACAGTGTCTTCAGACTTTAGCCATGTATATGTTTATAAGCAACTGAAAAAAGTCCCTTAGACCTCAGAGGGTTAAGACTTAATGCCAAGAAAAGTGTGCTTTCTCCAGTACAGAGAACCACTTATTAGGGGTGGCAAGGGTCGCGGAAAAAAAAAAACGAACCGTGCGGTTCACCACACATGGTTTGGCACGCGCTGGGGCTGCCGTTCAACTTAAATCTGACAAAGCACCTGTAGGCCTAATATGGTTTGCTATAAATAACACGTAAAACAAACAGGATTCAGTTAATATGTGTTTCTGTTGATGGATGCGCATTCTGGCTTCCCAGACATTACAACAACAGCGATGGAAAAAAAAAAATATATAATAATAATAAAAAAACACACTGGACAAACCATGCACTCTTGATCAATGCGAATGCAGTATGCTGGAATATGAGCAGTCATTTATTCCATCATCACCCAGGTGCTGATAGCGCGCGCACACAGATGAGACCTGAACCGCACACGTTTTAAACTAAACGCATTTAAGCTTTGCCAGTTAAGACCAAGAGGATGCGAGCTTGCGCGTGTGCTCATCCAAAGCGTGCAAACCCGCGCCTCAGATCATGTGCAAATATAAAGTTCCCTTTGAAGTATTGTGTTTAAATGGACAAACTCTGACAAAAATTATGTCAAAAGGTAAGTATCCTATAGCAGACATAGCCGCCTGAATGTAGGCCTACTGTTTCAGTGCACTGGATCAGTGCATTCTCTTAAAGTGACAGTTTTTACAAACAACAAAGAACAACAAAGAAACAACAAAGAAACCGCTTACTGCTCATGATTAAAAAGCTTTTGTAACTCTAATAAAGAATACTCTTTAATTTATACAGTCCAGTATTCAATGCTGTTTTACATTTGATTACTTTATTTAATTTCTGTACCTAAAAACTAATGCTAGACCTACAGTACCTAAAAAAACCCTGAAAATCACTGTTTAGTTTTTGTATCTTTACTCTGTTGTATTTATTTGTGCTGTTGCTTGTAGTTGGATAGAATCTATTTTTTTTTTCTTTTTTTTTTTAGAAAGTAGTTTTTCCATAAACGTAGCACATACCAAACTGTACCAAAAAACGTGATTCTAAAACTGTGAAACAAACTGAACCATAAAAAAGTTGAACCGTGCCACCCCTTCTACTTATCTGGGCATGGTGTGGGTGAGATTCGACCACGATGAAGCTAAGCATTAGAGGGTGACACGGGAGTGGATTTTTAAATCTCTCCCATCCCGTCCCAATCCCACAAAAAAACTGGGGGAAAATCCAGTCCCGTTTCAATCCCGGAAGAATGACTCCCGTTCCCTCCCACTCCCGTGTTGTATTTGTTTTTGGCCGGAATCTGTCAGTTACAGTAAAAAATAATAATAATAAAATAAAATAAAAAACCTTCCAGATCACAGCATGCCCACTTTAGTTAGAAAAAGAAATAAATAATCATAATGTATTTTTATTTTTTTATTTTATTGAACTGAAATCTTTTGTGCATCACATTGTGCATTGCACACACATTACATATAATGTAAATCACCCATGCTAACACTCACGTTTTCTATTTGTTTTTGTTTTTTCATTTGAACGTAGATATTTCACTCTCTATAGATTTATTTTTCATACACAGAGTTTTGAAGTTTCTCGCTCAAATTCACATGACCAGGACGGCAGAAACCGCCACTTGTTTGCTTTATTTATTTTACAGATACAGAAGCACAACGTTTCGTTGTTAGTCTGAGGGCACACAAAGAAACGTAAACGGATTTGAAAGATGTATTACTTTTATTTGTATGACTAAAAATTACGGAGTATTTTAAGAGCAAGTGACAGCACCGGTGCCTCCATCTGTCCTGCTGTGAGCATACTGCTGTTCAGTTTCCACTCACACTTCAATACTGCACATCTCTGTAGGTTAACATTAGATTGAGCAGCCATGTAAACTTGTTACTACATACATCTACATACATCTTTTAGATGAAAACATATATTTGAGGTATATGAATAATAGGTGGGCTTTTGGATGTCCTGCCTGATGTTGGCTACTGTATTACCACATAGACCAGTCTTTAACGATCTGTCAGTCACGCGTAGGTCATTCACTTAACCAGCCACACCAAAGCAAATAGGAGGAGAGCATAAAGAGACAGGGCAATAGTTTATAGTTTATTTATTTAAAAGGTAGGGGATCAAATAATTATAGAATTATTATATTATAAGTTGGGGATGAAAGTGTTATTATGATTCCCGTTCCCAACCACTACCTGTGACATTTTTCCCTGTCCCGTCCCAAACCCATGATTAATAGTGATTTTGTTTCCAATCACGCGGGATTCCCTCACCGTTTGGGGTGCAGTCATGAATGGCCAACCTGCCCAACCTGGTCTCACAGGATTCCGTGAAATGTCCACGGGCCCTTAACTCAAAATCCGTGAAGCCATCACAGAATTGCCCCAAATTCCGTGACGCGGCCACGGACATAACTCCAACGCAAGTCAATGACACTGACCTTCCGTGATCCACACACGGATACCCGTTTCAATGACGGAGTACAGAACTCACTCACCTGACGTGCTTTCTCATTTGGAAACGCAACATTTGAAGTATTTGTTTCTTTTCCAACATCATATGCCATAAATACGTTAACCTCTCTGTTATTGTAGCTATTGCATAGTCCTGTCATCATAAAAATTCAGTTTGTTTCAGTTAGCCTAACCAAAGTCCCTTGATAGCACCACAGACCTCAACAACCTGACCTCACTCATTGGATGTTGTAATGTTGCTGGCTTGATTAGAAACGTAAAAGCTTTATGTCGACATGTGTTGCAATGGCATGTAATTAACTTGACATTTTGTCTTGTCCTGTCATCATAGAATCCAGTTTGACGCCGTTTTAAACACATATTGATTGCTTGGCTATAGTCAGAACTAAAATCTGGGTTGTGCATGGTTCGTGATTTGGTCACGTAATTTAATCTATTTATTCGTGGCAGGGACACGTTTATTTCGTTATTTTCGTGATTGCAGCACGTTTTTTAAACTAATGCATTTCAATTGGATGCATCTTTCATGCATCAGCACGATACTTTCTGATTAATTTATTAATTTTTCTTTCCACAGGACAACAGAAGAAACTCACTGAAACTTAAAAAAAATCAGAGCTTAACTTACTGTAACAAAAACTGAGCAACATACTGTATTGCTGGTGACAAAAACACATATTCAAACTTTTTCTGTTGTAAAATGCGCAATGGTTCTTTTTTTACTTTTTTTATTGATTTTTTATTTATTTATAGGCCATACATTTTTTTTTTAATTACATAATTCAATATCAAGTCCTTGACACATAACTGTAACACATTTTCACATTTAGAAACAATATAGTTTAAATAAAAAGAACCAAAAAAATAAATAAATAAATAAACTAGCAGAGATAGGCCTATAGATCATTTTTATTTTTTATTTTTTTTTACTTTAGACTCTAAAGTTAAAAGTTTTTATTAAGGTTATTGTAAAGGCTGCTTAAAAATGCGATAGCCTATACTGTCGTTGATGAGCCGCTGATCGCTGTCAGATTCTGTGATATGAATGTCCGCGTTGGATTGTGGCTAATGGGCTTAGAATGAGCCCCGCTCGGCCCGTGTTCTGGCTTACTGTAACATTTCACCGGTAATAAGACCGAAATAATATAATTAAAATAAAGAAATGAATGAATACAATGATAACATCTAAATAAATGTTGATAGATATAGTTCTAAAATATTAATAAACAGCAAATCAACACAGCTTCGAAATAATAACCTAAAAAGACCTAAATAATAATAATATATAATTAATATCCTGTGCCGCCACTCCCACCACGCGCATCACGCGCTGTGCGTCAACCCATTCTCACTCCCAAAGCGTCAAAAACTGAAGCATGGTCAAATCACGTTCAAGAAGTCTCATTGAGTACACATCGCAATACTTGCCATCAGTTTACAAGAGCCGCAGGTTGGGTGAGTATTAGTAAATATGCTCTTTTAATGCCTGTTTTTTCCCATCTTGCAGTTTATTCATATTAGTTTATATCTTAAATATTTTGCTCACAGATCACTCTTAACATTCTGTATATAATTCTGTTTTATTTTCTTTCCCCTTGTATTTATTTTTTAGCTGAAAAGGCGTAAAGGAAGCAGTCACCCTAGTCGTTTTTGTGGAGAGGTATTCCTTCAGAAATGGAGAAGACAGAAAGCTGCAGAGGCAGGTTGGTCTGTGATAGTTTGTCCCTTTTATCAAATATTCCTGCTGTTATCATTTGCACAGCATTTGTTGTTTCTTAAACTGTTGTACGGTCCAAATACCCACACTTGCCATCTTTGCACATTTCCTTTATTTGGCCCAAGTGAGCATGAAGATCACAAGTGTGTGTCGATCTTAACATGACAAAGTTCGTTTCAACTTTGCATTTTAAAATAAACTTCTAAATGTCTTTTCAATAGTCCTTATTAAAGATGCACTAAGCGTTGTATAGCGCTCCGGAGCAGTATTGGAGAGGTTTAGTGTGTGTTAAGGACGCTGCGCTTTGGCATTATTAAGACCGGGGACAGTCTTGTGCATGCACTGTCACGTACACAAGCTCTCAAGTGACTAAGACCTCAAGTGTGGGTATTTGGAAAGGGGAAAAGTCTTTAAAATGATCCCTAAATACAGTCGTCTTTTTAATTCAGTAAATCAATTTAACACTTGTATGATATTGTACAAGCCCCTGGACAATCTCATCTGACACTATCACAATATTGGAAAATCAGTTGCCCCACACAGTCAGAAAGTTTATATTGTTCATTGGCTTCTCATTAAATTACTTCAAATAAGCCCCATCAGTTCATGTTCCCACTATACGTGATCTCCATGAGTACATATTGCTATTAATGACTTGCTTTTAATAATGGATGCATTTAACATTTAATTATACAGCATCTTTGCAGAGGATGCTTTCATGGTCAAAAAAATAATGTATAAGTAATGTATTAGTTAAAGTATATAGTAATGTATAAGTTGCATGTAATGAAATAATATTTCCTTTCATTTTGTGTTACATGATTATTTGCAGATAATGCAAATAATTCTTTTTCAGAAGTTTTTGGTGAGCCAACCCTCACACACCTTCCTAAAAACTAAAAGAGCTATTACTGAGTCTCAGTGAATCTTGCCATGATCATCTCTTCCCAGGTACATTTGTTAAAATATTTTTGAATCAACATTTACTCATCAAATGCTCTGGTCTGAATCTTATTTTAAATTAACTTAATTATATGTTTAATGAGCAATATTAATTGCACACAGAGTAAGTAGAGATTATCTTGTTTCTGTCACAGTGTCTGGGTTGTGTTCCCTGGGTTTCCACTAGGTGTCCTCCTTTCCCACGGTGTCTGTCACCTTATCACTTCCTGTTCCCTCATTTGGTCACCTTCCTCCTTGTTTGAGTTAATTGATTGTTCCCCACCAGTCTCCAGTTCCCTCATCATCCTTCTGTGTATTTATACCCGGTCTGTCTGCGTCTGTGTCATGGAGTCCTTGTCTAATGTTCATGTTAATCCGTAGTCTTGCCCTTGCTGTGTGTTCTTGTCTGTTCTTGTTTATGTTTGGATTCTCTGGTTTTGACCCTGCCTGGACTGTTTACCCTTTGGATTTGCCCTTTAATAAAGTCTCATACCTGCACTTGGATCTCTCCTCGTTTCCTGTATCACCGTACGTAACAGAAGGACTCCGTCAACACGAGATCCAGCGGTATGTCAGTTGATGTTTCCCGTTCCCCAGCCCGGATGATGGAGCGGAGAGCGAAATATTTGAAGTTGACCGCTCTCCGCCAAGAGGGCAATGAGGTCGGTGCCATGGCACAGGTGTTCTGGTCCTTGGCTGAGGGCATGGGATATAATGATGCGGCCTTAAAGGATTACTTTAACAGCGGGCTGGATGACCCGGTTCCTCAGGAAGAGATGGCTCAGTTAGACGCATTCGAGTTCTGGGAATTTGTGTGCTACTTGCAGCATCGGCTTCCGTGGGATGCCCCAGCCACTCCTGTCTCTTCCGGCGGGGTGGTCGTCAGCTCAGCACCATTGCCCAGGATGACCTCCAGCCCAGCGCCGTTGTATAAGATGGCCGCCAGCCCAGCGGCACGAGACAAGATGGCCGCCAGCTCAGAGCCACAGCCCAGGATGGCCGCCGGTCCAGCGCCACTGCCCCAGATGGCCACCGGTCCAGCGCCACTGCCCAAGATGGCCACCGGTCCAGCGCCACAACCCAAGATGGCCGCCAGCCCAGCGCCACAACAGCAGGTGGTCGCCAGCCCAGTACCACAGCACAAGATGGCTGCTAACCCAGCGCCAATGCCCAAGATGGCCACTGGTCCAGAGCCACGGTCCAAGATGGCCGCCCGTCCAGAGTCATGGCCCAAGATGGCCGCCAGTCCAGCGCCACAGCACAAGATGGCTGTCAGCCCAGCGCCACAGCACAAAGATGGCTGCTAACCCAGTGCCAATGCCCAAATTGGCCACCGGTCCAGCGCCACAGCACAAGATGGTCACCAGCACAGCACCGTAGCACAAAATGGCCGCCTGTCCAGAGTCATGGCCCAAGATGGCTGCTTGCCCAGCGCCGCTACACAGGATGACAGTCATAGCTGACCCTCCGGAGTCGAGTCAGGTTCCTATTGACCCTCCAGAGTCGAGTCAGGTTCCAGTTGACCCTCCGGAGTCCAGTCAGATTCCGGTTGACTTTCCAGGGTCGAGTCAGGTTCCAGTGAACTCTCCAGAGTCGAGTCAGGTTCCAGTGAACTCTCCAGAGTCGAGTCAGGTTCCTATTGACCCTCCAGAGTCGAGTCAGGTTCCTATTGACCCTCCAGAGTTGAGTCAGGTTCCGGTTGAGGTTGACCTTCCAGAGTCGAGGCAGGTGCACGTGGACTTTCCAGAGTCGAGTCAGGTGTTCGGGGACCCTCCAGAGTCAGGGCTAGTCACCGATGACCCTCCAGAGTCAGGGCCAGTCACCGATGACCCTCCAGAGTCAGGGCCAGTCACCGATGACCTTCCAGAGTTAGGGCCAGTCACCGATGACCCTCCAGAGTCAGGGCCAGTCACCGATGACCCTCCAGAGTCAGGGCCAGTCACCGATGACCCTCCAGAGTCAGGGCCAGTCACCGCTGATCCTCCAGAGCAGGGCCAGTCACCGCTGACCTTCCAGAGCCAGGGCTAGGTACCATGGACTTCCCAGAGACAAGGCTAGTCATCGTGGACCTTTCAGAGTCGGGTCAGGTCACTGGTGATTTTCAAGGACTGAGTCAAGTCGCGGGTGATCTTCAAGGACTGAGTCAAGTCGCCGGGGACCTTCATGAACAGATGCAAGTCACCAATAATCTTCATGAGCAGAGCCAGGTCAGCACCGATCTTCTGGAGTCCAGTAGAGACACCATGGAATTACCAGAGTCTCGTCCTCCCGTTGATCCGGCCGCACGGAAGTGGTGGGCTTCTGCTCCGTCCTGGAGGGCTTCTGCCTTGACCACAGGGGTGTGGTGGTCTTCTGCCCCGTCCTGGGGGCCTTCTGCCCTGACCACACGGTGGTGGTGGTCTTCTGCTCCACCCTGGGGGACTCCGGCCTCGACCACAAGGACGTGGTGGTTTTCCGCTTCGCCCTGGGGGGCTTCCGCCCGGACCACACGGTTGTGGTGGTCGTCCGCTCCGCCCTGGGGGACTCTGGCATCGACCACGAGGACGTGGTGGTCTTCTGCTCCGCCCTGGGGTGCTTCCGCTCTGACCTCACGGTTGTGGTGGTCTTCTGCTCCGCCCTGGGGAACTCCAGTCTCCACCACACGGACATGGTGGTCTTCTGCTCTGCCCTGGGAGGGCTTCATGTTGTGGTTTGTTTTTTGTGTTGTGTGTTCACTCTGGTCCCTGTTCCCCTCTGTTAGTCTGGCCCTCCGTCCCTCCCCCTGAACCTCCTCCGGTCCTCCTCCCTCCTGGTCTCCCTGTTTTGCGTTTACATTCTGATGCCTGTTCCCCATGTTTTTCTTTTCTGGCCCTCCGTCCCTCCCCCTGAGCCTCCACCTGTCCGCCTCCCTCCTGGTCTCTGTTTTGTGTCTGTCGTGGAGCGTCTGGGAGCCGCTCCGTAGAGGGGGGGTACTGTCACAGTGTCTGGGTTGTGTTCCCTGGGTTTCCACTAGGTGTCCTCCTTTCCCACGGTGTCTGTCACCTTATCACTTCCTGGTCCCTCATTTGGTCACCTTCCTCCTTGTTTGAGTTAATTGATTGTTCCCCACCTGTCTCCAGTTCCCTCATCATCCTTCTGTGTATTTATACCCGGTCTGTCTGCGTCTGTGTCACGGAGTCCTTGTCTAATGTTCATGTTAATCCGTAGTCTTGCCCTTGCTGTGTGTTCTTGTCTGTTCTTGTTTATGTTTGGATTCTCTGGTTTTGACCCTGCCTGGACTGTTTACCCTTTGGATTTGCCCTTTAATAAAGTCTCATACCTGCACTTGGATCTCTCCTCGTTTCCTGTATCACCGTACGTGACAGTTTCACAGAAGAGAAGGAAGACCAAGGAAATGATTTGCTCAGGATAAGGAATGAAGATGGCCATCTTGTGCTCAAACGAACAGAAGTCCACTGGTTTGTGTGTGTTGAAGCAATGCTGTGTTATGTGTTACAGCACTTTATGATGATCTTTCACAGGACTGGTCATGTCAGCCGTGATTATTCTTTCTAATGTTTTTATATTTATTTTATTTTATTTCATACAGCTATTATAATTATAGCATGTTAGCAAAGTGTGACTGGAACATTTTTAATCTTAAGTTTTTAAAAAACACCACCTGTTTTTTTTTAAAGCATACAAGTGTCATAAAAGTGGTTTAATTGATATAAACACCAATTGACATTATTTCATTGTTTTGTAAATGTTGTGTTATAAATTGTGAATTGATAGTTGATTGGTTTGAAGCCAGGCCTTACACTGCACAGACTAAAACACATTTGTGAGAGAAGTCAGGAACTTTGGAGAAATGTTCTAGAGGAAGAAAACACATTTACTACAACATTAGATCAATTCTCTGAGAACTACACATGCTAATGGAGTCTCATGAGCAAGACTTTTTGCCTATGTAATTTTTTCTTAATTCTTGCATAATGAAATTGTTTATTGCAGTATTTTAACAATTTTACTTTGTATAGATGATCTCATCAGCCAAATGAGGGGTTTTGTCCAAGTGATGCTCTTGAAAGGAGTGAAAGAAGAGGATGTGGTAAATTGTTTTCAGAGAAAAAGCTTCTCAAAAGGTCTCAAAACAGCTTGAAGAATGGTAAGTGTGCAGTACTACAAGGGTCATAGTTGCTCACCCTGCTAAAATCACACAGAACATAAGTTGAGCTCTCTGTCCATTAAACAACTTCATCTGGATTGTTTGTGTTTTTTGTTTTACTTTGACCAGGTCTGGGAACTGTCTGAAAATGGGATGTTAGGACAGAGAGATCCTCTGGCTGAGAAAAAGCTACACCACATCAGTGCTGGATATCAACCACAAACTGTTTCCAGAAACGAGAGAAGAAGATCATGATGGGGAGATGAAACCAGTTTAGATGTGATGATAAGGAATTATTATTTTCTGAAACAGTATCAAATGTCTTATATGTATCACAGTTGACTGGATGGGATTGTGTGACTTTTAAGGACATTTCATCACTCATCTGTGTGAACTGATTAATATATGAGGTTAATGTATTTTTGATGATAAATAATTATTTTCTTTGAATCTTATTTGTCTTGATGCTACTTTATCATCTTTATAGTCTATGCTTCAATAAAATGAATATGGTGAATATTGTGTTCTGAAGAATCTTGGTAAACACATCATTTTACTAGGTAGGCTACTACATATTATTAATTATCGGGATTCTTTTTTACTTAAGACATAAAAAATGTTTGATCAGATGAATGACATCTGGGACATCAATAAACCAGAAAGTTATTATTGTTTATATTTAGTAACAAATGCCAATTGTTTTGTGAAAGAAAGGGAGTTACAAGTTTAATTATTTTGCATTACAAGATGTTGCCATGGGCTTTATTGTTACAAACTTGAGGGATAACTCAATAAGGAGAATACATACATGTAGGTTTTACTGCCCTTCTACCCCCAGGGGCCCAGTAGCACCCTCTGGAAGATCCAAAAACTGTACATTTCAAATGGCTGTAAATCAGAGTCCAATTAACGTATCAAAGTGAAAATCAGATGGATTACTACTTATGCTATGCTGATAAAATAATGTTGGGTACAGTTTTCAGAAATAAATGGAAAGGTGGCATAAAGGCATTTTAAATATTGCTTACTCTAAAATACTAAATTTCATCATGCCTCTCAAATATATCATAGTGGTTTACACAGTGTACATATTTATATGTCCAGTTTACCATTAAATATATTATTTAATTTCGTTAATAAAACGTTTAAAACTATATAATTAAAACCCATAAGCCTCCGTCGTTCTATCTATGGAAAGGGAAAACTAGGCGCTGTTTTTTGTAGTTCATTGAAGTTATTCTTAGGGTTAGGATCTCATTAAAAAGGTGATTTTTCTCAACATAGAAACACTTCATTGTTGACTTAATATATTTACTAATGTGATAATAGCAGCAAAACATACTTTTGTAACATGATGCCCTGTTTAATATGGGTTAAAAGACAGTACAACCACAGACAGTCCTGCGGTGACAAGGGACATTCACAGCCAATGACATCAAAGCTGAGCAGCGTCTTCACACTTCCTTAACCATTTATGGTCATTCATGAGTGCTGTCTTCTGTTTTTCGGCTAAAGGGATAGATTGGTTAACAGTAAATTAAATTTGCCACCTATTAGATAGTGTTTTATTAACGTCTACACCTTCTTCCAACAATAATGCAAATACAGAAATTATTGTTATTCAGCTTGACAAAAATTAGGCAATATTGATGTGCACATGTGTATGTACAACTACACATGTGATGTGAAATGCACAGTTGCATCTTATAAAGCATAAATAAAGCATAATGAAAGTACATAATTTTGTAAGAATTTTCCAGTATTTATTGATATGTCAAACTCATTTAAAGACAAAGTGCGCATATTACTGCACTGTCACCAAGCTCGGTTTTGAAGAATAAAACTATTAAGAATAAAAAGGCAGTTATGTTGTAAACGTTAACTATTTTAAGTATGCGAATACTTTTATTAAAAAACAAAACAGTATAAATACAGTATATGTCTTTCAGAGAACACTGGAAAAAGATACATTTTCTTTAAAAATTCTATTGACCAAAAAGTGATACAACACGATGTAAATCTTTCAAACTCACAAAATAACATCATGAAGACATGCTTGTCAAGTGTGCAATATCATCTATAAAACTCAATCAGCACAGCATCAAATAAACACTGATTGTCCGAACAATGGAAGAAAGATAAAGTGTTCAGGAAAACAAACACCTGCTACATAAAAATGCAGAAATATAACTTTAACAATAACATCATTCATTTCATGACTGGAACTAGGGGATGGCTGTGCATGAATATGTCCTTTACTAAAACTCCTAAAGAGAACTGATGCTTTTTTTATGATAAGAGCACCAGAAGTAAAGTTTACTGTATGAAGCTTGAAAAAGAGAACACAATGCTTTATCAATATGAAAATACTATTTTTAACTATTGTTGTCATCACTGGTTCTGTATACAGTACAGTATATGGGTTGCTGGAAGGTCACAATGTATTCATTATAAGCTTAATTAAAACAAAGTTACCTCTTCTGCAAAAATCAAACCACTGCAAAGTCTAAAGTCACTGATGGGGGGGGGGGGGGATAAAGAGTTAAAGAGGTGAGTCCTTGTGCATGATGGAGAACTAGAGTGTTGTCTGCAAGCGATCCTGTAAGACAGAATGGAAGGAAATATAATTTCATTACATGCAACATTACTGTGTTTTTTTTTTTTTTTTTTTACCATGAAAGCATCCTCTGCAAAGATGCTGTATAATTAAATGTTAAATGCATCCATTATTAAAAGCAAGTCATTAATAGCAATTTGTACTCATGGAGATCACGTATAGTGGGAACATGAACTGATGGGGCTTATTTGAAGTAATTTAATGAGAAGCCAATGAACGCTGTGCGACTGTATTTAGGGATCATTTTAAAGACTTTTCCCCTTTCCAAATACCCACACTTGAGGTCTTAGTCACTTGAGAGCTTGTGTACGTGACAGTGCATGCACAAGACTGTCCCCGGTCTTAATAATGCCAAAGCGCAGCATCCTTAACACACACTAAACCTCTCCAATACTGCTACGGAGCTCTATAGAACGTTTAGTGTATCCCATCATGCATCATGTTTTGAAATTAATCGTGAGACTTTTCACAGAGATCTCACAAGAGGTCACGCAAACCTTTCCAATGTATGTGAAATATTAATAATAATAATTAGATATTGAGAATAATTTAGTAGTAAAACAAAGTGTTGCATGTTTTCTTGGTGCACAGAAAAGTATATTTATTTCGTACATCATTTGCAACTGCTTTTTATCACTTAATTAGAAGCACCACAAATTAAATTGCCATCTTTAATAAGGACTATTGAAAAGACATTTAGAAGTTTATTTTAAAATGCAAAGTTGAAACGAACTTTGTCATGTTAAGATCGATACACACTTGTGATCTTCATGCTCACTTGGGCCAAATAAAGGAAATGTGCAAAGATGGCAAGTGTGGGTATTTGGACCGTACAACAGTTTAAGAAACAAAAAATGCTGTGCAAATGATAACAGCAGGAATGTTTGATAAAAGGGACAAACTATCAGAGACCAACCTGCCTCTGCAGCTTTCTGTCTTCTCCATTTCTGAAGGAATACCTCTCCACAAAAACGACTAGGGTGACTGCTTCCTTTACGTCTTTTCAGCTAAAAAATAAATACAAGGGGAAAGAAAATAAAACAGAATTATATACAGAATGTTAATAGTGATCTGTGAGCAAAATATTTAAGATATAAACTAATATGAATGAACTGCAAGATGGGATTTTTTTTTTATTTACATTAAAAAGGTATTACAAGCATGGTACAGTAAATGTGATTACTGTGAAATATGTCATATAAAAGCACATTAAAACACTACCATTACAGTGGTACAACTATAGTTATTTTGGTGATTATTGTGCTATTACTATACCATAGTAAAACTACCGTTACTGTGGTAAAAAAACATGGTAAATGTCTTGTTTACTGGGTTTTACCTACTATTGTAGGTGTCATGGTTACCATGATTTTACTACAAATACAACTTCCATCTTTGAACCTGAAATGAATATAAAACGGATCCCAGGTCTATGGCACGTCATGTGACAGATAGAGTTTAATCAGCCCAGTTAGCAGCTGTGTTCATTCAGTTAAACACAATGAAACTCAAAGAAAGCCTCGGATGACCGATATAATACAGAGAGTAAACATAAGGCGCTCATCTGATTCTCATTCGTCTCATTCGGTCTTATTACTGGTGAAATATTACAGTAAACCAGAACACTGGCCGAGCGGGGCTCATTCTAAGCCCATTAGCCACAATCCAACGCGGACATTCATATCACAGAATCTGACAGCGATCAGCGGCTCATCAACGACAGTATAGGCTATCGCATTTTTAAGCAGCCTTTACAATAACCTTAATAAAAACTTTTAACTTTAGAGTCTAAAGTAAAAAAAAAAAGATCTATAGGCCTATCTCTGCTAGTTTATTTATTTATTTATTTATTTATTGGTTCTTTTTATTTAAACTATATTGTTTCTAAATGTGAAAATGTGTTACAGTTATGTGTAAAGGACTTGATATTGAATTATGTAATTAAAAAAAAATCTAGGCCTAAAAAAAAAAAAAATCAATAAAAAAAATAAAAAAAAGAACCATTGAGCATTTTACAGCAAAACAAGTTTTAATATGTTTTTGTCACCAGCAATACAGTACTGTATGTTGCTCAGTTTTGTTACAGTAAATTAAGCTCAGATTTTTTTTTAAGTTTCAGTGAGTTTCTTCTGTTGTCCTGTGGAAAAAAAATTTAATAAATTAATCAGAAAGTATCGTGCTGATGCATGAAAGATGCATCCAATTGAAATGCATTAGTTTAAAAAACGTGCTGCAATCACGAAAATAACGAAATAAACATGTCCCTGCCATGAATAAATAGATTAAATTACGTGACCAAATAACGAACCATGCACAACCCAGATTTTTAGTTCTGACTATAGCCAAGCAATCAATATGTGTTTAAAACGGCGTCAAACTGGATTCTATGATGACAGGACAAGACAAAATGTCAAGTTAATTACATGCCATTGCAACACAGTCGACATGAAGCTTTTAAGTTTCTAATCAAGCCAGCAACATTACAACATCCAATGAGTGAGGTCAGGTTGTTGAGGTCTGTGGTGCTATCAAGGGACTTTGGTTAGGCTAACTGAAACAAACTGAATTTTTATGATGACAGAACTATGCAATAGCTACAATAACAGAGAGGTTAACATCTTTATGGCATATGATGTTGGAAAAGAAACAAATACTTCAAATGTTGCGTTTCCAAATGAGAAAGCACGTCAGTTGAGCGAGTTCTGTACTCCATCATTGAAACGGGTATCCGTGTGTTGACCACGGAAGGTCAGTGTCATTGACTTGCGTTGGAGTTATATCCGTGGCCGCGTCACGGAATTTGGGGCAATTCCGTGATGGCTTCACGGATTTTGAGTTAAGGGCCCGTAGACATTTCACAGAATCCTGTGAGACCAGGTTGCCCTGCCAGGCTTCGTCTGTACACCTTTCCCCTGATTGCTCTGCTCCCGGGAGTTCTGAAAAGAAAAAGAAAGAGTTCTGGCCAGGCAGAGTATGGTTCCCTGACCTGATTTCTCTCTTTGACAGCACTCCATGGGAGGTTCCCGTCAGGAGAGATCTCCTCTCACAGGTGGAGGGTGCGCACCCGCAGGGAGCTTGGAAGCTCATAGCGTCCGGTCTCTCAACCGAGGTTGCTGAGATCAAGTCCTCTGATCTTCCCTCTCTTGGGGGTCAAGACTCACCCCTTCTGAAGTTTGCCCATTGTGCAGGATGTCCCCGATTACTTTTCTGGTTCCTGGCTCCTTCTCTTGCTTTAGTTGTGCTCTTCCTTACTAGGCAGAGATTTGAAAATCTGGTGGCGTGGGCATTCTCATTCCCAAAGCGTCCTTCGACGCAGCTTGAGTTCCTAAAGAGGAACGTCTCAGGGTACACATGTAACCATGGTTCCTCGAGGGAACGAGACGCTGAGTCTCTGGGCCATACTTCCCGCATCCCTGCCAGCGCTTGCTTCATTCATAGAGGCTAAATGTCAGCTTCACCGCATGTGCTTTTTGAAGTTTCCTGGTCTCTGATGTCACCCGCCTATGATGTCTCGCCCAACCATTACTCTGATTACAATCGTGGTTCAGAGCCGGTCACGCTGAAGGGCGTTCCCAAAGCGTCCTCCGGCGCAGCGTCTTGTTCCCTGAAGGAACCATGGTTATATGCATAACCTGAGACGATTTATAACATTCATATGCTTGTGCAACCAGAATGACAAAGTAAGAACCATGACACAATCGCATCTTTTGTAAACAGGCTTATGGGAGATAATGAATGTGATCAGTTCAGGAACCAAAAGGACTGCAGCTGTCGAGAGGCTGCTCTGCTTCGTCATCTGTAATGCATGAGAAGCCCTGGAGAATCACAGCAGCACAGGGAAGAGAGCAGTGATTACACTGTGGTCAAATCATCTCACTCAGATAGCCATGATTCCATCTCATCACCCTCAGGAACACTGGTTTCATCAGCGCCTGCAGAGCACAGAACATGGCTGTTACTGCGACACACACACACACACACACACACACAGACACACATAAATATATATATTGCTTTTGTACTAGACATTACCATGGTGTTTTTGGATAATGTACAGTCTGTATGTACAGTATGTATGTATTTATACATTAGTATCAAAAGAAGAACAGTTCTGATTTTAATTTAATTTACATTTAATTTATTTACTTAATTTAAGATTTAATTTACATTTTTCTAATTAAGTACATTCATTGCTGATCATCAACCCAACCCACCTAAAAAAAGACTCTGATGCTATTAATATGACATTTAGATATGTGAAAAGTTATTGATTGGCTTGAAGAGGAGAAAAAGTGAGATGCTCATTTGCAAGGGAAATGTTTCCTTTATTAGTTAATGTCTGCTTTCACTTCACAGGAGGAGCTCTAATTGCCACTAAAGACATAAAGCAATTTCCACCTAATTTATCCCTGGCAGGGCCCACAGAGGGCACCCACACATACACACAGACTACACAAGACAGTCAAAGACCCACACAGGGCAACCCTCTCTGTCAGAGATATGTCCAATTATCAAGTTCAGCTAATTAAGCCCCCTGCTTTGTGCTCAGATTAGTAGTGATGATTGACGTGAAAAACAGGAAAATTCACCAGCCGAGTCTGAAAAGAAATATGGTTTCCTCTCATTAATTAAACGTTAGATCACTTATACTCCCGTTTACTCTCTCTCTGTTATAGATTTTCATCCAATAAAATTTTTGTTGTTGATGTTTTAGAATTATAATAAATAAACACCCTTTAATTACAAATACCAGCATCCACTGGTAATTAAGAAACACTAAATAGTGGCAAATAACTGGACAGTAATGTATTGACTATGGGCCACTTAGATATAACAGATATATTTGGTTGTTTCTTAAATTTCAGACACATAAATGTCCCAGGGGTTGACTTTTATTAAAACTAACAGATTTAATCAGTCTTCATCATTTATTTTTTACTACTAACTTTTAAAGTGACTAAATTGTATAACCTTATAACCTTATAAACTATCAAAACCCATAAATGTAAATAAAGGCTTAAATACATTTATTTGAAATACATTTTATTATTTATTAAATGTATTTATTCAGTGAAAATAATTTTTTATATTTTTTAGAACTATACCTAATTTGTTGCAGAATTTTCACTTATTTTTATTTTTATTATTATTATTATTATTTTTTATATATATATATAATTTAGGGCATATAATTGGTAAATTCACTTCAAAATTACTTATTAATATTTTAAATCAAGATGAAATTGTGTGAAATTATGCAAAAACTAATATTTTATGGAAATATTATTTTAATGTAGTATGAATAGTCAAGTCAATTTATTTATAGAGCACAACTTTAACACAACCATCAATGATCCACATTGCTTTACAATGAAAGGTTACTTAAGAAGCAACAGAGATCAAAATAAAAATGGGGGAAAAATAAATAAATATAATAAAATCAAAAAATATATATATGTAAAGGTGCATCTCAATGAATTCGAATGTCGTGGAAAAGTTAATTTATTTCAGTAATTCAACTCAAATTGTGAAAATTGTGTATTAAATAAATTCAGTGCACACAGACTGAAGTAGTTTAAGTCTTTGGTTCAAATTTTGGCTCAGATTTAACAAAAACCCACCAATTCACTATCTCAACAAATTAGAATATGTTAACATGCCAGTCAGCTAATCAACTCAAAACACCTACAAAGGTTTCCTGAGCCTTCAAAATGGTCTCTCAGTTTGGTTCACGAGGCTACACAATCATGGGGAAGACTTCTGATCTGACAGTTGACCAGAAGACAATCATTGACACCCTGTTCAGAGAGTGCTGTATCCAAGCATGTTAACAGAAAGTTGAGTGGAAGGAAAAAGTGTGGAAGAAAAAGATGCACAACCAACCGAGAGAACCGCAGCCTTATGAGGATTGTCAAGCAAAATTGATTCAAGAATTTGAGTAAACTTCACAAGGAATGGACTGAAGCTGGGGTCAAGGAATACAGGTGTGTCAAGGAATTTGGCTACAGTTGTCATATTCCTCTTGTTAAGCCACTCCTGAAACACAGACTACATCAGAGGCATCTTACCTGGTCTAAGGAGAAGAAGTGTGTTGCCCAGTGGTCCAAAGTCCTCTTTTCAGATGAGAGCAAGTTTTGTATTTCATTTGGAAACCAAGGTCCTAGAGTCTGGGTGGAGAAGGGTGGAGAAGCTCATAGCCCAAGTTGCTTTAAGTCCAGTGTTAAGTTTCCACAGTCTGTGATGATTTGGGGTGCAATGTCATCTGCTGGTGTTGGTCCATTGTGTTTTTTTGAAAACCAAAGTCACTGCACCCATTTACCAAGAAATTTTGGAGAACTTCATGCTTCCTTCTGCTGACCAGCTTTTTGAAGATGCTGATTTCATTTTCCAGCAGGATTTGGCACCTGCCCACACTGCCAAAAGCACCAAAAGTTGATTTAATAACCATGGTGTTGGTGTATTTGACTGGCAAGCAAACTCACCAGACCTGAACCCCATAGAGAATCTACGGGGTATTTTTCAAGAGGAAAATGAGAAACAAGAGACCAAAAAATGCAGATGAGTTGAAGGCCACTGTCAAAGAAACCTGGGCTTCCATACCACCTCAGCAGTGCTACACAGAATTGAGGCAGTAATTAAAGTAAAAGGAGCCCCTACCAATTATTGAGTACATGTACAGTAAATGAACATGCTTTCTAGAAGGCCAACAAATCACAAAAAATTGTTTTGAATTATTTTAAGGATGTCTTATGAAGTATTCTAATTTGTTGAGATGGGGAATTGGTGGGTTTTTGTTAAATGTGAGCCAAAATCATCACAATTAGAAGAAACAAAAGACTTAAACTACTTCAGTCTGTGTAAATTTAAATTAATTTAATACACAAGTTTCACAATTTAAGTTGAATTACTGAAATAAATTAACTTTTCCACAACATTCTTATTTATTGAGATGCAGCTTGCATATATATATATATATATATATATACCAAAAATCATGCATCAAAAGTATCGTACACAGCATCACTCGAATGCAAGGGTGTAAAAATAAATCTTTAAGTTTGATTTAAAAACACTGAGCGATGGAGAAGCCTTGACAGTAAGGGGTAAACTGTTCCAGAGTTTAGGGGCAGCAACAGTGAAAGCTCCATCACCTTTGGATTTACAGTGAGAGCGAGGGACAGATAAAAGAAGCTGGTTACAAAATTTTAATAACCCATAAGTTGTATATGGCTGGATAAGATCACATATATAATCTGGGGCTGACTTTTGCAATGCCTTGTATACAAAAAGAAGGATCTTAAAATCAACTTTGAATTTGATAGGGAGCCAGTGTAATGAAGCAAGAACAGGAATAATATGCTCCCTCTTTTTTGTTCCTGTCATCTTGCTGCCAAATTTTGAACCATCTGAAGCCGAGATAGAGTGCTTTGAGGAAGGTCAACATACAAGTTATAATAGTCCAGTCTGGAAGAGATTATTGCATGGATGACAATTTCGAGATCTTTTCGAGAGAGAAAATGTAACAGATCTGAGGGGAAAGAAGCTACTCTTTGCTTGTCAGATTGTAGTAATGGATCATAATGGACCCCTAGATTTTATTATATGGTGTTGTTATGTTAACATGGTTAAGTTATCACTTAGGCAATCTGACCTTCTTGTAAGAGAAGTATTAAGTTTAGTGGGGCCTAGCAGAAGCACCTCAGTTTTGTCAGTGTTTAGTTGCAAAAAAAGGTAAAGTTGGAGGTCATTTGTGTAGCAATTATAGTTAATTATTATATTTCTAAAGAATGGAGCCTAGGGGAATCATGTAGAGTGAAAACAATAAAGGAACATGAATAGAACCCTGAGGAACACCATAACGAATGGGCACAGAAGGTGAAGTGAATGACCTGATATTTACTGAAAAAGTCCAACCCTTTAAATAAGAGGTGAACCACTGTAATGCCATTTACCACTAAAATGCTAAAAGTCCTGTGTCCAGGGGCGCTGGACTGGGGGTAAAACCAGTACTGATTACCAGGGCCCCAAAGGAAGAGAGGGCCCTTGAAAAGTCTGGAATATATATTTTCAAGGGGAGGGGGGCCCATTTGGACTGCCTATGCATTGGGATCGGGATCTTGTGCAGCACCCCTGCCTGTGTCTAATTATAAAAAAGTGGAAATATTATACATAAAATACTAGACATCCTATCTTAAATATACTGTTGATGTAATGTCAACGATCAAGCTTTTAAGATCTATGTAACAAAAATAAATAAATAAATAAATAAAATTGAGCACTAGTAAAATGCACAGCTATTTTTGAATTGGCCATAAATTGGTGTATAAATGACATCTACTAGCAGGAGCTAACTGGACCATGCTAACCAGCCAATCCTTGAGCCTGTGGTTAGTTAGTACACATCTTTTCTTGTGCATGAATGGTCAACAGAGTAAAAACCAGAGAGACATCAGCAATTAGCCAGAATACCAGAAGATACCAAACGCTGCAGAAAACACACAAGTGCAGGCACGCTCTCTCAGAGGAAAGTGGTGATGGTGACTGGAGGCAGGTTGTGGACTCATCGGCTGGATGCTCAGATGGACTTGTGTCCAGGGTAATATAGCCAGACAGATGAGTGGGCTGGTGTAAACAGTCAGAGCTGTTTGACAGCACAGTGACTGCAGTGTAACATAACACAATGATCACATCTCAAAGATGCCCATTAGCCCCAAAGCTTGCGTTACATTAGAGCTCTGTAATAGGATGGCGCTCAATGGGGTGCAATTCATTAGTCCATGCCCAGCGAGGCAGTGTGACCACTACATGTACTATATTGTGCTTTTAATCACCACACCACAGAGCAGTTGCAGATGTCCCCCACATTGCAATCAAGATAAACACACATGCGTGTCAAGACTGCCTTTACTATGCGCCTAATTAAGTCACTTAGAATAAATGTACACAAACAAAGCAATAAACACACACACACAAATGCTTTTGCACCTGCACATACATGCAAAGACAGTAGATATAATGGCACACAAACAAGGTGACACTTTACAATAACAGTCCATAAATAATAATTTACTAATACTTAAAATAAATATTACTTTAATATGAACTGATGATTGGTTAAGGAATGTCAAAATCAAGCACCAACCACAAATATGTCATGTGTCATATGAATTCATGTACGTATAACAACCACCTTGACTATATGTTAGTATGTTTTCTACAGTAATCAATGCAATGATGAACATTTTGAGGCAAGTTTTCCATACAATTCATAACACTTAACATCATTAGTTCATATACAGGTAATATTTTATTTAGGTATTAGCACATGATTATTCATGTACTGATGTTATAAAGCGCTACCACAAATGATAACTGCTTTGTTTAAAATAAATTTATAATTTATAAACCAAATTTTGGTGCTTTTTGGCAGTGTGGGCAGGTGCCAAATCCTGCTGGGAAATGAAATCAGCATCAGCACTTCAAAAAGCTGGTCAGCAGAAGGAAGCATGAAGTGCTCCAAAATGTCTTGGTAAACAGGTGCAGTGACTTTAGTTTTCAAAAAAATAAAAATAAAAAAATACAATGGACGAACACTAGCAGATGACATTGCACCCCAAATCAACACAGACTGTGGAAACGTAACACTAGACTTCAAGCAGCTTGGGCTATGAGCTTCTCCACCCTTCCTCCAGACTCTAGGAACTTGGTTTCCAAATGAAATACAAAACTTGCTCTCATCTGAAAAGAGGACTTTGGACCACTGGGCAACAGTCCAGTTCTTCTTCTCCTGTATGTTTATAT
The DNA here is from genome assembly GCF_963082965.1 of Carassius carassius. Taxonomy (NCBI): domain Eukaryota; kingdom Metazoa; phylum Chordata; class Actinopteri; order Cypriniformes; family Cyprinidae; genus Carassius; species Carassius carassius. The sequence goes on from NC_081773.1 coordinate 8,224,762, forward strand.
TTGTCACCATATGCCAGTTGATTGCCCTGTTGAAAGAAAATACATAATCATGTAACACTGAGCAGGTTTGATGTGCTTTACATGACACCATTTTCAACTAATACAAAAAACTTTTTATGTATCAACAATATGTATTCAGGTGCCCCCTTTTTTACCACAGAGCTTGCAGTATGGGTCGTCTCTCAACCCCCATGTGTGCAGATGAGACTGTGAAAGAAGGGTTTCATACTCAGAGCAAAGCAGGTAGGAGATGCAGTAGGGCTCCAGTCTCCATAACTCTGCCCATGTAACCTTGTGATGCATGTTCCACTGCTTTGGACAAACGCATCTGTTCCTCTTGAGCTAGGATTTCTGTCTGGACCATCATTAATTTTCTGAATTTTAAATTTCGTTTCAGTAAAGCTTAATGGATAAGACAATTTTTAGACATTTTTAGCTCACCTTTGTGCAATATATATTTCATTTATTTATTAATTACATTTTAAATTATATTAAAACAGGAGAATAATTGTAAATAGTACAAATATTTTACAATATTACTGTTTTTCTGTAAGTTTAATCAAAGTAAATATATATATATATATATATATATATATATATATATATATATATATATATATATATCAAACCATTATTTCACAGTGAAAATGTGCTGTGTGGACTGAACTGTCTGCTGTAACTGAGTTGTGGAACTGAGGAGAGCGTGTTTGCCAGCTGTCAGTCTTCACTGCACATTCTATATCACTCTTTCCATCACATACACAAACTCATACGGACAGACCTGTGTGCTGTTTTCCATAATGCTCTGAGTAACATCAGTCCACATGAACGTAATTTGAAGTATAATTTGAAATGACAGAGTAACAGACCAAGTGTGTATAAATTCACCTGCTATGAAAATGATCCTGGGGTTGTTTGCCTGAGCATGTTGAGGAATTTAACATTTTAAGTGATGCATTTTTTGGCACATCCATTTTCTTCTCTCTGTGTTTGTTACACTTGCAAACATGAATCATTTATGTCTACAGTTGTGTTATGACCAGTCCAATGTGTTTAAACAATTATTGGCTGCATTATTGCAGCAGTAAAAGAGATTTGAACAACTACATCTGTATATTATAATATGCTGATATATGACCCAACCTCACAACACCCTAGTGGCAACTGATTGATGCAATTGCATTAGCCAAGTGTCCAATCACAGTTCATCATCCTTATGCCGACCTTGCATTTGTGTGCCAGCTGTGATCTTGGTGGGTGTGTTAAGAAAGCAGCCTCCTCATTGGCCGAGATGAGTCATGGTTGTCCTGGTGAGGCAGTAATTGACAGAGCTGCAAGTGAGTGGGGGAGACTGACCGTGATTTTTGTGGCTTGAAGTGACCAACAGCTGTTGATCTAAAGCTAAATCAGCATATCTTTATTAAAATTTGCTGCTGTAACCTCTTTAAATGCTGCAAAACTGGCATATAGGATATTTGTAATTACAAATATGTAATGTTACAATTATATAGTAATATACATATAAATATGTTTTGATATTTTGAAATGACAATGTTCCAAGGTAAACTGGCACTGTATTGTGAAACATGCATGATCCTGAATATTCATACATGTGTATGGCTCTGTACCTTGAGTGGTTTGTGAGCTGTGGTGGTGCAGTAACCTTTATTCACAGATTGGCTCTGATCTCAGAGGATAATGCTTGATCCTACTGTCTCCATCACATACTCCCCTATGTTCATTGGTTCTTCATCTAAAAGAGGAATCAGCAGACTCTTTTTGTCTTCCCCCATTAACACAGTCTCTGCCAAATCATTTGCAATGATTTGAATATTTTATCACTGCAGCTATACTCAATTTGCAGCTGCAGGCTGCCGAGAGTGAGAGACACTCCTGAGAAGAATTTGACTAAATATTGCAACACTGATCCAAAAAATCATAGACACTCTATAGATAGATCTCATTTTAGGTTTTTCTGATAAATGACAGGAACTGAAATCATATAGTCATTGAGCTCCACCTACTGTTGATGTGACATTTATAAAGAACTGGTCAAATGATGATCATGATGATGATGATATTAATAACAATATAGGTAGGATATATAGGAAATATCAGCCAAAATGTATATCTAATAGTTATTATAATGCACAAAATATTAAATAACACGTTTGGACTGGATTAATGAATGATAGCAATGATACAGGAACAAATATTTCTACCATAGCATTATTTTTTCTAAGCACCACAATTACAATATGTGAATAGGTTTTTGAATTTTTATATTTGATTTTAATTCCTACTTTCATTTTTGTTTTAGTCTGACAAACCATTAAAACTTATATATACAGATTTTACTAATAGGGGACAAATGATGCTAAAATACAGGAGGATTTATCCTTTCTGGCAGTGTCCAACGCTTCAAATGGTCAGCCTGCAGCTCCATCTGCTGGCTTGGCAGTTGCTGCACAATCACTGTATTGGGTGTTTTCACTGGCAGCACCACCTAGTGCTTCGACTCAGATTCAGTGACGAGACTGAGCTTTCACGTTTTATTTATGGTCCATTCCACCGAATGGGTGCCATTTCTGTCCACAGGACATTATATGTACAAATATGCATGTAAATTAACTCTTTTATTATTTAACAAAGTGTCCTGCACATTTATCTAACTGCAAATAAACTATATTATTTAAAAATATAAAAATGTATAATAATAATAACAACATTAATGAAAAATAATAATAATAAACACTGAAAAATTGCATTTGGTCGGTGTTACCAGTCTCTAAGGCTACATTTTAACATGAAATATAATGTTTACAATCCTCCAGAAATAATTTTTATTTTGCATTTTTGTGTACCCCCATATCCCATCTGTGCTTTAAATACATTTAGGCTATTTCAAAATAAACCTATTATATTTGTGCTGAAATATAACTTTTTTTGTCATGTCCCCAGGTTGATTTTCACTCAGTCCTGTTAATCTAACACATTCCCCCCTCTGAAAATTTGGGAAAATTTCACAAGACACATTTTCAACTAGATATTGCAACCTCTGAATCTTCTGAAGGCAATGAAATTACCTAAAGCATGTGTTCTTGTTTTCTTTTCTGTATATTTGATGATTTTGTAATGATGACTGGGAGCGTCAATATTAACATACAGTACTGTTATCAAAATTATTTCTTTGATGTTACTTATTAAAAAAAAAAACTATGGCAAATCAATATAATTTCTGAGTATACTCATAATATTAGCATTATCATGTGGCTGTATTATATACAGTATTTGCTATATTTATCTTAAAATCTCAATCGTATTACTTTCAGTTATATTACTTATATACCCTATGTAATATAGTAACTGAGTAACAGAAACAGAAGTGAGTAGTGTACTCTGATTTATTAATGTAAACATTAAGCTATATTCATATTAATTTAGATAAATATGAAAATGCATATTTTTCTCTACATTTTGGCCTTCTCTCAGAATCAGAATCCCGTTTATTGCAAAGTAGTGTATGTGTCACATTACACATGGAGCAAGGAGACACAGGAGATGCTGGAGAGTTCTTCAACATGGAATTTTAATATAATCACAATGGGGGAAAACACAGGAACTCACAGAAGACAGAAGTTGTTTAACAGCTGACACTAGAGACAGGGAAACACAGGGCTTAAATAGAAGGACTAAACAAGATAATTAATAACACACTGCTGGAACCTAATGACCTAATAATGAAACACAGAGGAAAGGAACAGAAAATCCAAAAATGGTCAAAGTCGGACAGTACAGGTCCTTCTCAAAAAATTTGCATATTGTGATAAAGTTCATTATTTTCCATAATGTAATGATACAAATTAAACTTTCATATATTTTAGATTCATTGCAAACCAACTGAAATATTTCAGGTCTTTTATTGTTTTAATAATGATGATTTTGGCATACAGCTCATGAAAACCCAAAATTCCTGTCTCAAAAAATTAGCATATCATGAAAAGGTCTCTAAACGAGCTATGAACCTAATCATCTGAATCAACTAATTAACTCTAAACACCTGCAAAAGATTCCTGAGGTTTTAAAAACACCCAGCCTGGTTCATTACTCAAAACCGCAATCATGGGTAAGACTGCCGACCTGACTGCTGTCCAGAAGGCCATCATTGACACCCTCAAGCGAGAGGGTAAGACACAGAAAGAAATTTCTGAACGAATAGGCTGTTCCCAGAGTGCTGTATCAAGGCACCTCAGTGGGAAGTCTGTGGGAAGGAAAAAGTGTGGCAAAAAACGCTGCACAACGAGAAGAGGTGACCGGACCCTGAGGAAGATTGTGGAGAAGGACCGATTCCAGACCTTGGGGGACCTGCGGAAGCAGTGGACTGAGTCTGGAGTAGAAACATCCAGAGCCACCGTGCACAGGCGTGTGCAGGAAATGGGCTACAGGTGCCGCATTCCCCAGGTCAAGCCACTTTGGGCTACAGAGAAGCAGCACTGGACTGTTGCTCAGTGGTCCAAAGTACTCTTTTCGGATGAAAGCAAATTTTGCATGTCATTCAGCAATCAAGGTGCCAGAGTCTGGAGGAAGACTGGGGAGAAGGAAATGCCAAAATGCCTGAAGTCCAGTGTCAAGTACCCACAGTCAGTGATGGTTTGGGGTGCCATGTCAGCTGATGGTGTTGGTCCACTGTGTTTTATCAAGGGCAGGGTCAATGCAGCTAGCTATCAGGAGATTTTGGAGCACTTCATGCTTCCATCTTTTGAAAAGCTTTATGGAGATGAAGATTTCATTTTTCAGCACGACCTGGCACCTGCTCACAGTGCCAAAACCACTGGTAAATGGTTTACTGACCATGGTATTACTGTGCTCAATTGGCCTGCCAACTCTCCTGACCTGAACCCCATAGAGAATATGTGGGATATTGTGAAGAGAAAGTTGAGAGACGCAAGACCCAACACTCTGGATGAGCTTAAGGCCGCTATCGAAGCATCCTGGGCCTCCATAACACCTCAGCAGTGCCACAGGCTGATTGCCTCCATGCCACGCCGCATTGAAGCAGTCATTTCTGCAAAAGGATTCCCGACCAAGTATTGAGTGCATAACTGAACATAATTATTTGAAGGTTGACTTTTTTTGTATTAAAAACACTTTTCTTTTATTGGTCGGATGAAATATGCTATTTTTTTTAGATAGGAATTTTGGGTTCTCATGAGCTGTATGCCAAAATCATCAGTATTAAAACAATAAAAGACCTGAAATATTTCAGTTGGTGTGCAATGAATTTAAAATATATGAAAGTTTAATTTTTATCATTACATTATGGAAAATAATGAACTTTATCACAATATGCTAATTTTTTGAGAAGGACCTGTACATGTACGAGGAATTTCTCTTGGTAAATAAGTGCTTGACAAAGACAAGAGAAAAATAAGAATAAATAATAGAACAATGAGATACATAATTTTAAAATAAGACAAATAAAGCTATACAATAAGAGCAGAAAATAGCAGGAAGATAAAAATACAAATTATATTAAGTAACAATTTCTATGAAGTCCTTATTTATATTACATTATAAGAGTATTCTTAAGGTATTATAATGAATGCATAATGCATTATAAAAACCTTATAAAATGTTGTATCATCTCATGAATATTCATAAGAACAGTTTTAATATATAATAATAATAATAATAATAGCTTTTAAGAGTATGATGATTTTAACACAATGAACATGTTGCATCCATTTTTACAATTGATTATATTTCTCATAGTTAAAATGTATTATAAGTCTCATATCTTGCCTTTTCTCTTATGCTACTTTACTTAAAGCGGTCAAAGACCATTTATAAATAATAATAATAATAATAATAATAATAATAAAAATAATAATAATTATTATTATTATTATTATCTCAAAAAGCCATAAGATCAGATATCAGATCAGATGAATGTGTAATATGACACATTTGCTTGGAACTATTTTTATCGTAATATTAGTTTGATTATTTTGATGGGACCCTTTAGACAGCTGTTGAATGTAATGTATGCTAACACTTTATTTTGATGGTCAACCAACAGATAAACTGACTATAAGGGTCTTTGCAAGTACTGTATATCAACATATTATTATTAAACATTGCATTTTTTTTCAGTTGGGGTTTTAAACTCACATCAATTAATTAACATTAGCTCCACAGGAAACACTCTAATAACACTCAACATCTAAACACTCACTGTAGTAAGATCCTGTGCAGATCTTAAATAAACAATGTCAAGATATGATATAGTCCATTATACTGTAAATGAGGTAGATTTAATATTGTGTTCTTTTGTATATAATAAATAATCATACTCTTAAACTTATAACCACAGAAACATGTATACGTTATATATATATATATATATATATATATATATATATATATATATATATATAGGTGGGAGATTGTTCCACAGTCTTGGAGCAGCAATAGAAAATGCTCCTCTATTTTTAAGTTTTGATCTTGGAACCACTAAGAGGTCTAAGTTCGCAGACCTAAGAGCTCTTGTAGGTTGGTGAAGTGTCAGTAGATCAGAAAGTAAGATCACTGCTGCGCATCGTCACGAAAGCTTATCTTTTTCAAGTGTTTTTAAGCCTAACCACTTGTCGATTTAAACATTAAAGCATCCATACACAAGACGCGGAAAAGCTGAACAGAAAGCTGAATAGCTACTCGCGCGCTGTGTTCGGTGCATACAGTGAATTATATATATATATATAATTGAGACCTAAAATTATTAAATTATTCAGCACCCTATAAAGCAGCATGTATTGCTTATGTGTGTGGGTGTGTTTTTTTTTCTGAATTGCTAATGCAACCTTTTCGCACCATAGTCTGAACAAATTAAGCATTGGTAATTGGTCAACAAAGTATTGATAGTTGTGTAAATATTGTCATATTAACAGTTGTCCGTAGTTTTGGTTGATTGTAATCCATTTCTATTAAAGTTATGACATTATCAAGATGAATTTGTTCTGACACAGTTTAAGTCTAAGTTCTTGTCATATTGTACAACCATTTTACAAGTGATAGCAAATAAACTGTAATAATGTAAGAAATTTTGAAGGTGTCTGAATAAATTTTGATTTGATTGTATATTTTATTGTAACACTGAAGACTATCCAGTGCTATTTTACAAATTATATTTGACAAATTATTCGGTTTCTCTACCTGGACAAACTTGAAAAAACTTAAACATTGTGTAAATAGCAAAAATTAACAAAAATGTATTTTTATTTATTAACATACAAATTAAACAATTTCAAACAGGGCCCATTGGTACAACCTTCACCGGGGGCCCCCTAACTCTAGCAGCAGCATTTTGGACTATCTGCAGGCGATTTATGGATGATTGACTTAGATGGTAGCGCATACTGACAAAGTGTTCCAAATATCACTGAAATCTCAATAGTGATTATCTACGAATTTAAAAACAAGGACAATATGTCTTTATTATTATTATTATTTATTATTATTATTATTATTATAAACTTACTCAGTTTTTTTTTTTTTTTTGATACAATTGAACTGAAACATTGTTAATAGTAAATATTACAAATAGCAAGGGGTGTAAAAAGTCCACTCCCTGGGTAATACCATCACTAAACATGATTTATAATTAATTTAACGTAACTGCACATTTAAATTTGTAACATTAAATTAAAAAAAGCTGTCATCCCTATCAAAACATGAATTGTATTTAAATTCTCATCTCTGATAGTATTTCTACTCAGCCATTTTTTGCATTCAGCCAATATACTAGCTAACAAATATATATAAATGCTTCCTCATTTTGATAGCAAACTTTTGATGCCAGAATATTAACTAGGTTAAGGTTAAAGTAACTGAAGCTTAAATGTGTGTACTTGATGCGTTAAAATAAATCTCATTGGTTCTTGCATATCAAAAGCACTTTTGAGTTTCTGTTTACCATATTTAATGTGCATGAGATAAAATAAAAACGCATAATAATAATAATAATAATAATAATAATAGTAATAATAATAATAATAAATTAATGAGTAGCCTACTTCTTAAGTTGAAATAAAATTGTAAGCAGTAAAAATTATATATTTTTTCTTCAGAAATGTAATCAAGTAAAAGTACAAATAATCAGCTTACATTTTACACGAATAAAGTACAAATACCACAAAAATAATACTAAAGTACAGTAATCAAGTAAAATTGCTCAAAACATCTCAAAACTGTAGGCTACAGTATTATAACAAAACTAAAAACACATTAAAATAAAACAATAAATATGATGATAAATAAAACAACAACTATGTTATTTTCTAACTGTATTTAACATTTCACAACTGTGTGTATATGCCTACAACTTTTCAAATTTATGTTTATAAACATATGCTTCTGGAATTTTTTTTTCCTGGCCCTAATAAGGGTTAATGTTTTGCATTTTAGGCTCATATTGACTACAAAGTATCTGCTTTCTGCAAATATAATTATGCAAGTGTAATTGATTAGTTAATAGTTTTTTTTTTATATTATTCATATCACAAACTTCTGAGTTGTAACAGCGCACCAGCAGAGGGAGCCCTCGCCTGAGTACTGAAAGTGTACCGCTCCCTCTGCTCCACTTTCATTTCCTGTTTGATTAGTATTTAACAAGAGACTGTGGCTGTGTTCGAAAGGGCAAACTTGCTTACTGCCAAGTACACAGTGTATACTTCCTACTATTTTTTGAAGAATAGAGTGTGAAAAAGTATACAATAAGCAACACGTTTCAGAGTAGTGTGCTAAAGTGTTGTCACATGTCAAAACATTAATTCAGCTCACAAACTTCAGTTCAGTACCTCACAAATAAATGTACTAACCATTCTTTTTACAAAGGATTGTTAATTACAGTTATTGTTAATGGTACAAAAACCTCCCTACACCTGTTCTGCTAACCACCTAATAACTGTATTATTAATGAGATGTTTCATTTCAAATTTTCAAATGTTTTCTTTATTTTTATTGAAAATCAATGCCTTTCTGATCTGACATGTGATGGGAAAAGGAGTAGCCTAGAGCAAGCTTGGTAAAGGGTGGCCTCGATCTGGGGTCGATAGTGTTAAAATCATTTATCACACGTATTTTACCCACTGTGCTACTGATATTAGAAACACATGGGCATCTTTTGCAGTGCTGTTTATCGCAGCCAGGCATTGGTGGGCAGAGTTAATGTAAATAGTTTCTGACATCAAATTGTTATTTATATATTATATTACTTCAATATTTTTATTATTCAATGTCTTTGAAATAATCTGTACTGTATGAAGCACTACAGAGATAAAGGTGACGTAATTTGATTCGATCGGAAACGTACTGTAGAGTAAATAAATTTATGTCCTACTTGCGATTATTGTTTTTATATATCCTTGCAATAGTTTGTAGTTTACAGTAACATGTATGTATAAAAGTGTTTTATAATTACCATTCCCTGTCTCCAGTTAACTCCTGATGAGACATTACATGGAGCGTGTTGCGTTCTGGGAAACAGTATCCTATGCAGTGTCTTCGGATGCATACATCAAAATTCAGCAAATGTAGCAGGTAATCTGGGCATTCCATGCACACAAAACATTCACATACTATTCACAGTATACATGCAGAAAACTGCAATATAGTAGGAGTTTTGTTGTAGAATGCCATTCCGAACACAGCTTCTGTACTGATTTCAGTGTACTTGATCTATATTTAGCAGATTCTGGTAAATATAGTAGGTCATCCGGATATTTGATGGATACAGAAAATTTGCACACCATGCACAGCATACATACTGGATACTGCAGAAATAGTAAGAGTAGTATAATAATATGGAATTTCGAACACAGCATGTGTGTTTGCTCATTGCAAATCATTGCCAGTTTACCTGCCTTACCAAGCGTTTCCATTGTCATTCTGCCTGCCTGATCTGTGTATGATTCTGCCTGAGTTCTTGTTTTACGATTGTTGAATTGCCCCTTTGGACTGATAGCCTGATTTGGACTGATGATTGTGTTTGGACCTTTTGCCTGCTTACTTGTCTCTGCCTTTTGGATCTCCCTTGGGTGTGTTGAAAGATTGCACTGATATTGTGGTATTGACTCTCTGCCTGGTCTAACCTTTCAGTCTATCGAATCTTCTATTAATAAACTTCAGCAAATGGATTCTAATCTGCTTCGTTGTTACATAGCGAAGTTTCAGGAATGTTTAATAGGCCTATTGTATGCAAAACAATCCCGCAACCTACATGTCTTGTTATACACTGCACACAAACATTGTATAGATTTTAAAATCCTGCTTATTACTTAAGCCCAGAATGGTTTAGCACCTCAGTATTTGAACAAGCTCTTGTTACATTATAGTCCTCCACATCCACTGCGTTCTCAAAACTCTGGCAATTTGATAAATAACACTGCGGGTGGCAGATCCTTTTCCTGTTTAGTGCCTAAACTCTGGAATAACCTACCTAACATTGTTCGGAAGGCAGACACACTCTTGCAGTTTAAATCTAGAGCCCCTTTCACACTGCGATTCCGGAAAATACACGGGTAATGTGTTCCGGCAATAGTTCCCGCAATTGTGCATTCACACACAACCCGTAAAGGTCCCGTAATGACATCAGGATCGTGACGTGTAATGTACGAGTCAAAAATGCTAGGCACATTAACTTTCACTTAAGCTGGCGAATGATCTCAGTGTCAGCGCAGATAGTGAGGAGATAACTGATCTCTGCTTCATTACAGTTTGCACATATTTGTTTCATCGTAAACGCTGATCTGCCTTCAAAACACCTGGTAAAATAGTCGCTCGATAATGTGCGTCATCGCTATGACACGGCATAAGTTCTGGCTTTTGTTCACACACCGCTCATTTCGGGACTGAACCCGGCAATGTTACTAGGTCCCCGACCCGGGATCAATCCCGGAATCAATCCCAGGACGTTTTTGCTTTCACACAGAAGGTGACCAGGCAATGTTCTGGCAATGTTCCGGGTCCAACGTGCAGTGTGAAAGGGGCTTAGATTAAAGTCCCATCTCTTTAACGTGGCTTACACATAACACACTAATATGCTTCTACAACCCGAATTCCGGAAAAGTTGGGACGTTTTTTAAATTTTAATAAAATGAAAACTAAAAGACTTTCAAATCACATGAGCCAATATTTTATTCACAATAGAACATAGATAACATAGCAAATGTTTAAACTGAGAAAGTTTACAATTTTATGCACAAAATGAGCTCATTTCAATTTTGATTTCTGCTACAGGTCTCAAAATAGTTGGGACGGGGCATGCTTACCATGGTGTAGCATCTCCTTTTCTTTTCAAAACAGTTTGAAGACGTCTGGGCATTGAGGCTATGAGTTGCTGGAGTTTTGCTGTTGGAATTTGGTCCCATTCTTGCCTTATATAGATTTCCAGCTGCTGAAGAGTTTGTGGTCGTCTTTGACGTATTTTTCGTTTAATGATGCGCCAAATGTTCTCTATAGGTGAAAGATCTGGACTGCAGGCAGGCCAGGTTAGCACCCGGACTCTTCTACGACGAAGCCATGCTGTTGTTATAGCTGCAGTATGTGGTTTTGCATTGTCCTGCTGAAATAAACAAGGCCTTCCCTGAAATAGACGTTGTTTGGAGGGAAGCATATGTTGCTCTAAAACCTTTATATACCTTTCAGCATTCACAGAGCCTTCCAAAACATGCAAGCTGCCCATACCGTATGCACTTATGCACCCCCATACCATCAGAGATGCTGGCTTTTGAACTGAACGCTGATAACATGCTGGAAGGTCTCCCTCCTTTTTAGCCCGGAGGACACCGCATCCGTGATTTCCAACAAGAATGTCAAATTTGGACTCGTCTGACCATAAAACACTATTCCACTTTGAAATAGTCCATTTTAAATGAGCCTTGGCCCACAGGACACGACGGCGCTTCTGGACCATGTTCACATATGGCTCCTTTTTGCATGATAGAGCTTTAGTTGGCATCTGCTGATGGCACGGCGGATTGTGTTTACCGACAGTGGTTTCTGAAAGTATTCCTGGGCCCATTTAGTAATGTCATTGACACAATCATGCCGATGAGTGATGCAGTGTCATCTGAGAGCCCGAAGACCACGGGCATCCAATAAAGGTCTCCGGCCTTGTCCCTTACGCACAGAGATTTCTCCAGTTTCTCTGAATCTTTTGATGATGTTATGCACTGTAGATGATGAGATTTGCAAAGCCTTTGCAATTTGACGTTGAGGAACATTGTTTTTAAAGTTTTCCACAATTTTTTTACGCAGTCTTTCACAGATTGGAGAGCCTCTGCCCATCTTTACTTCTGAGAGACTCTGCTTCTCTAAGACAAAGCTTTTATAGCTAATCATGTTACAGACCTGATATCAATTAACTAGATGTTCTCCCAGCTGAATATTTTCAAAAATGCTTGCTTTTTTAGCCATTTGTTGCCCCCGTGCCAACTTTTTTGAGACCTGTAGCAGGCATTAAATTTTAAATGAGCTAATTAAGTGGATAAAAGTGTAAAATTTCTCAGTTTAAACATTTGCTACGTTATCTATGTTCTATTGTGAATAAAATATTGGCTCATGTGATTTGAAAGTCTTTTAGTTTTCATTTTATTAAAATTTAAAAAACGTCCCAACTTTTCCGGAATTCGGGTTGTAATATGCAAATCCTTTAAAGGACTTTTAGGCTGCATTAATTAGGTAAACCAGAACTGGGAACACTTCCCATAACACCTGATGTACTTACTACATCATTAGAAGAATGGCATCTACGCTAATATTACTCTGTTTCTCTCTTATTCCAAGGTAACCATAGCCACCAGTTCCAGTATGTATCCAGACCAGATGGTGGATAAGTACCTAGAGAGGACCTCTACATCCCTGAAAGACAGAGGAGACCAGGACAACTAGATGAGCCACAGATACAGATCCCCTGTAAAGACCTTGACTCAGACAACCACCGGGATAAGACCACAAGAAACAGATGATTCTCCTTCACAATCTGACTTTGCTGCAGCCTGGTATTGAACTACTGGTTTCGTCTGGTCAGAGGAGAGCTGGCCCCCCGACTGAGCCTGGTTTCTCCCAAGGTTTTTTCTCTATTCTGGCACTGAAGGAGTTTTGGTTCCTTTCCGCTGTCGCCTCTGGCTTGCTTAGTTGGGAACACTTTATTTACAGCGATATCGTTGACTTTATTGCACATGATGCACAGATACTATTTAAACTGAACCGAGCTGGATGATGACATAACTGAATTCAATGATGAACTGCCTTTAACTGTCATTTTGCATTATTGACACACTGTTATGTTGTTCAGTTGCTTTGACACAATCTGTTTTGTTTAAAGGGCTACATAAATAAAGGTGACTTGACAAACAGTATTACTTTGTTTTAATATGTATATGTCTATTTTGATAACTGATGATAATAGCGTTCTGCTCACGTCCAAGTTTTTCACGGCTACAGTAGAGGCGTGCGACCAAGTAATCGGATCGCAGCGCCCTCTGCTGGTGAAAATAATTGCAATCATACGATAGCCAGCTGGCAAAATTGGTCAGGCTTTTCCAGTGTATTTGTGTGTTGTTTTGAACATGCTGTAAAACGGAGACATTTCCGGGGACAAGTTCAGTCAAGGACAGGACACCAAAAACCAGGACTGTCCCCGGAAAACGGGACGTCTGGTTACCCTAATACTGATGGCCGTATTGAGCTTGTCAGGATGCGCTACCCCTCTACTAGCACATCTTTATCAAGGCACAGAGCTCGGTTGAATGAAGTTGCCCAAGTCTGGTTTTTCACTAAAGCTAAGCAGGCCAGAGTATGGTCTACTCTTCGAAAAAAGTTTAGCTGCTGCTGCATTTAATTTTATTCCAGCCAGCAGGTGGCGCTCATTTCCTGACATGTAATGGTGCAAAAGTCCTGTTATAATGATGCAGATTTCAGACTGCAAAAAGAAGATATATTTTGATGAAGCTTTAAACCGCCCTTTTTAAACAGGAGCATCCTTCAGATGAGGCATTAAACTGGCCTCTTAACAAGCTGTTGACATTATTCCCAACATTAATCATGACTTGGACTTCATTGTTTAAGATGGTAGTGCATCCTGATGGCTGTATTGCGCTTGTCAGGATGCACTACCCTGCTATTGGAGCATCTTTATTAAAGGGACAAAGACAAAAACGGTGTCTTTTGGCTCCCTAAAAGTGCCAATTTATAAAGTACAAGCTATAAAATATGATCCTTGGGGTATTTTAAACTAAAACTTCACATACATTTATTTTGTAATTTTGAAAAAAAAAAATGTATTTTGTAAAAAGGGGTATAATAGGTCCCCTTTAAAATAAATAAAATTAAACCACTGTTTTTAAAATTAAGTTTGGTTCATCGTTTATCCCATTGTTTTAATAAATTGCATCATAGAAAACTGATAAGCTTGAGGTTTGAGTCACCTTAAAAAAATAAATAAATACACAGTATTCAGAACCAAGGATTTCCATACATTTGAATGGGGTTATTTTTTATAATGTCATCTATTCTTTATTTATTTATTTATTTATTTATTTTTGTCTTGTGGTCTGTCAATAACACGCGTTTGGAGACATAGAGTCCAACAAGGGTTTCTATTGACAGAGACTGTGGAGTGAACCAGGAGGTGACAAGAGGTGAGGGATTGTGATCTTGTAAATGTTGGTGATGATGACTGTGTTGACTGTAGATGAAAACAGGTTTGAGCTGGGGAGGATTCTGGGACATGGAGTATACTGTTGGTGACTGATGACAAAGACTCTATAGAGACTCTATGGAGACTATATATATATATATATATATATATATATATATATATATATATATATATATATATATATACTTTTTTTTTAGCTTTTTTAACACTGAATTTAGTAATACATATTTAACTTATTGAAATCAATAAACAAATGAATAAGGGACATCTCACCGAATGGGTGCCATTTAGTAAATTGGCCCTTATTCATTTATTGAAAAATTAACGTTTAAAGTTAGATGATAAACTAAATTAGCTGATAGATAGATCTGGCTCAGAATGTGCAAACACTGTTGGCTCAATGCGGATACTTGCACTGCATAGGTTTGCCAGTAGAGGTCAGTGAATGAAAGCAGATAAACAACAACAACATCAATAAAATAACGTTTAAAAAATATTTAAAATAAGAGAAGAGCAGTCTTTAATTCCACAAAACACTAGTAGTGATTGGCATTAATAAAATAGAACAGGGTATTTAGTACAACACGAATGGGGTCTTTGGAAATTATAGAATTTAATACATTCTGCAAATCATTTCAAGCATGCCATGTAGGTAATTTGCCAGCTTCTATTCTGACTGGTTTGTGACTTTCATTATGTTTCTTACATACACATTTGTTTTTCTATCATGGTGAGGCCTTTGTTCAGACAAAGCTAAAATTATTCTCTATTCTCTACCCTTAAACCTAACCCTCACAGAAATTTCACACATTTTTTTAAATGTCTAGTATGTTTATAAAGCTGTATTCCTTGTGGGAACTGTTGATTGTTCCCCACAGTGTGGGTAATTTCAGGTTTTATTATTCTTGGGAGGACATTTGGTTCCAACAATGCAGGAAAAACCTGACTCGGGCACCCACACACTTTAAGTTTTAGGGGGCCCTCCATAGGCATAACAAACTATTCTATCCCCCTAAACTAAACCTATCCCTCACAAAAACTTTCTGCATTTTTACATTTTTGATAAAACATAGTTTAGTATATTTGTAAAGCTATTTTAATTATCAGGATTCAGAAAATGTCCTCTTAAAACAGATTTATGTTGTTATACCAGTAAAGCCTGGTTTAACAACAATACAGATTTGGCCCTCATAAATCATGCATACATGAACACACACTTATTTTCATTTTCCCTTCACAGTTCTCTAAAACTGCTCAAGAGCCAAAGTTCAGGTTAACGTTAATTTGATCAAATGAATGTGTTGAGGCTGTGCTGTGAAACGCATTAAATGACAGATGAAGTCATCTGAATGAATGTCAGAATCCTATAGTATTCTAAAAACAGAATATCTTAAGCTGTGCTGCCAGACACTGATTGAGAGGAAAAATGTGGGGGAAAAATGCTGATTGCATGGCCGTTTCGAAAAAGTAAAGAGGTACAGGAAACATCTATTATTAAAGTCTTGAGCAGGTACGAAGACAGCTCTATGGAGACATGATGTCTCTCCGTGCAATTACTTATTAATCATATCTTTATTATGAAGAGCATTTGTTCATTTCCATTCAACGTCATAAAGAATTCCATTCATTTTGGCCAGAGTAAGCAGTCCGTGCTCACTGCCATAACATCAGCTCTCAGAGCACCAAAAACTAATAATGTCAGGGCCATATCTGCTCACTTGGCCCTAAAACGCTGCTTAGTGCACTGATTAAAAACACACTGAGTCTCAGTTCATTCGATTAGATTCACCTGCGACCTCTTTCAGTTGCGTCATGAACATATACGCATCTGTGCAACAATACGAGAGAAGCTGAAGCATGCGAGAAACTCCATCAGCAATGCCAAGTGACAGATGAGTTCGCCCATGGACATGACATTCCCCTCAGCCTTTCATTTCTCTGCTGGACCAGACATGCTGATTCTTCAAGAGAGAGGCAGTCAAGAGAGTCTGACACTAAGAGACATGTGCGTCATTCATTAGCAGAGAGTACAGTCTCTTCTCCCTCTGGTTTCCTCCTTCAGAATCCCATTTTGCTCTTTTCTTCTCTCAGTCTCAAGTATCTTAAATCTTACCAGGCTTGTGGAGAATCTGTAATTGGAGGTGAACTCTTTATTGACTGCAAAGGCAGCTCCCGAAGGATAGTGGACCACGTCTGCGCACTTTACCCTGTGAGTGTTTAGTTTGTAGACTGCTGTAATAACCTGATGCGACTTTCCACTTGGAAGTGAACCAGTTACTTTTGAATCTTCAGCATGAGGCTTAGTGAAATACAACATTAAAGCTGAATGATATTAACATAAACCGTCTGTCTGACATTATTATTTTTTTTGTCCATAAAATGCCTGAAGAAGTCTTTGAATGAAACATTCTCACAAGCACAAAATGTTTTCATATTCATAATGGTGTATTTTGGTTATAATTGGTGCAGCCTTTTGAAAATGTCCTAGGAAAATGTTGCCTAAACATAATGTGCAGTTTATGTATTTGGATTAGTAAAAATTACCAAACTGCAACTTTTATTTAACATTTATTTGCTATTTTGACATTGTTTTCCATGCAAACATGCAGTACATCATTAACTGTTGCACATTTGTTCTTTGCTTTTCCTTAAAAAAAAAAAAAAAAGCAAAACCAGATTTTATGGGACATTTAACAGGCTGTAAATAACATTTTTTGTTTGTTTTTGTTTATTATTTATTCTGTGGCAAATTAGTGGCAACAACCAAATATTTCACTTGTAAATATTCATATGTTTGTAAATGGAAGATACATTTTGAATATTTATATCACTAGAACATTATGAAATTTTTTTTTTACAAGAATATAGTCATAATAATACTAGTTACCTGCAAGTAAACCGGGATAAAAATGGAGTGCTGATAAAGTCAGCTGCTTTGAGATATTTGGATCAAATGTAGTGTTTATACATAATTTAAGGAAATATAAAGTGGATGAATGTGACAAATGCAATCTGACATACTTGTTGGACACGGTAATGGAAGATTTGAAGATGTCACCTATACTAACATCATCATAAACATGTTTGTATACTATGTATAAAAACAAAACAAAACTGACATATGAAGTATGCTAATAAGTAATCAAATAATCAAACTTTTAATTAAAAAGCAGAATAGATAAATGGAATGGCTAATTAAGGCAATCAAGCTACAGCAGTGTTTTGGACTCTGATGTTAAACAAAAAGACCAAGGAAACTCAGGCAATCTACATGATTTAAGCCTTGCATCTGTTGGGATTTTAATTTGTCGCTCTGTTTTGCAAATCTGGTGATTTAGTGTGTTCAAATCACCCCTCCTTCCTCCACACAAATCCCTCCCCCGATGCTTAATCTCTAATCTAAATGCTGATTGAAATAGATCATCATAACATATTGTATACAGAATTTAACGGGAAGCGGATGGTCATGCCAGCGGCATCAGAGAAAACGGCTACCAACTGCAAAAGCTTATACACAAATTTACTCCCCTACCAGTATGTAAGCACACACCAAAACCTTCAGGGACAAACTGGATCTTTTCTGTCTGGTTTTGCATCTGTGCACGTCATGATCTGAGGTCAGATTTCTGAGGTCAGCGTGATCAGCTGCCATAGAGCGCTGGCAGCGCTGGCGAGCATGTTTACAGTTTTATGACTGTGGAGTTCTTAATAATGAAATATGTTTAGAGTTTTATGAGTGTGGAGTTCTTAATAATGAAATATGGTGCTGTTTAGAAATTTACGAGGAGCCCACCAGGCTGCATCATGTGCTGCTTCGTACATGACCAATAACCAACACAGGTTGCCGGTTAACACGCCATTTTGTTTACATTGCAAAGAACAGCAGACTGATGATGTACAGTATGAGAATCCGCTGGTGTGTATTTTAAAACAATGTAAGTACATGGAACAAGTATCTGCATTAAATGTGTTTATAGAGTGCATTAGTGCCTTTCCACTTTTCCATACATTTTTCCCATAGGGATTTTAAAACATCTTTGATAAAGCATTATGAACCATAATAAGCCATGAACCAGCCAGGTAAATTATAATATTATAAACTTTATTTGAAGTAAAAAGGTATAATACTGTGTATTTAATAGCTTTAATATGGGAAATAAATACTATCCAATAAAGCATTGCAAATAACAAAGAAGGTGAAATATAAAACTACATAGTTAAAGTATTTAATTGTATCAATAGAAACAATATATTTAAGATTACTGCAAATTTTGTTTATATACAATTACAAATATTTATAATAAGTATTTTGAGAGTGTAGAAAGAGATCGACATGATTACAGTATATTTCTCCAGAGCTTTTTTGGTGTGATGTGCTGGCTGCAGCTCTCTGATTCTGGACAGCATCATGAATAATGTAGCTTTTCATGACAAATTCCACAGTTAAATGACATCAACTGTCTATCATAGACAAACTTTAATTAAACTCAAAGTTTAATTGTAAAATTGTGAATGAGCGTAGATGAAAAGATCAGATCCATATCAAACTCTAGAACAGGGATAGGCAACTACGGTCCTAGAGGGCCACTATCCTGCAGAGTTTAGCTTCAGCCCTCATAAAAACTCACCTGCCTGTATCTATCTAGTAATCCCGAAAACACTGATTGCCTTGTTCAGGTGTGTTTAATTAGGGTTGGAGCTAAACTCTGCAGGACAGTGGCCCTCCAGGACCAAAGTTGCCTACCCCTGCTCTAGAATGTTCTTGTGACGAGTGGGGTGGGGCCAAGAGCCGTGAGAACAGAGCGAGGCCGGTGGAGTGAAAGTCATAATGAGCGACACCTGCGCCACTCACCGGTCTGTAGTCCCACAGAGGAGCACCGGAAGGATAAAAGGAGGAGTGACAGCAGTGCAAGATGAGAGAGGACTAGCCCTGGATTTTATTTTGTGTTTTGGTTATGTTTGTCTGTTTATTCTCTTTTTTGTTTATTTTGTTATTAACATTTTATTGAAATGTTCGCTGGTTTCCGCCTCCTTCTTCCCATGACTAGGAACAGTACATTGTTACATTGGTGCCGAAACCTGGGAGGAAAGAGGGACACACTGTCCGAATTTTTACTCCCATTATGAGAATTCTTTTTTTTTTTCAAAATGCTGTCCCAACAGCAACACATTAATATGTGAATTAATGGGAAAACCAGTTTATGGACATTTTTACACATATTGCATAAAACAAAATGTTATATCAAATATTTTGTAATAAATTTTGAAACATAGTTGAAAATCATCCTTAAAGTTATAAAAAATACTGAAAACTAAAAAATGATTGGTGATTTAAAAAAAATATTTTTTTGCCTTTTTGATTACTATTCATCAATATACTATTGATTACTATTTATTTTTGGAGTCCTATTGTCCTCTGCAGAGGACATAGAATAAAATATAATTTTTCAAAATTGTTATTTTTTTATTTATTTTTTTATATTATCCTCTAAACAATGTAATGACATGAAGAAAAAACTAAATTCACAAAGCTTTTTTTTGGGGGGGGGTGAAGAAGGGGGGGTCTCAGGAGGATATAAAAATACACGAATATAGCTGAAATTCATAATATTACAGCAAGGAAAAGATAATAAATATGACTGTCGTCGCTCCGGTTTTATATCCCTCCATCTCCTCCGTGGGACTCGAGACCGGTGGGTTGAGCAGGTGCCGCTCATTTCCAATCACTCCACCGGCCTCGCTCCTGTTCCCACATCTCTCGCCCCCCCCCCCCCCCCCCCCCCCACCCCACCCCCCACCCCCCCCCCCCTACTAGTCACAATGACATTTCATAATGTTTGAATACGTTTAATTGTATTACATGTGACTAAGAACTCATAGAAACACAAACATCTATATACGGTATTGTCCTGATGCTTCCCCTTAAAGAAATCCAATGCGCGTGTGAGTGTAGCGTGCATAATTTGAAGAGTAGCCGCATACAGAAGAGCTGGCAGAGAAGAGACAGCTTGGGTGAACCCAAAATAACATTAACAATAAAATAAATAAATAAATATAAAATAAATAGAGATGGGACTATCACCCATGTATGAATAGAAACAGTTGTTGGTGTTATGTGCCTATGGTGTGGAATACGCCAAAAATTCCAGAGAAAAAGAAGAAGAGATTGTATTCACGTCTATTTTATTTGTTTCCTTTATTCACAGATAAATAATATGACCATTTTGTGGAAATTGTTTGAATTTGGTAACATCTGCTTAATTGCAATGTATAGTTAGATCCATGTGTGATGTAAATCATGTGTGTCATGAAAATCACACACTTTATTCACTTAAAGGGATAGTTCACCCAAAAATCTAAATTATGTCATTAATAACTCACCCTCATGTCGTTCCAAACCCGTGAAACCTCTGTTTATCTTCGGCTCGGTGTTCATCTTCAGTTCTCTCTTCACAGCAGTTCAGTCAGTGTACTGTGAGTACATGAATTACTCCGGGATATTGGTTTGTTTTAACTCAGAGGGAGTGTCAGCCACATTAAAAAAGTTAACAGCTTAAGTCATTTGTGGATGAATGCGTATTGGAGACGCAAACTGTTTAAAACAATTCACTTCGATTTGGTGAACTGGTTCAAGAAGATTCGGTTACATCGAATGATTCGTTCGCGAACTGGATATGACAAACTGCTTTGTTTTGAACTCTCTCACAACAGACACGGAAGAGAAGACAATGCTGAATAAAGTCGTCGTTTTTGCTATTTTTGGACCAAAATGTATTTTCGATGCTTCAAAAAATTCTAACTGACCCTCTGATGTCACATGGACTACTTTGATGATGTTTTTCTTACCTTTCTGGACATGGACAGTAGACCGTACACACAGCTTCAATGGAGGGACTGAGAGCTCTCGGACCAAATCTAAAATATCTTAAACTGTGTTCCGAAGATAAACGGAGGTCTCAGGGGTTTTGAACGACATGAGGGTGAGTTATTAATGACATAATTTAGATTTTTGGGTGACTATCCCTTTAATGCGTTGTGAAGGCTGTGTCATGGTGAAATTGCTGTATACACTTCTGTTAAGAATTCTGTTATTTGAGTTTAACATGCTGTAATTTAGTAGATCTGGGGTAAATGTTTATTAATTTACACTGAATCGGTTAAGTTAAATGCTCAATTAAGGCTCATTCTGGACTCTTATTTGGCCCGCTTACTGCTCACATGATCAGCTCATGCAGAGAGGCGGGTAATGGCAGCCCGTAAAGCTATCAATGCTTTATATTTTCATTTGTGACCCTGGACCACAAAACTTGTCTTAAGTGTCAGTTTTTCAAAATTGAGATTTATAAATAAGCTTTACATTGATGTATGGTTTGTAAGGATATGACAATATTTGGCCGAGATACAACTATCGGAAAACCTGGCATCTGAGGGTTCCAAAAAAAAAAAAAAAAACATCTAAATACTGAGAAAATCGCCTTTAAAGTTATCCAAATTAAGTCCTTAGCAAAGCACATTACTAACCAGAAATTAAGTTTTAAAATATTTATGGTAGAAAGATTACTAAATATCATTTTGACCCATACAATTTGTTTTTTGGCTATCAATACAAACATACCCTAGCGATTTAAGACTGGATTTGTGGTCCAATGTCACATTTATGGGAAACTGAATGTGAA
The DNA here is from genome assembly GCF_963082965.1 of Carassius carassius. Taxonomy (NCBI): domain Eukaryota; kingdom Metazoa; phylum Chordata; class Actinopteri; order Cypriniformes; family Cyprinidae; genus Carassius; species Carassius carassius. Next base: position 8,247,157 of record NC_081773.1, read on the forward strand.
ATAAGTGTCACAAATGTTTTAAACTGTGAAACAGGGCTGAAGTTTGCACATACTGTATGTGCTTAATACTTGATTTAACTGTGTTTGTGTGTGAAAGAGCATGAATGAGGAATTTTTGAATGTTAACAATAGACTAAATGCAAAGGACACTTGCTAGAACGGATGAAAGGAAGAGACAAACAATGTAAAGTAGTACAGAGGCTTTATTTGTTTTCTTTTGAAGAAAAACAACTGTTTGTGAATGCTGAATATTGAATGTTTGTCAGGAAATATACAAGGAGCTGGCTGTCAGGTCTCCAAAGCTGAGACTTGCAACATTAGCAGTTACCACATCATGCATAACTGATAATAAATTGCATCACTGATTAGAAAGGGTGCACGTATATGTCTGTAGATGGTGCACTTATTTACAGCTTACACTCTTATAGCACATTCAAAACATTTACATTAGAGCAGATATTCACGAACAGAAGCTTAGTTGTATTCACAAACACAAGCATGCTAAGTAGGCCTATTATACAATACAAAAACTTTATATCTTGGAAAATAAATTATAATTGTTATGCATGTTATGAAAATCTTCGCGAACAGAGCCTATAGTAAAGTTTATTCTAAACATTCTTACTCTAACATTGTTAACATTATAATTTGTATTACTTTTATATCGTTGCTGTCTATTTTATAGAACATAAAAAAAATAAATAATAATAATAAAAACATCCTGGCATCGTAAGACATTAGATGCACTGAATGAATCTTCATAATGTTTCACTTGATTATACATTTAGTCAGGAATCATGGTTTGGAAAAAGTCTAACTAATAAAATATATACAAGTTATGTCACAGTAACATAATAACAACTAATGCAAGTAGACTAATAAAGATTTAAAAAAAAAAGACTTGCTGATGTAAATGATATCCTCCACTGGATATTAAGCCGCCGTGTTCTTCTGAGGAAAATCCAAAGCTTGTTCCTCTCAGTGCCTAAATTCTGTCTCATTCATATTTATTTATACCCCTTTCAGCATGTCTCCTTCAAGAAGCGAACAGTAGCCAAGATTAACTTGAGGAAAAGTCTCTCTGCTTTGTTTGCTGTGATGTGGAGCGCGCTCAGCTTGTGGGCGTGATCTAATTAGAGATAATGTTGGCAGTTGGCAATACTTGACATTGCGTTGGTTTCATACTGATTTCTTTATCATATAATATTTGTTTTCGAAATGAAAAGTAGACATGGCAAGCTTTCTATAGATATATGTTTCATGTATGTGTCTCAAATGTTCACTGAGTTTCAGTTCATTTTAATGATGCGCTTCAAACATATATGCGCCGAGAATGAGAAAGCTATTGACAGCATGTTTTGTTAACATTGTGAGTGTACATAAATAAAAGTAGACCCTTTACAGATTTAAATGATATATTACTCTTACACGTATGATCAAATAAGATGGAGCATTTTAATCTATTTTCGCTGTTATCATTAAATCTGCAAGTGGTGTCAATGGCGCCACCGTCGACCCCAGGAGTTTAAAGGGATAGTTTAACCAAAAGTGAGAATATGCTGTTAATTTACTCACCCTCAATGGTTTCTAATGTTTTATATATATGTGTGTGTGTGTATATATATATATATATATATATATATATATATATATATATATATACTGTATATATATACAGTACAGACCAAAAGTTTGGACACACCTTCTCATTCAAAGAGTTTTCTTTATTTTCATGACTATGAAAATTGTAGAGTAACACTGAAGGCATCAAGGGCTATTTGACCAAGAAGGAGAGTGATGGGGTGCTGCGCCAGATGACCTGGCCTCCACAGTCACCGGACCTGAACCCAATCGAGATGGTTTAGGGGTGAGCTGGACCGCAGACAGAAGGCAAAAGGGCCTCCAAGTGCTAAGCATCTCTCTGGGAACTCCTTCAAGACTGTTGGAAGACCATTTCAGGTGACTACCTCTTGAAGCTCATCAAGAGAATGCCAAGAGTGTGCAAAGCAGTAATCAAAGCAAAAGGTGGCTACTTTGAAGAACCTAGAATATGACATTTTCAGTTGTTTCACACTTTTTTGTTATGTATATAATTCCATATATAATTCCATATGTGTTAATTCATAGTTTTGATGCCTTCAGTGTGAATCTACAATTTTCATAGTCATGAAAATAAAGAAAACAATTTGAATGAGAAGGTGTGTCCAAACTTTTGGTCTGTACTGTATATATTAATGGTGGGCACAGATATTTTTTTTTAAATCTAGATTAATCTCACTGTAATCTTGGAATTAACCTAGGTTAATCTAGATTCAAAGGGCTCATTTGAATTCTGCCAAAGACATTCAGAATATGTGTGCTACCCAAATAAAATAATGACTAAAAGTAAGACATGTCACAGGTACATTTTATGGGAACATTTTATTTTTAATGCCATAATGTTAGTTGAAAACATCGCAACTGTGTTTTAAAATATAACAACGAGCACCACGAAACCATTTAAAGAGGCACGCTCAGCGGTCTCCGTGACGGAATAGTAAACAATCAACTTATTAAAATGATCTCAAATGGCATGTTCTCTTCATTTTATCAAATGATCATAAGCACACCTATTCATTTTACAATCCTGCTACTAGCAATTTATTCAGACTAAAACCCCTTTAATTCGGGTGAGAAAGTTTTATTTTTATTTTTATTTTTTTTACGATTAATCAATTAATTGATCGTTAACTTAAACATACATTTGAATTGACATACCTAGTTTAGCATGGTAATGTACATGATACAGGACTTGGTTGAAAAGATCTGTTAAGCAGTTCACATACTGAGACTTGCTACTGCCGATATATATATACAACATGCTGCTGCACGTATAATAATCATATATATGAAATAACCCCCATAATATACATGAAAATACCCAGTAGTAGAACTACATAGGCCTACACTTTATTGGCTGAATAACTGGCGCGAAGATGAAGCATGAGCTCAGTCTGCAGGTAGAGATGGAGGCGGCAAGAGAAAAGGTGAAGACTGGGGAGCAATGGCGCTGTTTTTGGTAAAACATGATTTTGACGACTTCATTAAGTTTTGTTTTATAAAATTTATTTTCTCTCTGGCGTTCATGGCGAGTCCACATCGTCAACTTCATCTTTGCAGCGACACAGAAAACACCAGTTTATTACTAAACAATTAAATGTCTCCTTGCTAATTTAGACCCATTCATAATCATTACTTTAACCAGTTCTTTGTGGCAAGCTTTATGCGTGTGGTCATAACGCTTATTATCCTGTAGGCTATAGCCTATTTAAGTAATTAAATTAACATAAAGGGGTGATTTGGCCACGAATGGCTTAAATGAACAACTACTAGTCAACTAGAAAAAAAATTAGTCGGAGGCAGTCCTTATTCCACATATTTTCGAACCAGCAGGCCATTCTGGGTTGAGTGAGCGACCCCACGGAATGAGTGATGGAGGGGAATATTCAGAAATGCCCTCTCAGCTCACGAGCTCTGATCGGAATATATATATTTTTTATTTATTTATTTAGTTAGTTCCTACGCCTATGGCCCAATGACGCTACAATGAGCATTTACTACTTTTAAAAAATGCGGGTCAGGAAGCAGGTCGGGTACAATATTTTCTTTTTTTGCGGTCCGAGTTGCGGGTGGGTTAGTTGAAAACGTCGGTCGGGTGCGGGTTGTTTATACATTGACCCGCGCATCACTGATACACACACACACACCTATCTATATATAAGTGAGATTTATATATATATAAGTGAAGATTGGAGTAAGTATCCTGAAATTTCAGCTTTGTATCAAGCAATAATTTAAATTTTATGTAATGAGTCCACTGAAGGAGAGCATAGATGAACCCAAGTACAGTTTATTTACAAGGTACAATCCAAACATAATCCAAAAATAAACAAAGACTTGACTTGACAAAAACAGACTTGACTAGAACAGACTTGACATAGCATGAACAGACTAGACTCACCGACAGCAGGTTACAACATTAATACATGACAAGAGACAATGGCAAAGACATGGGTACTTATATCAAACAATGAGGGTCACATGATAAAAGACAAACCAATGGGGAACAAGACACATGACTAGAGCAACCAATGAACAAGCAGAACTGATAATCACATGACAAGGCAATAACCAATGAAAACATGACAATGAACAAGAGAAACCAATAGCATGAAGACAAGAGGGCAAGGGAAGCATGACATAAACAGACATGAAAGCCATTTCTCAACTCCTTCATTCTTGGTTGCCATGGCGCTAACATTTAGGAGCATGATGACTTACAGCTCATGGCCTCATATGCATGGCGATCTGTGATGAAGCCAGTGAACGGAGCATCATTTGAAAGGGATCACACAGTCCACTCAACAGCCTCTAGGGAATCAGAGATGAGGGCAGTAATAATAAGAAAGAAATCCTTTAATGACAGCATGGGTCACACAAAAGACCAACATGAAGTAAAAATACAGTAAATAGCACACACACAGTGGTATTCAAAGCATGATTTCATTTGAAAGTTCAATGACAGTTTCAATATCAAAATACATCACTGATCTTTGACACGAGACAAAATGTGTAACACAACATAACTTGCCATTAGATCTGAAAACAGCAGGATTTCCATTTAGAAAATCAGTCCATTCAGAGTTCATCATAAATATTATACATCATTACGCAGGATCTGGGGGGTATTCCAGAAAGCAGGTTATGTGACATACCCAGGTATGTTTAAGAGTATGTAAGCGGATAACCTCAATATATATATATATATATATATATATATATATATATATATATATATATATATATATATATATATATATATATATATATATATATATATATATATATATATATATATATATATTGATATGTTAATGAGGGAGCGCTAATATAAGTAATAAATAAGGTAATATATTATTCTAATATGATTATCTATTTTATTGGCATATATAAGAGCTATCTGTATAAATTATAAAACACTATGACAAGGTAATGTTTAACTTATATTTATTTATTTTATTTATTGCATGTTATATTATCTCACAAATAGAGCGGCATTTTCTATAATGTCTAAATTCTAAATCAAAATACATTTCTGATATGACTTAATATATAATTGGCATAAAACAAACAATATAAATCACATTCTCAATGATTAAAGATTAAATGGAAAAAATTTAAAATATTGTGCAGCCATCAGTTAGGTGGCGATATGCACTAAGCATGTAAACAACTAATGAACAAAAGAAGAAGAAAGAAACAGCTTGGCGCTTTTTCTTAGGGTCTGTTTCTATAGTGAAATATTCAAATCCACCCTTTGGGGAACTTACCTGCATCCTGCACCCTCGTGTCCTTCTTCACACCTCCACATAATAATTAATAACTTACATTAATGCATTTAATACATATACTGAACAAAATTATAAACACAACACTTTTGTTTTTGCCCCCATTTTTCATGAACTCAAAGATGTAAGACTTTTTCTATCTACACAAAAGGCCTATTTCTCTCAAATATTGTTCACAAATCTGTCTAAATCTGTGTTAGTGAGCACTTCTCCTTTGCAAGATAATTCATCCACCTCACGGGAGTGGCATATCAAGATGCTGATTAGACAGCATGATTATTACACAGGTGTGCCTTAGGCTGGCCATAAATAAAGGGCCACTCTAAAATGTGCAGTTTTATCACACAGCACAATGCCACAGATGTCGCAAGGTTTGAGGGAGCGTGCAATTGGCATGCTGACTGCAGGAATGTCCACCACAGTTGTGGCCGTGAACTGAATGTTCATTTCTCTACCATAAGCCGTCTCCAAATGCATTTCAGAGAATTTGGCACTACATCCAACCAGCCTCACAACCGCAGACCACGTGTTACCACACCAGCCCAGGAACTCTACATCCAGCATCTTCACCTCCAAGATTGTCTGAGACCAGCCACCCAGACAGCTGCTGCAACAATCGGTTTGCATAACCAAAGAATTTGTCAGAAACCGTCTCAGGGAAGCTCATCTGCATGCTCATCGTCCTCATCTGGGTCTCGACCTGACTGCAGTTCATCATCGTAACCGACTTGAGTGGGCAAATGCTCACATTCAATGGCATCTGTCACTTTGGAGAGGTGTTTTCTTAATGGATGAATCGTGGTTGTCAGTACAGGGCAGATGGCAGACAGCGTGTATGGAGTTGTGTGGGTGAGTAGTTTGCTGATGTCAACGTTGTGGATTGAGTGGCCCATGGTGGCGGAGGGGTTATGGTATGGGCAGCCATATGTTATGGACAATGAACACATTTGCATTTTATTGATGGCATTTTGAATGCACAGAGATACCGTGAGGAGATCCTGAGGGTCATTGTTGTGCCATTCATCCACTACCATCACCTCATGTTGCAGTATGATAATGCACGGCTGCACGGCTAATACAAGGGTCTGTACACAATTCCTGGAAACTGAAAATATCCCAGTTCCTGCATGGCCAGCATACTCACCAGACATGACACTCATTGAGCATGTTTGGGATGCTCTGGATCGACGTATACGACAGTGTTTTCCAGTTCTTGCCAATAGCCAGCAACTTCACACAGCCATTGAAGAGGAGTGGACCAACATTACACAGGCCACAGTCAATGACCTGATCAACTCTATGCGAAGGAGGTGTGTTGCACTGCGTGATACTGACTGGTTTTCCTTTTTTTTGTTCAGTGTATATAGAATAAGGATATTTCTTTAACTGAATAAAAATTATTTTTCAACAGATGGAGCAAATCAATTTGTAACCATCCTGTAGTCTCAATTCATTCTGAAAGGTGAATGCTAGGTTTGTCAGTCCATCCATCTATTTTCTCTCCCAGCATCTCGGGCTTGGGACACCCTGTGCTGCACAGGGCTCACACATACAGTAGACACAGACACACACTTTCACATATATGGGCAAATTATAACATTCAATTCACCTATGCTGCATGTCTTTGGATTTTCAGGGGGAAACTACAGGTACAGGGAGAATCTGCAAACTCCAGACACAAAGGTTTGTTGTCAATATTTATAATAAATCTTTGATATGAGAGCAAATGTTGGTATCTAACTAAAGGTGTTGGCCTAAATTGAGTGATATGCAAAAACATTTTGTGAGTAAATGGTAGAGGTAGGTTGTCCCAAACACAGATGAATACCTCTGAGTATGTTAAACATATCAGAGTCTGTTTTGTCCCAGTGTTCAGCACAAACGTCATCATGAGGCTGATGGCTTCTCTATAGCAAAACCTAATTTATGAATGATAATGGTTTTTGTTGTTGTTGTTTTTTCATTGTCTGCATAATGTCCCCAAGGTGCTGAACAAATGATAAAAAAGTTGTATAATTATGACTTAAAATCTTGTCATAAATAAGCTAGAAAATATATGATGAAGTGACCTTTCAAAAAGTTGCTGTATCCACAATTCATAAGTCAAAGAATTCAGCCCTGATTTCCCTTTGTGCAACAGAGACTTCGACCCTTCACGCTCCTCTTTACTGAACTGACACATTCACAGCTGCTAAAGTCCTATAACGAGTTGTAAAGTTTTAAAATGAGGCAACAACATATATTTTGCTTTAATTTTCCATATATAATATTGTTTCTGTTATGTTTTTGATGCATTTCGGTTATGTTACAAACTCTTCAATAATATATATAATTCAATTCAATAACTGGTTTAACCAGTTCACTAAAAAGAATCAGTTTGGAAGAACGATTAGTTTGCAAACTAGATCCCAGAATGCACTGCAAATTAATTTAGTTACATGAATATCCAGAGTAAGCACAGGTGAATTTTAGACAAACGGACATGACTTTCGAAGAATCAGAAATATAAGATTCAGCATTTTTAACTCCATATTTGTGCCAGTAAAGCTGAAGCTATAGGGATAATATAATGAAAGCTGAAGCACAGAAAGCACAGGGAGCACCATATGGCTTATGAATGATAACAAATCTTAGCACACTTTTAATGCAGTGCTTAGGGTGGAATTTTCTTATTTTCTGATAATGCAGGAGTTTAGCGTATGTCACCAAGCTTATAAATATAACTAGTTTGCTAAATAATTGATTGTTTATCAATGATGCTTTCACATCCTATAAGCAGATTATTGCTTTAAAAATATAATAATAATAACAATTTCCCCTCAAGAATCCAGCAGGTGAAGGTTTCTGCATCTGTTTATTTGTAAGTGCTTCTGGAACATATCTCTTCAATTTCTAAATTTACATAAACTGTATGTGATTTTGACTTCATAATTGTGTCATTAGCACTCCAATCCAAAGATCCTTATATATATATATATATATATATATACAATATCCTTAAATTTAGATATCAGAATTTTTCTATATAATGTTGAAGACTCGTACTCTTGATCATTAAGACTTTTTTTTTTTTTTTTCAGCCAATCTAGATTCTTCTTTCTTATTAAATGATTCTCACGGCCACAGACACGCTGGTCTGATCAAAATCAGCATAAACAAATACCCGTTAAAATAAAGTTAATGAATACCATTTAAACTGTCCCATGCTTATGCAACAACGGTGGTCAGAATCCAAATACAACCTCTAACCAAAACTTAAGAATCCTAACAAACTCAGAGAAACCAGTAACCCATAGAACTCTGTGTTAAAACCTACAATGATCAAGAGCCAAACATGCCACCCAAGAAGGTTACATATAAACATGGTGCAATTAACAAACACAAAACACCTGGCTACAATCAAGAGAAGGAGAAGAGACAATCAAAGAGGAGAGACAAAACAAGAACATGAGAAACAGAATTTTAAAATAAAGACACGAAACACAAAACCTTCTCTAAACCTTGATCAGAAGTAGCAGTTGAGCTCATAGGTATTCTATAGTCTTTGATTTGTACACTGTAAAAACAAATAACGATAATCACGATAATGGTGTAATATTTTTTACTGCTATTTGTAAAAAACTTTGTTGATTTTACTTTAATTTGATGTTGAACTGTTTATATATATATATATATATATATATATATATATATATATATATGTTTATTATATATATATCAAGTGTTATATATAAAAATGACTCTGAAAGTCATTTGCAGGGTTAAATACTGTCCTTTATTACATCAGTTGGGTTTTAGAATACAGCAAATTTGAAATTGATATTGTTTGCTGCTGATGAAAGGACAGTGAAAAAGAGAAAAGCCTTCCAGATTAAGGTATAAATCATGTTTATGACTCTTAAAAGATTCAATAGGTTCAGATGATCCTGAATATCTCAAATATTACAGCACTTCCACAGTCAGTGCACTCTGAAAAGGCCTATTCTACTTATTGAATAGTGCTTTGTGATGCAAAAGAATATACAATATATAATTTTCAAACAGAGCATGAAATAGATTTGTGTTCCAACTCTACTCAAGTTCATCCAAGCTCGGTTGCACAGCTTTTGCAAACTAACACCTTTTACTTGCTAAGATGTTCAGGGTGCAGGTCTCTGAGCTCATTTAACTTGTGGGCCAATATTACATACACACCAATCAATGGCTTTCCCACATAATGGCACACGTCACCTACTCTGGACCTTTCAGTCCACTAACAACCTGTTTGTCAATGTGCCAAACTTGCATTTATGGCATTGAATTAGTAAGGCTCCAGCCAAGAGCAGTTAAGCTCCACCGGGATGTTGTTATGGTGGAACTGGCAGGCAAAAGCAACACAGACATTAGTGTGTACAGTTAGAGAAACCCTCTATGCACTGTCAACAAGGTGATCCAATTCCCACAGTGGCGCTCTCTGTTTGCTCTAAAGCTAATTGTCAAGTTTAGGTTCTATTGATAACTACAATACTCAAATCTTTGTCATCTTGAGTACTATTTAAATTTCGTGCACTGTCATTCTCTCCAATCAGCAACCATCAATCTTTTTAGAGGACATGCACTGATTGAAAGCCCAAAGTTTAATAAATATTTATATATTTTTCCAATGTTTTAGGCTTGATTTGTATTTTTAGTGCTAATGCTTCTCCCTGTTGATTATGGCATCTGGGTGGAACCCAAAATTGTACTTAGAGATTATTCTCTAATGAATTTGAGTCTTTGCTCCATTAATCAATGACACAGGAAGCACAGCTTCAATATGAAACATTGATTTCCCTAAATAAATTAATAAACAAACAAACATACTTATCAATGATATCATGGAATTAATAAGTAAACAAACAAACAAATGAATAATTGTGAATAAAACAATAATAATTTGTAGGAAAAAGTCATATTTGGGAGACAAACTGTGAAAAAAAGAATTCCATATAAACTTTATTCCTGAAACAATATTCTTGATGTTTCAAGCATTATCAGTTGTGCTCAAGAGATCTTCCCTTATGTTTTTCAAGTTTGGCAAAGGAATTCATCATGAATATTATTAAAAGCAAGATGCCCTGTTGAAATATTGGAGATGTTTGGTTTATTTAAACTGCAAAGGTAAAACAAATTAGAATTGTGACAGATGTGAGGGGGAGGAGAATACACATGTGCAAACTCACAATAGCCCCTCTCTAAACTTCCTCATTCCTTGTTCCTCGTCTCCTTGTGGTGCAATCAATGAATTGAGATGTCCGTCAAGATGACTAACTGATTGGTTTCCAAGTCACAGGCTGGAAGAGTAAGGAAACAAGGACACACCAATTTGAATATTGAAAAGCAGCCATAGTCCAGACACTGGACAAGGATAAAACTTTCTGTTGAGCATGTGGTGACCGTGTGTTTTGCACATGCTATCATATAGATGGTATAATCTGAAAGGCTACAAGTTTGGCTGTACGCTTGTGCTAAGTGTTCACATCAAATCTGAAGTGCGCTAGTGGCACAGAAATAACACACTTCACCTCTATAATTTCACAAGGAACTGTAAAAGCACAGAATGCCGATTGATTGTAAGAGGCCAGCTCCCCCACATAGTTCTGACAACCGCTATTAAAAATGACAGTGTCTGCAGAAACTCTTGCTAGAGCATTTAGGGCCAGATTTACTAAACGGGGCAAAGAGAGCACAATGTAAAGAGAGCAATGTAAACAAAAACTTTTATTGTGGATGCGTTTAATCATTTGACAGCAATAATTAACACACAAACTGACCACCAAATGCATTTTTTTTTTAGCTCAACCATCACGTAATGGAACGCAAAGGATTCTGGGAAATCAAAGGCAGTTAAGGATATATCTATGTTGCTTTCAGAAATCGATCAGATGAAGGTATCTCATGAGACAAGAAGTGAAGCTAACTTTGGATTTGGACATGCCTTTATGTAATTCGATGAGCGCAAACATTAGTTAACCACGTTGCATGATTTATTTTATTACTCTCCTCTGAAAGGGAAACTCCTACAAATGCATATTCAATAAGGTCAGGCACATAACTGTGTCCATGCCTTTTCAGCGCTAATTCTTCACTGTGAATCTTTATTAAATCCTACTATTACTATTTACTAGTACTATTTTAATGCCAAACGATGGTTTGTGCTGGCACAAGCTTAGAAAAACTTGCCCTTAAACACAAAAATTACCCACACATCTAGGACATTAATGGTGTGAAGAAGAAAAAATGTTCAGTGGTTTAAAAAAAAAAAAGAAAATTGCATTTATGCTAGACATTAGAGAACAAAAGCATTTTGAAAGGAGGCTTTGTTTCAGGAGTTCAGTTTGACCTTGTAATTATTAGAATTACTCAGGATATCTTTATTTATTTATTTATTATAATTTTTTTTAAGTATATGCTAATAGAATAGTAAAGCATAGCTGTTTGCTGGAGGGATGCCAAATTGTGGTGTTATTGGTTGGTGGCAGATATAGGGACAAAAGGGCAATTTCTCATCGCTTCATTTAAAGTGGTGGACTAACCAAACCCATTAACTTTAATTGCACTTAAAGTCCTCTGGGAACCCTCTTGGTTTTACATGATTGCAAAACATAAAACAAAAGAAACAGAACGATGTCAGAGTGAAAGAAAAAAACAAATGAAATGAGAATTTTGCTCCAGCTTAAGATATTAAACCACTTTGTTCCTGTCAATGGTTTAATAAAACTTAACATTTAGTTTTTGTGTTATATGAAGGTCGCATTAGATTGTCTTTAAATAATTTATTGTGCCTTGATTATTGTCTTCAATTTATTTTTCAAAGGACATTTACTCATAAATTCTGTTATTTTACACCCTTTTGTTTTATCAGAGTCGGACACTTTAGTCCAATGTTTTTTACAATCACTGTAATATCCACTATACAGAATGCTACAACAAACACAATAGTTAATTTGAGATATCATGATGTTGAAAAAAAAAAGTATATATTCATGCATACATACATACATATACATATATATATATATATATATATATATATATATATATATATATATATATATATATATACACTAATAATAATAACAGGGTGTATGTACATTGTTGGCCATTTTGGTCCAGCAGGGACAAAAGTGTTCATAGTTCAAGAAATAACCATAAATGTGGAGTATGGAAGTCAAAAACAGAGATAATGAAAGGAAAAGAGATGCAGCCAAACTGAGAATATACATTTTACTTATTATGCCGGAACAAGCCACTGAGTTAAAAAAACACTGGTGACAATTTTAAAAAGTCACAGCCAGTAATAACTGAGCAAATTTTCTACCTTCAAGAACCATGTCAGACATTTAAATGGCAAACTGAACTGCAATATGTAATTTGAAGTTTGATGATTTTCATTGTTCACCAAAACTGTAGGAAAGGATGAAGTAATCTACAGAGTTAAAGGTAAAGTTAATGTGCTCCCCTATTTTGAAATTGGTTTTTGAAGAGTGTCGCTTAAATCAGTGCAAAGATTGTTTTCCTTGATTAGGTTTTTGCATCTAGTTGATTCACGTTCAACTCACTAGTTTATGCTAATTAGAAAAGACCTTAATTAAAAAATTCATAATTATGTGTGCGGGTGTGTTGTGCTTGTGTATGTGCGTGTTTTTTCTCAAGGTCACAATGATTCCACAGGGGGAAAAAAACTCAAATTGCAAGTACAACTTTGAGCTAATAGCTATGAGTAATCTAGAAGATGTTTGTCTTCGAGATGAAAGGTTTTTAAATATATATATTGATATCACATACCACCATAATCCAGTTCAATGAATCCAAGTTAATCTCTCGTCGTATATATATTCACAGCTTTGTGAGACTGTTACATAATGCATTAGCTGACTCTTTATTTCCACCCTGAGGGTGAAAACCTACCCTACAGTATCATTAAAGAGAAGACAATATTGAGGCAGGTATCATCCTGGAGGGATGTCAAGACCTCTTCTTTTTCTCATTATCTGTATGTGTCTGCTGCCAAGGGTGGAGTCAAAGAAGAGCACCAGGGCAACATTGTCAAGATGAGAACAGGAAATGGAAAAGACAAAGCGTTAAAGTCTGTATGAAAATGAGGGCACAGGTGAACAACTGTATGCAGCACAAAAGAGAATAGATGTTTATTATAGATAGATAGATAGATAGATAGATAGATAGATAGATAGATAGATAGATAGATAGATAGATAGATAGATAGATAGATAGATAGATAGATAGATAACAAAAGTCAATGTGTTGCATATGGAGCAGTGCATCCTTGTTTTGTGACCCTGCCTTAGAAACAGAAGAATAAGAAAAGGTAAGCGTACTGACCATAGGTCCATATCACTTCAACCTTGGAGCACTTTTGCATTAATAGATTTTCCAAAGGCCACTAAAGCAATACATACAGGGAGCAATGAGATATCCCTAAATTCTCTCTTCTATGGTACAGATCTAACCTTGTGATCCACATGTACCAGTGTTTTAACTAAAAAAGCACTGACGACAAAAGTTTTACACCAGAACGCTCTGTTAAGGTTCACAGCAGATGCATAAGCACATACATTTGTTCTTACCCTCGCTGTAGGGTTAAAATTGAAGGCATGTGAGTCCAGCCAGTAATTAGGCCTTTCCACACAACATCATCTCATTTTTCCCCCATCAGACTGGTTAAAAAATAAACACACAAAAAAAAGCATGTCAGCAACATTTCATGTTCTTATCTAAAAAGCTCCCATGCATACAGTAGGATCTGTTTTCTCCCCCCTAGTGATTTTTTACATTAATTTGAATGTTTTATAGTGTATACTGTAAAATTGTTGTTGTTCTGTATATGTATTGTATTATTGCTTTGGCCAGACTAAGTAAAACAATCACTTCAAAGCACTTTGACTGAAATTCAAACTTTTTCAGACTATCACTGTTTCACTATTCTCCTTATGCAGATTATATACTCAAATAGAGGACTTAACAGGTCATTAAGAGGTTTAAATGAGTGAGTCAGTGATATTCAAATTATTTAAAAAACACAGAATCATTAGAAAAAAAAACGTGACCATATGAGAGTGAGCAAATAATTTACTCAATTGATTCTTCTGATTTTTATTTCAGTTTTACATACCTGTATATCTGTTTAGTTAGTATACATTTAATGCTTAAGCTTATTTTAGTTATTCAGTTATTGTTTTTTCATGTAATATTTCTTAAATTAATTATTACTTTATTAATATTCTGTAATGAATTCAACCTGAATTCAACTCTTCAATTCAACCCTCACGGACGACTGGTGCGCTCAAATAAAAACCAAAACACAACTAAAAGCCCAGGCCTGGTCCTCTCTCGTCCTTCACTGTCGTCGCTCCAGTTTTATATCCTTACATCTCCTCTGTGGGACTCAAGACCGGTGGTGGGTCGCAGGTGTAGCGGATTTCCCAATCACTCCACCGGCCTCACTCGTGTTCCCACATCCCTCGGCCCCGCCCCACTCGCCACATACCCCATCGCCCCTCACAGGCCGGGGGGTACCCACGAGACTGCGCTCTACTCCCCCCCCCCCCCCTCTGGGGGGGACCGCTCACGGGGACCTGCAAGAACCTGGGGGTAGGACAGACGAGGCGAGAGAAACGGAGATGGAAGGAGGAGCGACAGAGATGAGAGAGGGGAGAGAGGAAAAAAAAAAAAAATTCCGGTTCCCAGACGCACTGCTGCTCGGCCCTCCACCAAATGGGCGATCTCCTCCGCGGTGCCTGGCGGTGGCACTGGACGGCCCTCGGCGGACGGCACGACACTCCTCCGCCGCCCGGTGGACGGCGACGGCGACGGCTCCTCCGGTTTTGGACAGCCGGCAGGAGTCCCCCGTTCCCTGCTCCTCCGGATTCCTTCACGGAGGCAGCAGGCTCCGGCCCCCTGGCGAACGGCGCCGACTCCTCCGCTCCCTCACGCCCGTCCCCGGCAACTCGCTCCAGCCCACCGCCTCGAGCGTCCATGACGGCATCCTCCTCGCCTGCTCTGTGGCACCGCGGATTCACCACAGCGGCGAGGGATCTTCAGCAGCGCGTCCCTCCTTCAATTCAACCTTTGTAATCATCGGGAAGAAGGAGGCGGGAACCGGCGGACAATCCAATAACATTTTAATAATACAAAATAAACACAAAACAGCGCACCAGAAAAATGAGAGAAAATGAAGGCATAAACTCAATATGTCATATTTGCATATCATTGAAGGCATGTTGAGGGTCTCAGAAGTGTCAGGCACAACCATGACAGAGCCCAGATGATGTTAACTAAAGTCTCCGTTGAATGCCAGCTTACACCCTCACTGATTTTAGTTGAATGTTTTAAATGTCATCTCAATGAAAAGTATGTGAGACAATTTTATATTCAGTACTTAACTTACAGACTAATGTTCCATAGAAAAGTTACATCCATGCAAATCAGATTGTCACCACGCATTCAGTCAATCTTACCAATATTGAAATTCCTCCTTAAGCAACTTCTCTGTTTGTGTGGGAGAAGAAGCCTTGAGGTAAGAAAGTATATCACATGGAGCAGTGTGGAATAAGTTACCTAGACACAAATCACTTTCAGTGAGAGGACAGAAGTTAGAGCAGATACAATCCTGTAAAACTGCAGTGAATGTACGACAGATAAGTGGAAAGCTCTTCTAAGCACTGTGGGGGACAGAACATTGCCTATATCGCCTGTGAACGGCAGGATACACAGCTTAAATGGTCTGGAAATTTTGTATTGCTTAAATCTTTGCATATTTACTTTGCCCAGACTCAGCTACCTGGGACTTGATGCTTCTTCATCTAGTCCCAGTACTTAATGGCTTTTAGAATGGTGTATATCTTTGAGCTTCAATGTTAGTGCAGGCATATTTCACAACAGGGGCGATTCTAGGATTTAGATTTTAGGGGGGCTCAGCCCCCAATAAGGGTATGATTAAAAAAATATTATTTGACTATTAGGGTAGGGTGGTATGCTACTAACCTTACTGCAATCCACTATTCCATTGTATTCCCTGTATTTCATATATGGGAGTAGGAGTACTGATTGAGCCATATACAACACTGTAATAATAAAAATAATTATTGGATGTGACAACTAGAAAATAGGGAATGTTGATTTATTTATTTTTTTACAATGAAGACCTCCTGATTCATTCACTGTTCAAACACACGCATGTTTCCAGTATAAACACAACATTTTACTGTTTGCATTTCTATGCTCACATACAAACCTCAGATAGGAATTTCTTCCTTTGACGATACCACTGCTTTTTCTTATAAAATGTACAGGGAAATTGGCAGACAAATTAAAACAATGTCAGGGTTCAATGACTGAAATGAATCTTGGGAACACAGTGGTATTGTGTGTGTGAGAGGCTGTCTACGTTCTATTCTCACCTGACTGTTGCTCATTTGCAGACCTACTCCCGCACGACAAGAAAAAATGTTGTATATCCATCTACAATGAAATATAAATTATTTTAGTTTTTTAGCTTTTTAGCCTTTATAATCAACAATACGGTTGGATATTCATAAAGTCACCCCATGAAAATTGATGTCATTTTAAGTATTTTAACTAACCAGCTAATATTCATTAAGAATATAGACAAACCATGTATTAATGTAATTGTCTATTGGCAATATGATTAATCTGTTCTTTATTCATTTCTATTTATTAAAAATAACAACATGAATTATCAATTTGCCACTTCTATAAATCAGTACAAATCTAGTATAAATAGTATAAATCAAGAAAATCAAAAATCCCTTTACTCTACGTTTACTCTAATGACACTCCTCCTGATTCATTATTACTTAATACAAAACTATATTTAATAATACAAAACAAAATAACTCCACATTCTCTCTCTGGGCCATCTAGTGCTTTCAGACAATGTGTGTCTTTAATCATTTCTGTGCACGGCTGCAAAATGTAATGTCAAAATACATAATAATATGTCTGTAATTTTAAAAAGTAAATCAAAATAAATCATGATTGTTTTCTGAATCTAAAGCATGTTTTCATGGGTGTTAATCACTTCATTTTTGTAGGAATAGAAAACAACTATCACACAAGGGCTGAAGGTGAACGCAGCGAAACGTATTGGTATTGGATGAGAAACCGAGCCGTCCTGTGTGCTCCCAATGCTCCAGTAACATTACATTATGTAAACTGCAATGCATTTATGACAAAGAACTGCACCAATGCAGATGTAATATCATAGCAATCTATCAATAAATGCACTCACGACACACCTTGTACTCTCTGATGTTCGCTCTGCTCGGCGCCACAGAAGATTGAAAAATGCGCTAAATCCAAGCAGACTCAGATAAGGGGAGGAGCCGAAACTTGACGCAGCTTGCCGCCGTTTCAAATGAGTTTTTTTAAAGGGGACTGAAGCGATCAAAAATGTATTAATCAAATATTTTTTAAGGGGTCTGGGCAGAAGTTTAGGGGCTGAAGCCCCCCTAAAAAGGGCCTAGTGACGCCCCTGTTTCACAAACTCCTCTGTGATTGGAGCAGTCAACGTCCGTTTACCTTCTGTTTACCAGTTTCAAAACTGTTTTGTTGAAGAGCAGGTATTTGCTTTTTTTTTTTCCTTCAGGGGTGAGCTCCTTTATTCTGTTTAACCGCAATACTAACCTTTCAGTTATTGGATAGTTGAAAACTGTCACACTGAACAAAACTGAAAACCCCAAACTAGTCTTTGGTCATATTATATCAAATACTTAGAACACTGTGAATAACCAGTTACATTAATACCTATCAGCCTGCACCATGTAGAATTTCATGACTGAACATATACTGCATACAATGCTATGCAATGCAATTTAATGCAAGACAAATGTTTTACAACATTCTATTGAGAAAACACAATAAAACAAATCTCACGATTTCCACAAAAAATGTTAAGCAGCACAACTATTTTCTCCATTAATAAATATAAAAATAAAAATAAGAAGAAATGTTTTTTGAGCAGCAACTCTTGAGAAGTAACTCTGAAGACTGACTGCTAAAAATTTTGTTTTGCCACCACAGGAATAAAACATATCCATAACAATATCAATAAATTTTAAGACATAATATTTTTTTAATTATTAAAATTATTATTATATTATTAATAAATGTAATAATATTTCACAACATTGCTTCACAAATGCAGCCTTGCAGTGCATAGACATCTCTCAAGAACATTATAACATTTTACCGACCCATATGCTTCCATTTTAGATTGAATTACCTCAAAATTAACCTTTACACATTGCATGTTATTACATATTGGATTGTGAAAAATAGTTTGTTGCTACTATACCTGTATATTTCAAGAGAAAAATAAAATCAGGACTTCTACTCCGGCTGGACTTGAGCCTTTGTCATTGCATATGGGAGATTCCTTTCCTAAAAGTTTGTTAGAAACTAGATACTTTGAACTAGAACTTTGAGTAGATTTAGCAAACTCTTTTCCATCTAAAGCACCTCTAATTACAATTGTGGTGATAGTTATCCTGAAGGAAAGGAGTGGAGTAAAAAGCCTGGCTCTAAGGCACGATGGAGTGTTTTCATTTGCGTAGAAGGTGATGAAGTTCTCTCATTAACTTAATTATTCAAAACCACTGGACTGCTACTAATCAAATCATGCCCCCGTGTCCATATAGGCAGCTGCCAATATTATTTTCTCCATTAATTTTTATTTTGGTCATTGTTGTGTACATTTTCCATCCTAGCACCTCGTGAAATACCCTTACTGCTCTCCAAAGTGCTACATATCCCCTTGCATTCCCTAACCATGCACTGCACCTTTTCTCTCTCACCCCCATCTGTCCCCTTTGGCTGGCTCTTTTCCCATATGTCCAGTGATGGGCAGCTCCACAATCTGGTATGCCGACCCTGCACATCAAAGCCCCACTCGAAGCTCTTAGCAGAGGGGAGACGGCCACAGCAGAGCCCCTTCAATAATGCATTCTTGCATCAGAGCTCATAGTGCTGTCCTTCATGTAAACAGGTAGACATACAGACTCATGGAAGAGGACATGCAGCAGTCTACTTTAAGGTTCAAAACATGCCTTTTTAAAGTGGTAGTTCAGCCATATATGAAATTACTGTCATTATTTACTCACCTGTATGCCCAACTATGACATTTTTTATTTTATGGTGCTATGTTTAAATGCTTTCAAAAGTCATACTGCAACTGCCTTTGATTAATTACTTTAATTATTTGATTGCTGATTTGTCCCTGCTGTGATCATGACAAATGAAATTCTTACCTGTGTGCCAATGTGTTTATGTACAAAACCTTTGAAAAGTTTTGGGTCATATATATATTTTTTTTATGTTTCTGAATATATAATGTATACAATGGTTAAAATAACTAATCAAAGGGTTAGTTTACCCAACAATTAAAATTAGCCCATGTTACTCACCCTCAAGGCATCCTTGATTTATACGACTTTCTTCTTTCAGATGAATCCAATCAAAGTTATTTTAAAAATTGTCCTTATTTTTCCAAGCTTTTTAATGTCAATGGGTGTTTGGTTTTTTTTTTCTTTTTTTTTATACAACAGTCCAAGTGAAGTCAAATAAAACTTTTGGACTGCTGAACAAAACCACCTGTCCATGCCGTATAGCTTGAAAGAGGCAGGAAACTTTTGAATATATCTCTGATTGGATTCGTCTGAAAGAAGAATGTCATATACTACACATACAATGCCTTGTGGGTGAGTAAAACATGGGCTAATTTTCATTATTGGGTAAACTAACTCTTTAATTAGACTTCTAGTAGTTAGTTTTTTTGTGCTTTTAACTGTGAAATGATGTAAACGTTAAATTAAATGGCATTTAAGAATATGTATTGATGTATTTAAATTAGACTTAAAAGCACCAAAATAGGAAGAGGACTTGTGGAAATGTGCTGATCGCATAGTGTAGGAAATATGGGATTCAAAATCAAAATTAAACCTAGAAAGTTTAGAGAGTTTTGACAATTTTAAACAAAGAAATGTTGTGGCATTCATTAAAGAAATATTTAAGATTTGTGACATTGAACATGCAAAAACATCCTTTGCTACTATCATTGAATATTTATCTATTCTTTCACAAATTATTGTTCTGATAATATACTGTAATAAACCTCTCCTCTTTTGTTTATGAGGGGGGGTTTTTACCAGACCTATATGGAGGACCACAAGTATGTCATACCACCAGTTCTTCCAGGTAACAAATTTTATTGATCATTTATTGGAAAAGAAACATGATTTAAATAAAGTAGATTCAACAAACATTAACTCTGTACGCCTTTGCTAGAGCAAACGATAGTACACCAGGTACACTCCAACACTACACTGCACTCTAGTGGTCACACAGCACAATCAAATCGTGATCAAATGCTAATCATATTACACAGTGAAAATCAGCGCTAACCCCAGCTCAGTAAGCACAGAGTGATTCGTATATCAACTCCTAACTACAAACATTCATTCTCACACATACATGCATACAGAAAATTTAAGTCTAAAACACTTCCCCGTTTCCTGGCATCAAGACCCCACCCTGGGCTCTAAGGAAAGGGATCAGCCCTGTCAAATCAGCGTCCACGGGACAGCGCGTGCAGTCCTGTGTTTTATGCTAGTTCAAGCAGTCACGGAGTCCGACGTAAGTACTGATAGGCTATTTAAATGCAGCACCAACTCGTATAAGATTCACTGCGTACATAATACTGATAAGCCATCATTCCTTTTCAACAGCGCTGTTTCTCAGAAAACATTCATTAACCAAAAGGCTGGCGCTCCTAAAATCTCCCCGCTATCTCACTAAACCCAACAAACATAATATGACTCGCCATCTTCGTTGCCGGACAAACCCTAATGGTCTTGAGCAACCCAAAAAACGTCCCCGTCATTTCCCTCGAACGCCAAAGCCCAAAACTTATGCCATCCATTTCCTCTTCACATTGTCTCTTAAATTACCTCTATTCCAGGTGAGTCCAATCAGTCTCTCCTCCCATCAATAGGAAAGAGAATGCGCTGTTTAAAGTTCACATCGGCCAAATCAAAGCCAATTGAAATGAATAACCCCCCACATTTATTACACTATCCCCTCCCCTCAAATAGACAGGACTCGTCCCTGAGTCAAATCAAATTGTACAGTAGTCTTTAGACCATACTGGTGGTTTCTGAGAACGAACTGGCCGACTCCTTTGTGGACATCGAGGAGACTCGAAGATGTCTCCAACTTCTATCCTCTGGTCCCCATCCTCCAGCTGCAGCTCACCAGAACCTGTGTCCACCAGAAGAGAACACAAGCTTCTGCCGGAGAGTCCCCTGTCCATAGCAGACTCTAATATGGAATTTCTTTCCTCCCTGCTGGTTACAGCAGCCCTCTCCTTGATCTTGACCACCTCTGGAACAGCAGGACTTTGGGCCTGGAAGGGTCGCTCAGCTCCCTCACTGATCTTGACTGCCTCTGAAACAGCAGGACTTTGGGCCTGGAAGGGTCACTCAGCAGGCTAGTAATTCTAGGACAGGCTGGCCAAGACTCTGAAACAGAACAAGCAACATAAGGCTTCATTCGATTGTAATGCACAACACTCTCAAAACCCCCTTCTACTAACTGAACTATATACAGCACATCAGAGACCCTTTCCAAGATTTTAAATGGCCCCTTAAAGCGTCTCTGCAATTTAGGACAAACACCACGTTTCCGAGCTTTATTTCGAATCCAAACTAACTCCCCTACTACATAGTAGTGGAAATTTGCTCGAAAATCAGCATGCATCTTCTGTCGATTTGAAGCCAGATCCTGATGCCTTTTTACTGCTTCTACTACGGTCGATAAGCTCTCAGCTACTCCAGTCACATATTCATTTACAGATTGAAATGTCTGCTCCTCGTCTACCCCCAACATAATATCGACTGGAAGGACCATTTCTCTCCCAAACAAAACCTTATAGGGTGTAAATCCAGTGCTTGCCTGTATGCTACTACGGTAAGCCATCATAACATATGGCAACAACCTATCCCAATTCGTCTGGTTATCATCCACAAATAATGAGAGCATCAATAGGAGTGTATGATTAAACCCTTCTGTTAGCCCGTCAGACTGGGGGTGATAGGGGGAAGTACGCGACTTGTTTATTTGCAACAATCTGCAAAGCTCCTTAAACAAGATAGACTTGAAATTTCTACCTTGGTCAGAATGCACACTCCTAGATGCACAATCATGACACTCCCTGCACCATTTTTTTCACATCCCCAAACCACCCAGGCCAATAGAAACGATCCTTTACCTTAGCTTGTAACTTCTGAATCCCTAAATGCCCTCCAGTGACTGTATTATGCAACATAAACAACACCCCTGGAACCAAACTTCTCGGTAAAACCACCTGTATCACAGAAGCAGCATCAGAATTAGCAGGAGGTATTCTCACCAACCGCTTATTCTGTAACTCTAATTGGTGCCACACTGGCAAATATTTCACAAGAGCAGGGTTTCCTTCCACTTCCCTACTACCATCCTCTAACCCACTTTTCAGACGAATGAACAGACGAATGAATATCTGGGTCCCTTTGTTGAGCCATAACTAACTTATCCTCACTCCCCTCCAGATCTCTTAAGGTACCCCCCCTTCTCTCTGCTTCACTCACTGCCCGAACGTTCACTTGTCCCTTGGGCTGAGGGAAGTTACCGTCCCCCTCCCTAATGTCTTCCCTGACTAATGCGGGGAGCCTTGACAAAGCATCCACATTGGCATGCTGCTTTCCTGGTCTATTAATGATTTTATATTCAAAGTTAGCCAGTTGCTCAACCCAACGAGCCAACTGCCCCTCCAACCCACTGAAGTTATGCAGCCAACGCAACGAGCTATGATCGGTTGTCAACACAAACTCCCTCCCTAACAAATAGTGTTTAAAATACTTGGATAAGGTCACTACGCTAAGGAGCTCCTTCTTTGTGGTGGCATACTTCCGTTCCTGTTTAGTCAAAGCTCGACTAGCGTAAGCCACCACCCGCTCCAAGCCCCCTTCTTCTTGAGACAATACAGCCCCAATTCCCACATCACTCGCATCCGTATCTAAAATAAAGGGCTTTTTAGGATCTGGATAAGCCAACACAGGGACAATAGTCAGACTTATTTTTAACTGCTGAAAGTCCTCTTGACACTCTTCCCCCCAGCAAAATCTTTTCCCTTTTTCTGTAAGCTGATGTAATGGTCGAGCAATCTCAGCAAACGCTTTAACCCTCTGAAGTTGATTAACCCGGATACGCGTTTTGAGTCATTTTCTCCTGATAACCCCGAAAAGAACTTAAATTACACTTTCAGTTTTAATCGTACAGAGAAGAGCAATACATCAATCGAATCTGTAAAGGGTCTACTTTTTTTTGGATACAGACATAATAACAACAAAACTTTGTGCACTTATAAAATAAAGATAACAAACAAGGTGCGCTGTCTGCAGCCTTTGTCTACGCTGATCTTTATTTGCAAACACGTCATTAAAATGAACTGTAACTCTGTGAATACTCAACGAAGAGACATGAGAGAGATATCTATAGAAAGCTTGACATGTCTACTTTTAAACTAAACAAGTGCCGCTGAAAACAGATATTCTGTGATAAAGTAATCCATATGAAAACAACGTGATGTCTGTTTTTCATGTCTCCCTTCATTATATCTAATGTGACCACGCCCCCGCGCTGAACGCGCTATTCAGATTCAAACTGAAGCGCGCGGCTTGAATACGCCCATAACAGAAGAAAAAGCAGCAAGACTGTTCTTAAAGTTTTTATTTTACAGTTTGCTTCGTGATGAGAGGAATAAGACATAATTCACCCCAAAAAGATGTCATGTGGTTGAGGATTTGAGAAATAGATTTCCTCAGAAAAAAAAAGAATGAAGCACTTTATTCAGCAGAGATCATAAACATGAGTATGTCTCTTTTTATTTATTTATTTATATACTTGTACTAGTTTTCACATAACGTGTAAACATTTTACTAGTTAGATTTTTTCCAAAGACTTTTTCCAAACTATAAATCCTGACTAAATATATAATCAAGTGAAATATTATGAAGTTTCAATAACAATATACAATACTATACCATTCAAAAGCTTGATGTAAATAATATAAATGTAACAAATAAATAACTATAGGCTAACAAATGTAAAAACAATGCTGTTCTTTCAATTTATTCCCCCTAAAAAACCTAAAAAAATATTCTCCGCTCTTTTCAACATTAATAATAATAATAATAATAATAATGATAATAATAACAACAATAAATGTTTTTTTTTTGTAGAAAATAAGATTGTTAAAAGGATTTCTGAAGGGTTGTGTGACTGGAGTATTGATGCCAAAAAAATTGTTTGAAAGTCAGCTTTGATTGTTCCTGATGTTAACTGTTTAACTGTTTAACTACTCCCCCAAGTGGATATTAAAGTATGTTGTGGGATAATTAAATATATTCTAAATAAACTACAAACATAAAATTATATAGATTTATTTTGTTCTCACATTCTTTCTTGTAACTCCTTCCTCTCAGTGGCACAGATGACTGAATGGCTCATTATGCAGCTCATTATGCGGGCCTTTGTCTTCTCAGGTGTAAATCACAATGATATTCATGATAGTTGACGCCTACTCGCATATGACTTTTACCAACAAAAATGTCTTAGAAAATGTAAATCAATATATTGTTTTCTGTAAGTGAGTAAACAAGATGATTTTCACATAATTTAGAAAGAAAAATTCTAAGCTACAAGCTCCAGTTCTCAAAAGTCCCGGGAACCAATGTTCTCTATGTGTTTTTTTGCCTTTTTCAAGTGTTTTAACATTTTTAGTTTTTCACTAACCACGCATAATATTTTTTTTCTCAAAAACACAATCATGTACATACATGCATTTTACATATTATTATTGTCGGGTCTCGGGGCTAATCACCTGTCTTTTTGGTGTGGGTGTGTGTGTGTTGGGATGGTTTGACAGCTCACCCCGTCTGCCTGTTTGTGTTTTCCCCGCCTCCCTTGTTTCCCCGTTGTTAACCTTAATTGCTCGCCACCTGTTCTCTATATCCTTCTAATTTTGTCCCCTTTATTATTCCCTGTGTTTCTCTGTCTATTGTCAGACTGTTGTTATTCATACCAATAGCTCCGATCATCTAGCAGCTCTTTGAACTCACCTTGTCGTGTCTTGTCCTCAGGCTCCAGTGTGTTTAGTTGATTCCTCTGCCCTTGTTCTTACAAGCCTTGAGCTCCTAGTAGCTTTCAGCTGTTCAACCCTCCGGTCCGGCAGTTATACGTACTTCTGTGAAACGTGACTCATCTGCTACTCATCCTGTCACTGCGAGTGAAACCTGTGAAACGTGACTCATCTGCTACTCATCCTGTCACTGTGAGTGAAACCTGTGAAACGTGACTCATCTGCTACTCATCCTGTCACTGCGAGTGTAACCTGTGAACCGTGACTCTTCTCCTCTGTTTCGAATAAAGCCTTGAGTTTACCCACATCTGAATCCAGCCTGCTTTCTCCTGACAGAACAGTCTGACTAGATTATGGATTCAGCGGGATCTGATCCGCTTCGCTCGGCTCTCGTTCAACAGGGAGTGTTGTTAGGGCAGCATGCCACCCAGCTCAACACCACCGCGCAGGATGGGGACGTTCTCAGTGCCCGAGTCTCCGAACTCCTCACACGGGTGGACGATCTTCAGCGAGAGGCAGTGCCCGTTAAAAGCCAGGGCCCACCAGTGAGGCGGAGAGTCCTGGTGGGCACGGTTCTCAGATCAAGCTCTCCTGCAGCACGCACTCAGCTGCTGTTCCAACTCTCCTTCCAGAGTTGTCTACACACTGGACTCGCCCTTGTGGACTCAGGGGCTGAGGGGAACTTCCTTGATGCTGCCTCTGCTCAACGTTGGAGAATCCCGCTTGTTCCTTTAGTTAGTCCCGTTTCAGCATGGTCATTAGCTGGCCGTCCCCTTACCACCATCACCCACGTCACTCCCAAGATAGACCTCCATATTGCTGGCAGTCATCATGAGCGTATTGAACTGTTTATTATTGATTCCCCTAAGGCTCCTTTAATTCTGGGACACCCATGGTTGCACAAGCACAATCCCCACATTGATTGGGTCAGTAATTCTGTTTTAGCCTGGAGTCAGTCTTTTCACATGTCATGTTTGGGTGCTGCTTTTTGTCCTGTCTCTGTGTCTTGTGTTCCTTAGGAGGATCCCTCTGACCTGACTGGTGTTCCGGCGGAGTACCATGATCTTCGGGCGGTCTTCAGTAAGGCCCGGGCCACCTCTCTACCTCCGCATCGCCCTTACGACTATGCCATTGATCTCCTCCCGGGCTCTTCTCCGCCTAAGGGTCGTTTATATTCCCTTTCAGGTCCTGAGAGAGAGGCCATGGACAAGTACATACGTGAGTCACTTCAGGCTGGGCTCATCCGCCATTCCTCCTCTCCCGCTGGTGCAGGGTTTTTCTTTGTTCAGAAGAAGGACGGCTCCCTGCGGCCTTGTATTGATTACAGAGGTTTGAATGACATTACTATCAAGAACAGGTACACCCTACCTTTAATGTCTTCTGCTTTTGAATTATTACAGGGAGCTCGGGTCTTCACCAAGTTAGACCTGCGCAACGCCTACCACTTGGTGCGCTTCGGGAGGGGGATGAGTGGAAGACGGCATTTAACACCCCTTCGGGACACTACGAGTACTTGGTTCTTCCGTTTGGTCTGACCAATGCTCCATCCGTTTTCCAGGGACTCGTCAACAGCATGTTGGGTGACATGATTAATCAATTTGTCTTTGTGTATTTGGATGATATTTTGATTTTTTCTTCTTCTCTCCAATTACACACCCAGCATGTCAGACGGGTTCTCCAGCGGTTACTAGAGAACCAGTTGTTTGTCAAGGCGGAGAAGTGCGAATTCCACGCTGAGTCTGTTACGTTCCTTGGCCATATTATTTCTACGGAGGGGATCAAGCCTGATCCCGCTAAGATTGAAGCTGTTGCCCAGTGGCCGGTCCCTGACTCCCGGAAGGCTCTGCAGCGTTTCCTGGGTTTTGCCAACTTCTACCGGTGTTACATCCGGAATTTTGGTCAGATCGCTGCACCGCTGACAGCCTTAACCTCCACTAATGTGTCCTTCAGGTGGAACGGGGAAGCGCAGGTAGCCTTTGACATTTTAAAGTCCCGTTTTGTCTCTGCACCTGTTCTGATGGTTCCAGATCCGGAGGCCCAGTTCATTGTCGAGGTTGATGCTTCGGACGTTGGGGTTGGCGCAGTTCTATCTCAGCGTTCCCTCCATGATGGGAAGGTTCATCCTTGTGCATTCTTCTCTCATCGTCTCAGCCCTGCAGAACGTAACTATGACATCGGCAACAGAGAGCTGCTGGCGGTACGATTGGCCTTGGGTGAGTGGCGTCATTGGTTGGAGGGGTCAGCGCAGCCCTTCTTGGTCTGGACGGATCACAAGAACCTTGAATACATCCGTTCGGCCAAGAGGCTGAGCTCGCGTCAGGCCCGCTGGGCGCTCTTCTTTGCCAGATTCAACTTCACCCTCTCGTACCGGCCGGGATCAAAGAACACCCAGCCTGATGCCCTCTCTCGCCTGTTCGGTGCTCCAGGGGGGGAGTTTGCGGCCGAGGCCATCCTTCCTGAGGGGGTGGTGGTCGGGGCTCTTTCGTGGGGTATCAAGCAGCGAGTTGAGGAGGCCGGTCGAGGGGTGCAGGTGCCGGGAGAGTGCCCGGCGGGCAGGTTGCTGGTGCCGGCTGCGCTGCGCTCTGAGGTCCTTGAGTGGGGTCACTCATCCAGGTTAGTCTGCCATCCAGGTATTTGGAGAACGTTGTCTGCCATCCGACAGCGTTTTTGGTGGCCTACTATGGCCGCAGATGTTAGACAGTTTGTGTTGGCCTGCCCCACATGTGCCCAAAGTAAGCCTGTCAATCGCCCTCCTGATGGTCTACTGCATCCTCTCCCTATCCCTTCCCGTCCTTGGTCACACATTGCCCTTGATTTCGTCTCTGGGCTTCTTCCGTCGAAGGGAAACACTGTAGTTCTCACGGTGGTGGATCGTTTTTCCAAAGCGGTTCATTTTATTCCCCTGCCCAAGCTACCCTCCGCCCGGGAGACCGCCCAACTGGTGGTGGATCACGTCTTCCGTCTCCACGGGTTACCGGTGGATGTGGTTTCAGATAGGGGTCCCCAGTTCGTCTCCCGGTTCCGGAGGGAATTTTGTAGACAGATTGGGGCCTCTGCAAGTCTGTCATCTGGTTTTCATCCTCAGACCAATGGGCAGTGTGAGCGGGCCAACCAGGATCTAGGAAGAATGCTCCGCTGTCTAGCATCCAACAATAAGAGTTCCTGGTGTCAGCAGCTCTCCTGGGCAGAATACGCCCATAACACCCTTCCTGCGGCCGCGTCAGGTATGTCCCCTTTTGAGTGTGCTGTTGGTTATAATCCACCTCTGTTCCCATCACAGGAACCCGACGCAGCGGTTCCATCCGCCCTGGCTTTCGTCCAGCGCTGCCGTCGCACCTGGGAGAGAGTCAGGAGGATTTTGGTCCAAACCTCTGACAGAACCAAGGCTGCAGCTGATCGTTGCCGGTCCTCTCCTCCTACCTATGTGTGTGGTCAACGGGTTTGGCTCTCTACCAAGGATCTGCCTCTCCGGGCGCCTTCTCGTAAGCTGGCACCCAGATTCATCAGCAACCAAAAACTCTGCAATCACAGCCAATGAATCAAACTGGCACACAGTCTGCCAGCGACCCAGAATGGACATCTCTCCACCATTGGCCACAGCTACTCTGCCTTCATAGCCATCTAAGCTAGACCCTCCATTAGTTACATTTAACCAAAACTGCTTGGGAACAATTGAAACCTGTACCCCCGTATCAATCAACAAACGCATTTCACACCCACCTATTTTACCGGTCAAAAATACTCCAGCACCGGTTGTAGAAACGGAGGCCAATTTATCTGACGCGGCCATAGGGGCAGGCATTTGGCCTACTGTGCCTGCCCCTTCCAGTTTCCCTGCAAATAAGGACAATTCCTGCGCAGATGTCTAGTACAACCACATTCCCAGCATGCATCAGTCCGCAAACGGACCTGTGGCTCCAGTACGCCCATCAGGGGAGTGGCAGGTGCAGAGACCGGACTATTCTTCGCCTGCATATCTTTTACAGTAACCTGTAATGCTTTAACCTCTTGACGCAACTCCTCCACCATGCCCAGTAAAACTTCAAGCTTATTATCAGAATATGAATTCTGAGCACTCAGACCACAAACTTTCAAATCTGAACAATGTGTGTGTTCCAAGTTCCAAATAAGCTCCAATTCCGATGCCAAATTAATTGCACCTTCTAAAGTGGCAGGTTTTGCACTGCGAAGATGTATACGCATATCACCACTGCCTACATGTGCAACAAAATGGTCACGAGCCAGTAAATCTTGAGTAGCCACATCAGCAGAAGGGTAAGCTTTATGAATCAAGCGTCTTAATGCATTTCCAAACTCACGAGCAGTCTCATTAGTGAGCCTGCGTCGAGAAGAAAAGCTCACCCGATTCCAGTCTGCACTCTCGCATGGCTCCAAACATTTACCCATTGCATCTTTTAAAAGTGCATAATTATTCTTTGCTTCGCTAGGCATAGACATAAACTTTAACTTAAGCTCATCATTCCATCCATTTACTTGGGCAGCCATTTCAAATTGTTTAGACCAATCGGACCATTCCCTTCCTACCCCTGTAAAGGTCTCAGGCATAAAAAGAGGGCGAGAAACTGGATTTACATTAGCAGCTGCCATAACGCTGCTTGAAGCTGGCAAATTTGCACCTAATTGTGGCACAGACATACCCTTGTCCTCCATTTTAACTGAACACTATCCCACCGCTGCCACCTGTGTAATAAACCTCTCCTCTTTTGTTTTGAGGGGGGGTTTTTACCAGTCCTATATGGAGGACCACAAGTATGTCATACCACCAGTTCTTCCAGGTAACAAATTTTATTGATAATTTATTGGAAAAGAAACATGATTTAAATAAAGTAGATTCAACAAATGTTAACTCTGTACGCCTTTGGCTAGAGCAAACGATAGTACACCAGTGACACTCCAACACTACATTGCACTGTAGTGGTCACACAGCACAATCAAATCGTGATCAAACGCTAATCATATTACACAGTGAAAATCAGCGCTAACCCCAGCTCAGTAAGCACAGAGTGGTTCGTATATCATTTAAAAACTCCTAACTACATACATTCATTCTCACACATACATGCATAAAGAAAATTAAAGTCTAAAACACTTCCCCGTTTCCTGGCATCAAGACCCCACCCTGAGGTCTAAGGAAAGGGATCAGCCCTGTCAAATCAGCGTCCGCCGGGACAGCGCGTGCAGTCCTGTGTTTTATCCCAGTTCAAGCAGTCACGGAGCCCGACGTAAGTACTGATAGGCTATTTAAATGCAGCACCAACTCGTATAAGATTCACTGCGTACATAATAATGATAAGCCATCATCCCTTTTCAACAGCGCTGTTTCTCAGAAAACATTCATTAACCAAAAGGCTGGCGCTCCTAAAATCTCCCCACTATCTCACTAAACCCAACAAACATAATCTGACTCGATATCTTCGTTGCCGGACAAACCCTAATGGTCTCGAGCAACCCAAAAAGCGTCCCCGTCTTTTCCCTCGAACGCCAAAGCCCAAAACTCATGCCATCCATTTCCTCTTCACATTGTCTCTTAAATTACCTCTATTCCAGGTGAGTCCAATCAGTCTCTCCTCCCATCAATAGGAAAGAGAATGCGCTGTTTAAAGTTCACATCGGCCAAATCAAAGCCAATTGAAATGAATAACCCCCCACATTTATTACAATACTTTAAATAAATGTATCCAATTAGAATAGTGCAAATATAAGCATTTTCAGTGCCAGCATTTCCCCATTTTATAGTGTGATGTGTGGTGAATGGTACATTGTAAGCTTCACAAACAGCAAGATGTATTCATAGACTGGGGGGTACAGACTGTGAAAAGAGAGAAATCGAAAGAGTGATTGTGAGAAATAAAGCGACATAACAGTTATTGCACTTTGTGGACCCAGATTTTCTCATGGCTTGGCTTTCTGCTCCCTAGGGTCTTAAGCATTAAGCGATCAATAGAGGAATTGACTTTGGTCAGCACATTCAGGACAGTCCTCTCCTCAGTTTTACTACTGCAGAGACACTGCACCAGTAAAATGGAGGCATTAACATCCAAGCCAGCATCTGTTGAATTTCATTGTGTCAAATGGCAATGCGATACCTGGAAAACATAACAGTAAATTGGTCTTGACAAATATTGCTCTTGGCACTAACTATAGAGGATAACATATGGCCAAATCCTGGGCAAGTCTAACAAATTATATGTTGCTCAACAGCAATCATAGATGTGTGACAAATCAATGCAATCATAGGTAGTTGAGACATCTGAAGCTCTTAAGGGACCAGGAGCAAGATGCCATCTTTCAATTTGTTCTTAGACAAATAGATTTTTTTGCCTACTTAAATCCACAACTTTTTTAGTGAATAGTGATGTATGTGTAAATAAACAATGCAATCAGCAAGGGCAAATCATTCTTAATATATTAAATATTTAATCCAAATATTCTGGTTAACACGGGTTGTGCCAAGTGTACGACTACATGGGGTGGATTTGCAAAAATTGACATAGGGGTCGCAAATTGACTGAATTTATTATAATGCATCATAACTATTTGCAAATAATGATTTGACTTTAAAATACACATTCACTCTTAATCATATACTTAATATGCTGAAAACAGCTTTGTTAATGATCCTTGTCCTGTTTACAGATAATTACATATTTCATGAATCATGTAAATTATATATTTCACTTCAAATTGGAAACATTTGACATAAAATGTTGAGTAGTTTGCTGCTCCTATGCCTGGGACACACATTTTTATCTAGTCTGTGTTTTAAAAATACTATTTCCTACAGCAGGATATAGTACAAATAATCTTTTGCAATATAAAATAATCAGAATTAAAAAGAATAACTATTTTTAATAACATAAAAAATTGGCATATTACAGTGGATTGCGCTATTAACTGTAAATTCATACAATGCTTATTGAATTAAAACTCTTTAACAGAAGCATGAATTAAAATAAATAAATAAATAAAATAAATAAATAAAGCACTCCAACAGAAGAAAAAAAGAGAAAAAAAAAGATTTGAATCACTTAAAAAGTAATTATTTATAGT
Source organism: Carassius carassius (assembly GCF_963082965.1). Taxonomy (NCBI): domain Eukaryota; kingdom Metazoa; phylum Chordata; class Actinopteri; order Cypriniformes; family Cyprinidae; genus Carassius; species Carassius carassius. The sequence continues at coordinate 8,279,848 of NC_081773.1, forward strand.
GTAAAAATGCCACTCTTTAATCTATGATGTGCCTGCTCCAGTGTGTGTACTGTAAGTGTTTGTATCCAACTTTTTAGGCACAAAAAACTAAACAATATCACATCTTTGATGTCCCACTTTAGCTGAATGCTACTGTTCCAATGTATCTAACAGGTAAATTGGGAGAGTAACAAAACTTGGTTAAAAAAAAGAAAAGAAAAAGAAACACCATTTTATATTGTCGGTTGAAATACTGTTTATATTGCAATTTAAACCTTTACCATTTTAATAGACTTAAACGATGTACAGGCACTTAACATGTACTTTCCCTGACCTTCCATCATCTGAGTGGTAACCATGACCATATGATTTGTAATTGACTAATCAAATGTTGATATTCAAATGAAGTACTGTTATTACACTGTGAAACACTGTGCATGTCTTTTTGTCGACTTATCAAAGGCCTTCGACACTGTGGATCATGACATGTTACTAAAAAGGCTTCGATCAGTAGGGCTATCAGGAAATGTTATCTTGTGGTTTAGTTCTTATTTAAGGGGAAGATCCCAATGTGTCCAGGTGGAAGGTATTCGGTCAGATCCATTAGAGGTCGTTAGGCGAGTCCCTCAAGGATCTGTGCTAGGACCGCTATTATTCAGCATATATATATAAATTGTTTAGATTTTAATATTGAAAATAAAAGGTTCCATTTTTACGCTAATGACACTATTATATATTGTTCAGCTTCCTCTAAGCAACAATCTGTAGCTTTTTTACAGTCTGCTTTCGATATAATCCAAAAAAGGTTTTGTGCCTTGAAGCTGTTCTTAAATGAGAAAAAAACTAAATGTATGTTATTTACAAACTCCAAAATGTCTGCTGAAAATTCAATCTCTCTTCTGACTTTTCAGGGTACAAGTACCATGGTATTATTATCGATAATACATTACGTTTTGGTTCACATATCAAACATCTGAGACAAAAACGTAAGAAATAATTAGGATTTTATTTTAGAAACAAGTCATGTTTTTCATTTAATGCGAGGAAGAAACTAGTGTCTGCTACCTTTTTAACAGTTCTTGACTATGGGGATGTAGTATATCAGCATGCACCCTCTTATCTTCTTGATTCTTTAGATGCTTTGTACCATGGTGCTCTTAGATTTATAACTGGCTGTAGATTTTCAACACACCATTGTGACCTATACAAAATGGTTGGTTGGTCGTCGTTGAATATTAGAAGGAAAAAGCACTGGTATCTCTTGATTTACAAAGCTATATTGGGTTATTTGCCCTATCATCTTTGCTGTGTCATTAAACAGAAATTGCCCGGTCATTATTCACAACGCTCTAAATCGATCCACAACCTGTGTGTGCCTTTTGGAAGAACCAAGATGGGAAAAACCTCTTTTAAATATTAATTAATTAATA